>NC_035435.2:128526445-129126445 GCF_002127325.2 Helianthus annuus | reverse complement strand
TTTGGTAGGTGAAATTGGTTTCCCAAGTACTCTTTGAATGATTTTTTTTTACTGAACATATTTCATTTATCAAGTGAATCAAGTCTACATCAAGACACTTATCACATCATTTCTTACTTAGTACTAAAAAATATCAAGACCTTAAAAAAAACAAAATTATCATGATCATACCACTAAAACAAGCTAATTGGCCTGTCAATGGATGGATATGGATTGGATCATGATCTGATCCATTAATGATCCAACTTAAATGGATCATGATCCGATCCATGATCCAACATAATGGATCGTGATCCGATTCATATCCAAATAATTTTAAATGGATGGATAACTATCCGGATCGATCCATATAAAAAAATATAACAAAGAACCTCTAAAAAAATAAAAAATAATAATAATTTTAAAAAATAAAAAAAAAATCTAAAAATAAAAAAAAATCTAAAAAAATAAAAAAATCTAAAAAATAAAAAAAAATCTAAAAAACCAAAAAAAAACAAAAAACCTAAAAAATCTAAAAAATTCTAAAAAATCAAATATACACCAGACCATTTAGTTTGCTGCCAACATCTGCAGTTGAGGCTCCAGGCAATTTGTAAGTACAGTCTCCCTGTTTAACTAAACTGAACAAGATTACATGATTGACTTTGACTCCTTGAAAATGAACTTTGTTGGGATGCAGAATGATGCAAGCTTTAGTAGACAGACTTGTACCATTGCTACTGCAACAATTGATACAAGATTATGAAAGGTGGGTCACACAGAATCCTCTCATCCCACAAAATTCTTGATTAAGTCACCTTACTACTGCTTGATGGAAAAAATTTATACATTCAGCATATGTGCTTGTAATAATAAGATGTGTTCGTGTATGTGCAGTAACCAATCTATTTCAGTTCTGTTTAGAAAATTAACAGCTTTAGATGATATGTGACTAGATAATGTGAATTCAGAGAAACATTTGGTTATTGAAAATTAGTAAAGAAATGTAGTTAGCAGGCTTGATGATGTGATACTAATTGCAAGTGCCACAAACAAGACTGTTAACGGAATAATATTGGTGAACTTACTGATCATTCACATACTGGCATTGTGTGAAAGGCTAATCAGTCTAATCAAAATGAAGCAATCTACTGATGCATAAATCCTAAACATCTTGAAATTCATAACACAATGAGTTCTTTAGTTAACGCGAGCTAGATAAAAATACAAGCTTGATGAACTTATTATATGAAGTGAACCAAACCAAGAGTAGCAGGGGTGTCGAAGAAGATGGTTGAAACCTGGACAACAGTGGCTCGAACCGTTGAGCTAGAATCAGAGGAATCCATGTCGACTTCGGTGAACACAGCACCGTCGGTTTCGGTGGTTGGAACTAAGGCCATTGGTTTTCTTCCAGTCTTACGCGTCTTTTAACGGTAGTAATCACAAGCACCTGTATATATATTGCTACTTACTGATCATTACTTCTCCAAAACAGCTCATGATGTTCCCTCTTTATCAAATTACATCAACATCTACAGCCAATTTAATCAAATCACACACAATCACAAATAAAAAGACTTACACTTTCTAACACAATTGGACTCTCACGATTGCAGTGGACTGGAGGTCGGCGGAGGTGGGACGGTTGCGGTGGACTGGAGGTCGACGGAGATGAAGTGGGAGATCGACGATTTGCTGCAGTGGACAATTGGGGTCTCCGACTCTTCGTGAAACCCTAGATGCGATTTTCAGAGCGTTTCATTTTTTTCTCCTCCTTTTTAATTAGGGCATGTTTGGCTAAGCTTTGAACCAACTTATATTGATTTATTAGCTTTTTCAAAAAGTTAATAAGGATATTTTGTGTTTGGCAAACTTAAAAGAACTTTTTAAAATGACTTTTTGTAAGATTAAAGGGTATGGGGGCCGGTTTAGGCTCGGCCTGGCCAGACGCCGGTCCCTCACACCGCTCCCGTCGGCCCGGCCCGACTTGTCCCAACCGGCTGCCACACGACGCGGGCGACGTGCCTCCTTTTCAAATTTCTAGCCGTTACAAACGACTATATTAATAAAAAGAAAAATATCTTTTTAACTTTAAATAAATACCCCTCATCTCATCCATTTTTATATCAATCTCTCAATACTTCTCCCATTCTCATCCAATTTTATAAAAAAACACTACATCTTTTTTATACAATCATGAATCCATTCAACCCAAACAACCCCAACCTAAACAATCCCAACCCGAACAATCCCAACCCGAACCAACCTAACTTTTTTTCGACTCCCGCTTACACTCCGACTATCGATCATTCATGGGTGTCTCCGCAATTTACGTTTTCGGGTTTCCAACAATCACCCAACGCCTTCAAACAAATGTCCCAAATTCAACAAATGCAACATTACCAAGCACTCCAACAAATCATGCAACGCAACTCGTTTGAACAATTCCAATCGCAACCGCCAACTTCCCAACCGCAACCCCCGGTTCAACTTGACGATGATGATGAAGAAGTCGTCCCCGAATCGCCACCTCAAGAGCTCAAGCGCAAAAAAAAACAAGGGGAAGGGGAAGGCGGTTGAAACCGTAGCCGAAACCTTGCCCAAAGGCGGTTCGAGAGCAAAGCCAAGACCTTGGACAAAAATAGAGGAGGAAGCGCTAGTAATGGCGTTTGTTAAGTCCTCAACTTGCCCGATTATCGGTATGAACCAAAGTTTATTTTTTATTTAAATTTAAAAAGATTTAATTTTTTATTTTACTAATGCATTTTTTTAAAAATTTAGGGAACAACCAAACGGGTAGTAGTTTTTGGAAGGCGACAACGGAAAGATTTAACGGGATTATGGAGCAAGGCCCGATGCGTGATCTCGATTTCGTCTCGGGCAAGTGGCGTAAAATGAGCAAGGCCATCAATACCTTTAGCGGGTATTATAACCAAATTTACACTAAGCCTCCTAGTGGGAGTAACGACGAGGACATTCTTAACCTTGCTTTGGCTAAGTGGGACTCTAAAAATTCAACGTCTTTCCCACACCTCCGAGCATGGAACATTTTAAAGAAAGAAAATAAATAGAAGCCGGTTCCAAATGAGGTCGCAACCGCCAAACGGAGTAAAACTTCCGAGTCTGGAAGTTATAGTGCGGGAGGCTCCACCGCTCGTTGTCAAATCGACATAAACGACGACCCGGAATATGACGAGGATGTCTTGCCCGTTCACGAGTCGGAACGTCCCACCGGAAGGGACAATGCAAAAAAAGAGGCGGCCGGAAAGCGAAAAGGGGCCGGCTCGAGCGGAGGGGGCGGCTCGGGGGGCGGGTTCGAAAATGGACGAGTTGATATCCGAATTCCGTTCGTTCAAAGAGCTCGTGGCCGAAAAATATAGTTACAAGAAAACCTTGTCGGCCGACTATGCTCGAGCGGAGGATTTTAGGATTACGAGGTTGGATCTCGACTCGGTTCCGGAGGATGAACGCGAGGTTTATCGGAGGATGAAAGAGGAGGTTAAGAAAAAATGGACGTCGTAGGTTGTTTACTTTTTTAATCGTATCCTTATTTTTTTTTTCGTTTTTATGTTTACCGTTTCTAGGATTAGTAATTTTAATTTTTAGGAAATGTAATTTTTTTATGTTATGAAATGAATTTAATTATGTTGTTTTATGCTTTAATTTCATTTAATTTTTATGAAGTTTTTATTAAGTTAACAAAAAAAAGTTAGAAAATTATAAAATAATTAGGTGGGGTAGGCCCATCCTCCACCCCCCTCAAAATGCAAGGAGGCCCATCCTCCATGGGATGGTGATCTGGCGCCTACGTTGCGGCCCATCCTCATGGGGATGGGGCTCTCCATACCCTCTAGTCTAAAGGAGAAAAAAATATTTTTGAGAAGGTAGGATGGTATGACTTTTTGAGCAACTTATAACTTTTTGAGCTCTTTTAGTCATTTTACATCAATAAGCTAAGCAAACAATTTTTAAAAAAACAACTTATTGACTTATTGGCTTTTCTCACCCTATAAGCTAGACCTAGCAAACGGGTCGGGTCGGGTTGGGTCATGGGTCAAAAGGGGTTCGGGTCAGAACGGGTCAATTAAAAAAAGGGTTGTTTTGGTTCGGGTCGGAACGGGTTCAGGCCAGAACGGGTTCGGGTTGAAACGGGTCCGGGTCAGAACGGGTTTCGGGTCGGGTCGGGTCGGGTCAGTTTTCTTAAAAAATGCTTTTTTTTTAAAGAGAGAGATTGTACATCAATGGGCAATTTTGTCCTAATATTTTCCACCAAAAATAAAAAACTGACCAACTACTGTTCGTTGTTGATACGCTACCAACACACAGTAATGGCGAAAATCAATCAAACAGCAATATTCAATCTATTAATCATATGCCTACTGTTATCTTCATCATGTATACAGATCTCTTATTCTTCAAAATCACCAGGAGTTGCTCGTAAAGATGATATACCTTTCATCAAATGTCAAGTATGCGAGAAGCTCGCGAAGCAATTATACGAACAAGTTCGTGACAAAAAAGCTAATATTTCATCGTAGAAAACCGATTCATCGCGAAACGGTTCGGTTCGAAATGGTAATGGTCGAAACGGTACGGGTCGAAACGGTACGCGTTGAAACGGTTCGCGTCGAAACGGTTCGCGTCGAAACGGTTCGATTCGAAATGGTACTGGTTGAAACGGTACAGGTCGAAACGGTTCCCGTCAAAACGGTTCGATTCGAAACGCTACTGGTCGAAACGGTTCCCGTCGAAACGGTTCGATTCGAAACGGTATTGGTCGAAACGGTACGGGTAGAAACGGTACGGGTTGAAACGGTACTGGTCGAAACGGTTCGTGTCGAAACGGTACTGGTCGAAACGGTACGGGTCGAAACGGTACGGGTCAAAACGGTATGCATCGAAACGGTTCGCGTCGAAACGGTACGAAACTCGTCCCGACCCGAAACTCGTCTAGTGCGGAAACTCGTGCCGGCCCAAAACCTGTTGCGATCCGAAACCCGTCCGTGCAGAAACCCGTGCCGGCCCGAAACCCGACCCGAACCGACCCGTTTCTTTAAGACACTAACCCACATCAACCCATTTCTTTAATGTTGTCGACCCGCTTTGTCCCGAAAATAACAAGATGGAATTTCAAGTGACCCATTATGACCCAATTAGTTAAAATATCTTACCCAAATCAACCCATATAATTTTAAAAGCAACCCAAATTGACCCATTTGGAAAGCTTTGGGTCAAGATTGCCCCCTCTACTATAAGCTAATCCAAACACTTTTCTAAAAACTCCTTTTCAAAAAGTTATAAGTCAATAAGTCATTTTCACAAAAAGTCATTTTTAGGTTAAATAAGCTTAGCCAAACATGCCCTTAGTGAGAGCGTTTCATTTATTTCTCATTTTTTTTTAATTAGTAAGGGATCGATCCGGATGGATCATGATCCATATAATTAATTGGATAAATGGATTGATCCATAAGATTAACTAATGGATTGGTGGATATTTTTTATGATAGAATAAGTGATTTAAATGGATCGCATTGGATTGGATATGAATCAATATCCAATCTATTGACGGGCCTACATGCATGAGTTACGCTTATCTCCATCTAGCTCTCATACACTACGGTATGATAATCTTGGAGCTACTCATCAGTCAATCTCATATCTCAACAACACCAAAATATCTTAAGATCGATGAGATACGGTCTTGGTCCAGATGCGCAATATCCAATATATTTATAATACATAATATATACACACACAATACGAAAGTCGCTACAAATTATTTTTTATTTTACAAATTCCTAGCCATTAGTACAAAGATCCGGATTAACTCTTAGGCAGCCAGAGTAACAAGTAACACTTGCTGAAAAAGTCATAATAGCGCCATTAGATCTCTATCACATAATAAAATCAAATCATACCATACGATATTGTTGAATAAAACAAGAGAAAATGCATACATGCAGAGTTCATAATCATCAGGATAGTATTTCAGGGTTAATAATTGAGGGTTGTTAATAGAAGCGATCTTTAAGCACCGACGATGAGGCAGCTTGCGCGTTCTGTTGCTCTCTTAATACTTCTCAAGGGTGAGAAAAAAAAACCCGAATAATTGAACCATAACTTAAAAAAAAACCAAAAAAATAAAAAGAACCAAACCACAAGAAACCAATGGTTAGGTTACTGGTTATGTTTTTCTTATGACCGACTTCTGTGGTTATATGTTTATACAAACTGAACCAACAGAACCAACTTCCTCATAACCGAACTGAACCAACTGATGCTCACCCCTAGTTTTCTTACATAAAAATTTAAACTACAAATGATGAATTAACAAAGGTTAAGTAATATAAGATAAGAGAAACTATGGACAACTAATTTTATAAAAATGATTCATCTTAGTCATTGTGCTTTTGACGCATCTTGCAGGACAGACAATAGTATGTTGTCCATCCAATGCACCGCGCGCACACCTATTCCAAAACGAAAACGAAAGGAATATGAGGCTCTACATTTAACGAAAAGATAAACAAGTAAAATATCACCTAACCACAAAAGAAAAAAAGAATATGATATTTATCTGCAAAAAAGGTGCATTTTAGAAAGTAGGATATATTCTCAGGAAGTACCATACAACTTGGATGGTCTAGCATGAAAATGCAACCATTATGCAGATTCTTGACAACCATTATAAATACCAGACTCTGCATAAACTTTAAAAAAATATAGCGAATCTAAATCATCTTCATAGTTTCGTTAGTCTAGAGTTCCCCTATTGCCACTTCATATTATAAATTTAACTATGTCTTCCTGTACCAACTGTGACTGCTTTGACAAGGCCAACTGCACGTAAGTAACACGCTCGTGTTTATATGTTATCATTCTAAGTAGACGTCATGTTCGACCCATTTACTTATGAATGGGTCGATACGAGTTATGTTCAATAGATAAAATATCTTTGAAGAAAACATGGTAAAAGTAGCCCAATGTTTTTGTACAATATTTTCCTAATTGTTGTATTCAAATTTCAAACTATAGATTATTAACTTATTATTAAAAAATATTAACTTGAATCCAGTTAATTTAAAAAAATGCAATCTTTTATCAGAAAGTGTTTCAGGTCAACCTGACCCGTTTTAACTCATATTAAAGAATTTTACCTTTTTGACCCGTTAACCAACCTGCCCCGGCCCAATCATTTTGCCATCTCTAATTCTAAATGATTTTTTATATGCAGCACTGAGGAGACTATTGTGATGGAGGTTCCTGCAGCTGAAAATAATGGCAACTGCAAGTGTGGTGCTAACTGCAGCTGCACCAACTGCACATGTGGTCACTAGAATATGATGATGTAACCGGAACTCACTGGTGTCCAGTATGCGATAGCTAATGTTAGTCTATGGTTCAATAAAACTGTCACACATATGTGGCTATGGTCCATAACTATATAAATATACTTACTGTTGTAACGTAGTTTGATCTGTTTGTTTTATGCACGCGTTTATTACAAAAACAAAAACAAAAAAAAAAAAAAAAAAAAAAAAAAAAAAACTCACAAGAACTGCTGGTAACATAAACACATATACACACTCATAGACAAACAATCGTACCCAGCAATATCTAATGACACATATACACACTCATTAAAACAGTCGAATATAATTGCAAAAAATTACACTAGTTATGATGTTCTCTCGAGTTCACATCTAGAGGTAGGGTTGTAAATGAACCAAACGAACACGAACAAGACCATGTTCGTGTTCGTTCGCTAAGAAAATTAACATGTTCACGAACGCATACCGAACATAAGTTTATGTTCGTGTTCGTTCGTTAAGAAAATTCAGTTGTTCACGAACAGTTCGTGAACACTGGTCTCGAACACAAACAAGCATTTAACTTGAAAATAAAATAAAAAAAAAAACATTGTTATCCTTAAACATTGGATGTAAGTAGTTAAATACAACCATCAAATGATAAATTAAAACACAACAAGTCTAATACACCACCAAACATCGAATAAAGTTTAACTAACTTAGACATAATTATCCCAAAAAATGTCTTAGAATGTCCAAATTTTAGCTAACTTAGAAAAAAATAAGGTTTCAAGATTTCAACATATTTAGATAAAAGGTTTATTATTTATTATATTTTTAATATAATCAAACGGACACGAACTAACGTAAACGAACGAACATAACCGAACATATTACCGAACGTTCACGAACGCAGTCGAACGAACGAGACCCGTGTTCGTGTTCGTTCGCTAAACTAACCGAACAAAATTTTTTGTTCGTGTACGTTTGTTAAGCTAATCGAACGAACATAAACGAACTTCCCGCCAAACAGTTCACGAACTGTTCGCTGAAGCGGTTCGTTTACAGCCCTATCTAGAGGGTATCCAATGTTGACACGCGTTATGATCGTATTCGTATTCTATACAGACTGCAAGTCTTTCAGATTAACCTCCAAATCACACACAAACAAGCCAGTCTACAATGTATCAAAGTACCACATATAGATCACAAATCAAGAATTCTTTTGTTATTATTAACGTTCAATCATTAGCGTATAACAACAAGAAAGACGTACGAAAACGAGTATTGACCTGAGTAATTCAAAAAATGTTATCAACCAGTATTCATTTATTCATCATGTAATGAAAATCCTAAACACTCTCATCCTAACCGGTACCACCACGGGTTTTAGTAGTCAAACATTGAAACCCTCAGCGCGAAGACATAATCGATGGGCTTCAATCCACTTTTCGCAAGCGGATTCACCATGCTCTACAATGCATTCATCCCTCAGCTTCTTAGTGTCAGGGCAGGCACAGCATATCTTCTTCTTTGGTTTTGTTTCAGACTCGGTTGATCCTTGGTCTTTTTGTGCTTTAGTTAATCTTAAAGCAGAAGGGAAATCCTGTGTTTGTAACCCACTCATGATTACAAGTTCCTGAATAATAAAAAAAAAAAAAATGTCTAAACATTAGTTCTACCCTCCAAAATTTGAAAACCCAGAAATTCTAATATGAAATTACAAGGTCAGTCACAAGTTCCTCAACAAAATAATAATAACAACAATAAAACTTATAAAGATGCTGATAAATCTATGAATAAAAAGAAGACCTTAAACCCTATAAAAACCCAATTGGAAACGATACGAAGAATAGACATTCATCGGTGTATAGAAATTTAACGATGCGTACCTTTGTTGAAAGCAGGCAGGAGAACTGGAGGGATTATAATACAGAGGAAAGAGAGAGTTTAAAGAGGCGATTTGAGACCCAAATGAAATGACGTGCTGCGTTTGAACGCCGCACAAGACGAAGAAACTTGTACTGGATCTTGTACGATCCGGACCTCCACACGTTGTATACTTTTCAGTTTGTATACTAGAAGGGTTTTTTTTTTTTTTTTTTTTCTCGAAGGTTCCTTTTTATATATATATATTAGTAAAGTGGGGGTGGTCACCAGTGATAGAATTTCATCACTCACAAATATCCAATCAAGTTCCGTCATGTCATCAACCACTATTCTACCACTCACAAGCCTTTTTAGTGGCGGTGGTCATCACTAGTGATGAAATTCCATCACTCACAACTTTTTTTTTATTTTTTAAATTAGAAATTAACAATAAAACACTAAATTATAAATTCCATTAAAATTAAAAAATAAATTACATAGCAAAATAAAAAACAACTAAACATTAGAAAAAAAACTTAAATTAAACGGGTGGCATCTCCCAACCCCATCTTTCGCAAATCTCGCGCTTTTGTTGAATTACAACCGACTTAAACGGTTCGTCGAGATGGGCAATTAAGATTTATATAAAGATGAGGGACCTGAATTGCAATTAAAGGAAAGCTATTTAAAAATAGCTAACAAAAGTTGAGGGGCTAATTTGCACTTTTCATCAAAGTTGCTATTAATTCAATTTCATAAAACGACAAAACAATCTAAAAGTGAATTGTTTTCAACGCGTGATGATTTTAACGCGTTGAATAGTTCACGCGTTATATTTGATGCGGCAGCGGTGTGCTATTTTGTTCCACGCGTGATGGGGTGGCCATCACGGACCACCCCCACTCCCCTTAGACCGGAGGGTATGGGGGGCGTCCCCATGCCCGTCCTCCCGCCGCCGCCCCAAGAGTTCCACCCCCCAGCCCCGTCTCCGCCGTCCCCTGCTCGACGCCCAAGCCGGGCCTCACCCACTCACACACACCTATATATACACACATACATATATAAAAGGGTTCATCCCCTACCCCCTAGGTCCATCCCCTTCAAGCCCCGCTTACGTGGCGGTGACGTGGCGACCCATCCCCTTGGGGATGAGGCTCTCCATACCCTTTAGCCTTAAGAGCATCCACAATAAGACCCATTAAAAACACCTAAAAACTTGTCCAGTCAGCTGCCACATCAGAAAAACACTCACCCTTCAAAAACATCAAAAACCCACCCAATAAGAAAACACAAAAACACATAAAAATATCGCACATCATCACCACCTTTTTAATTTTTAACCACACATTTACACCACTTATTCACTCTCTCTATGTTATATATAGGGCATGGTTGTAAAACAAGGTTTCCAAGGCCGAGTATTCCCCGAGTAGTCGCTACAAGGTAGGCTGCCGAGGCGACTTTCTTTAACTCCGCCTAATTACTCGGAATCGATCAAACGCGGTCAAACTCGGCCAAAATCGGATCTAATAGGTCAATTCGGGCCGAGTTTGACTTAAAAAATAATAAAACATAATTTATATGACTATCATATTAAATAATGAATATCATTTTCACGTATTTTGTTATAAATATTAGTAAATTTATGTTATTAGACATATATTTAATTTACGAAAACTAATTTCTTTATAATTTACATGTCCGAGTACTCCCCGAGTACTCCCCGCCTATGCCGAGTACTCTCAACTCCCCGGTCGACCGACTAGGAGCGCCTAGCGACTTTTGCAACCATGATATAGGGTAAATTACTTTTAGAGTCCCTGTGTTTTGGGGGTTTTAACCACTTGAGTCCAAAATCAAAATGTTTAACGCCTTGAGTCCCTATAACCACTTTTCTTAACCATTTGAGTCCAATTTTCTAACACCATCCACAAAGTTTGTTAACTACAAGGGCATTTTAGTCATTTACATATAAAATACAACTCTTTAATGCACAAAATACAAAGAACAAGTCTTTAATGCATGATTTTAATATTATTTATAAAATCTTACTATATAATAAAAGAAATTATTTGAGAGACACTTGTCATCATATTAAGCTATATATTTTTTGATTTTTCCATTAATCGCTTATAAATAATTATTATTTATAGATAATCCTCCTATTAAACATTATTTAGTTTAGTTTCTTATGGATAATTATTATTTAGTTTAATTCATTTTAATTAATTATAGATAACTCTCCTACTAAATATTGTTTAGTTTAATCTCTTCAACGTTATTATAGATAATTATTATTTAGTTTAAATTTAATGTATACTTCTCATTTATAATATTATTTATTTGATCTTCTATATCATATTATCTTTATTATTTGTATTACCTAACGTGTCATGTAACAGCTACAATTTTTAGTTTCATTTTACCCAAATTATTACTTCTTTTCCACAAACACCTACTTTTTATTTGTAATATACAAATTTACTCTTATTCTTTTCAATGATGTAATTATCTCTAATAAAATTTTACCATAGTATATGTAATAATAGACATAAAATTAAAAAACATTTTGGATGGCATCAATAACTTAAGACACAATATAATTATATGTATAATATGCGCTTTTTCATTAAATAATACCAAACAAAATTACAAATATAAATATAAATGATTGATTTTACTAACAATAACAAAGTCTTAATTTTTTTAAAAAATAATTCAAAAAATATATAACTAAAAACATAGGACATTATAATAAAATCAACCGATTATCATGATACAACATCCCAACTATTCAATCATATTTTTTATGACTTATATTTAAAATAAATATAAATTAATATTAAATCTTATCCTACTTTAAATGTCGAATAAAATACTTCTATTTTTCTAATAAAATATTATCCTCAAATTTAAATTGTTAATTTAAGATATTTTTGAATAACCAAATTATTTATCACCACAACCAAACTTTGTATTAACATAATATTTCTTTTTATTATTTTCATTATTAAAAAATTATTATATCGATTTTATTACATAATTTTTAAACAAATTGTATATAACTTTCAATATTACTTTATATATAAAATTAAATTTATTACGGGTTTTTTAAATATAATTTATATTTTTCACTCAAATAGCTACTTATTTGCTTCTTGAATAACGTGTTTGACCACTGTACCTTCTTGTCAATAATTATCTTCGCAATCACCATATCTATCGCGTACCAAGTGTATCCATTAATTTTTTTAAGAGTAAATTACAAGTTTTGTCCTTTATCTTTACATCAAATTGCAGGTGGTGTCCTTTGCCTTTAAAATTGATGAGTTTTGTACTTAATGTTTCAAAATCAGTCACGGTTTGTCCTTTAGCCCTAACTCAGTTTATTTTTTAAGTTAAGTTAGATAATGTGTAACACACATGAGGGCAATTCAGTCTTTTCCCTACTATTTTCATTTTACACATTTATATAATCCAGGTTATTTCAGAAAATCCGTACACTCTCTCTCTCTTTGAATCTCTCTCTCACACTACGCCACCATCATCAACACCCCTGTTATCGTAGTAATCAAGCCTTAGGTAACCTAATCTAAACATACAACAAATAATCTACCTCTTGAACCCACAACCGTTGTCAAATTTGTAGATTTACACCATCAGGACACCCAATCGAAGTATCCGTTGTTTAGATGGTGGGTATAGAGCGGTGTTTTCGATCGGGAACAATGACCAGCAGCCACGGTGGGACCGGATCTGGACGGAATCCACCGCAACGATGACGGGAGAAGACAGATCTAGGGGGTGTTTGGGATTCCTTCTCAAAATGACAGGAACAACTGCGCAAACCCTTTTTTACTCTCACCGCCTTCTTTCCATTTTCACCCTTTTTAGCTCCTCTGTTTTCATAAACCTTTGCAGACTCATGAACTTATGATCACTCCACTCTGTTCTTGGCTATTGAAATTTGAGGTGTTAAAAGAGTAAAAGTGACAACAAAAAGAGAAACATGGTGGCCTTAGGTTCAAAAACAGATGGAAACAAAGTAGTTGGAATGTTGGTTCTTCATGAAACTGTAAGAAACATTTGTTTCAATTCTGAGTGGATTTACTCTGTTTTCTAGACTATTCGTCCTCAACTGTAAAGTTCTAATCTCTTTTGCAAATTAATTCAACCCCACTTTATTGCAACGTGGATCTTTACTCAACTGGGTTTTTGTTTTTATGTGTTTTTGTTGTGGTTTTCAGAAGAGTTAAACGGGGTAATGAGTTTTCAGGAGACTTAGTAAGGAAAAGACTGAATTGCCCTCATGTGTGTTGTATATGATTTAACTTAACTTAAAAAATAAACTAAGTTAGGGCTAAAGGACAAACCATGACAGATTTTGAAACATTAAGTACAAAACTCATCAATTTTAAAGGTAAAGGACACCGCCTGTAATTTGATGTAAAAATAAAGGATAAAACTTGTAATTTACTCTTTTTTTAAATATAAGTTTCTTATTATTTCGTATATAAAATCATATTATTCAAGCCGTGTAATATAGGAGGGTTTTTAAAGATATATATTTTTATATTTGGTTAACAATATTACATTTATTCAACCCGTGTAATACACGTGGTTTTAAAGATATAAATTTTTTATTATTTGATATATAAAATTACATTTATTCAACCCGTACAATACATATGGTTCTTATAGATATAACTTTTTATTTGTTAATACATAAATTTACATTTATTCAACCCGTGCAATAAATAAGGTTTTTAAAAATATATTGTTTTATTATTTACTATATAAAATTCATTTATTCAACCTGTGTAACACACGGGGTTATAACCTAGTTAAATTATATATAATACAACACCTACAACCTAACCTGCACACACACTCTCTCTCTCACTCTATAGACCATCCTACCACCATTGCCACCACCGCACCACTACCACTACCACCACCAACCAGCTGAGAAACAAACAAAATGAGTGAACAACAGAAATTCCTTCCGAAAAGAATCATATTGGTCCGTCACGGGTAGAGTGCGGGCAATCTAGACGGTTCAGCCTACGCCACCACAGCAGATTACAAGATCCCACTCACCGAAGCCGATATTCAACAGGCCAAAGAAGCCGGAAAAAAGATCCGGGATGTGATCTCCAACTCCGGCAAGTGGAAGGCCTGCTTCTATGTTTACTGAGAGGATGAAGATTATTAAGGAGACCAGGATTTTGGGAATTTTCTTCTCTCTCTCTCTCTCTCTGCAATTCCTACCCAAGTCAACACACATAATAACTTTACTTTTTCATTCTTTCTTGTTTTACTTATATAGCTTTCATGATTCTACATATATACTGATTAGACATGCCAACTTTCTAGTGAGTTGTGGATACAAATTGTGGTGAAATTTGTATGATACAGCGTGTATGCAAGTATTTTTGTGTGAAATTGAAATTTGGGGGTTAGGGTTAGGGTTTCTTACTGACGTAGAGTGTGTTCTTCTGCACCTGTTGATTCATTGTGTTGTTGAACACGGTGACGGTGGTGACTGGTGAGTCAAGTTTTGTACTATGGAAGTCATTTGTGCTTTTTAGTTTGATTTGGTGGATGTGCAGTGGTGGGTGTGTGTGTGTGCGGTGGGGATAGTGGTGCTCATGGTGGGGATGGTGGTGGTGATGATGGTGCAGATGGTGGTGGTGCAGTGGTGGCGGTGGTGGTGTGGTGCGGTGGTGGAGGGAGGTGCAGCAATGGGGATAGTCTGATATGATAGGGAAAGAAAGATAAGAGATCTTAGGTAAGGGTAATTTGGTCTTTTAACAAATTTTAACAAAATAATTCTAACAGTGTTAGAAAATTGGACTCAAATGGTTAAGAAAAATGGTTATAGGGACTCAGGTCGTTAAACATTTTGATTTTGGACTCAAATGATTAAAACCACTAAAACACAGGGACTCAAAAAGTAATTTACCCTTATATATATTATTAAAAGTATATGGGTCCCATTATTTACTCATTTTTTCTAGTTTTTGGAGAAAAACACCACCCAAAAAATGGGTATAAAAAACATGTCCCACAATAAGAAAAATATGAACATATGCCACATAGACATATAAAAACATAAAAAAATAGCTTATTGGAGATGCTCTAAGTTTAATTTAAGGCTACATGGTATGTGGATGGTCTGCCACGTCATCGCCACATCATAGTCCTCCCAAGGATGGTCCATCCCCCAAATTTAGTGGAAATGGGAGGATGATCCTACCCCACCACTTTTTTATTTTTTATTTTTTTAATCTTCCACTTTTTTTAACATTTCACAAATAAATTAACAAAATATTTTCATTAATATTAAAAAAATCACATAAACTTAAAAAAACGTAGACTAAAAAAAACTTAAAAAAAACATAAACTTAAAAAAAATTCCTAATATATTAAAAAAAGCTACTAGTCTTCGTCCTCCATGTCACCATGTGGTCGTCTGATTCGTTTGTAGTGGGTGGAAAGGTGTGAAAAATGGTGTAAAAGTGATGAGTATTTATAAATTTTGGAGTGAATTGGGTATAATTTTGAAAAAGGACCGTTATTTAATTAATTCAAAAGTTGAATTTAATTTTTTTTAATTGAACGTTCATAACATCTCAGTCCCCACATCTTTTTTGTCTTTTTCTGCCCGTCTCAAACATCTTCCTCTCGACGGTGAGGACGGAGACGATCCGAGCGGCACGGTGTTTGAACCGTCGTCAGTCCTGAACGCTCCAGAGATGTACTTCATACCCTCTAGCCTAATAGAATTGTTAATTACTATAATGTACCTACTTTAGTACGTTTTTCATTGGAACAATGGTGACTTACTTCACCACATGACATTATACCTACTAAACCAAACTAGGTATATTATACGTACCTACTTTATCTTTTACTAAATTTTCAATGATAATTTACTTCAAAAATTATAAGTAACCAACCCATAATCATAAACACAATAAAGATTCAAAATTAAAGGATACAAGAAAGAAACCATCACAACTAACATTATAAAATAAGTAAACAATTTTAATTTACTAAGGGCATGTTTAGCTAAGCTTATTTAAGTTAAAAAGAACTTTTGTGAAAAAGACTTACTGACTTATGACTTTTTGAAAATGAGTTTTTTAAAAAAATGTTTAGATTAGCTTATGGGGTGGGAAAAGCCAATAAGTCAATAAGTTGTTTTTTAAAAAGTGTTTGGCTTAGCTTATTTATGTAAAATGACTAAAAGCTAATAAGTCAATAAGTTACTTCAAAAAGTCACAACATTCTAACTTTTCAAAAATGACTTTTTGATGACTTTTTCTCCTTTTAAAAAAGTCATTTTGAAAAGGACTTTTGCATTTGCCAAACACTAAAACTCCTTATTGGCTTTTTGATTAAGCCAATAAGTCAATAAGTTGGTTGGAAAAGCTTAGCCAAAATGCTCTAAATTTTCAAACTTAAATAAAATTACAATAACCCTAAAGCTATGTGTTGTGAATTTGATGGGCTTGTGGACGTGGGGTAACTGAGATGGTGAAAAAGGTGAACATAAGGATGTGTGAAGGAGATGTTAGGGGCATGATAACAACAGTAGAGGGTTCGATTCAAAGAAGATGAATGATGATTGCTTACGTAATATCTACATGGCTCCATTTTTTTCTCATTGAAGCCCCCAGTCTTATAAACCAAAACCAGAATGAACCCCACTACAAAAGTTTCAAAGTTTAAACCCCATACCCACCCACAAACCCCAAAGGACATCAATATGTTACTCCTTTGGGGCCATGTTGTACGTTGACTATCCGGCTGTTGGATACATGTTTACATGGTCTCTCTCCTTGTTCCACGAGGCCAGGGTCGCCACCAAGCATACGGCACGTTGTGAGTCCAAAAGGAAAAAAAAGTTTCTAAATTAACCCATAAATTTGTTAAAAGTCAACATAGTACGGCCCGACTCGTATATTTCAAATTTTTATTCACATAAAATAATAATCAAACCATGAAACTTGGTTATCAAAATAACCATAATCTTAACATAAGCTTCTGATTTTTTTTAATAAAATTGTTTTTTTTACATCTAAATAGAAGGTAAACCGGAAACAAGCTGCGCCGCTACCCTTTTTTTAATAGCAAAACTACGCCTTTTAAAAAGTACATTCATAGATCTCGGGGTCATGACATTACTATGCATGACCCTTTGGACTCGACTAAGCAGGTCCACAACCTCTGGCGCAAGAAAACCAAAAGTGTCAAATGCTTATTTTATGGGTTATTGGATTTTATCACTCTCAACTATTGGGTATTGGCCGCTGCCACTTTCAACTATTACTTTGTGTGTTGTGTCACTCCGGAGTTAACCATTCTACAAGAGTTTCTGCAAATTAGGTGGAGCAGCATCCAAATCGTAACACGAAAGATGTCATAATTAAGGGATTTCGCCACAATAACATAGCAAAACATGTAAAGTATAGGTCCGGGGTGACACAACGCACCAAATGTTAAGTTGGGAGGGGTGGCAGTAAAAGTGATAGTGGAGAGTGGTAGCGGCCAATACCCAATAGTTGTGCGTGATAAAATCCAATAACCCTTAGGGTGTAAGGAGTGGTTAAACACTTGAGACACAAACTAAAAAATCAACCAATCAGGGTGCGCCACGTCAATTAGTGAAAAGTGTTTAAACTTTGGTGAAAAGTGTTGGCAATGGTTTAGACATTTGGTGAAGTGGTAAACTTAAAAAAAAAAGTGTGATTGGTTGAGATTGGAATGGACCCCACCCCCACACTACCCTCTCTCTCATTCCTCCCTTCACCGCAGCCCTCTCTCTCTCCTTCCTCCCTTCACCGCAGCGGCATGCCTTCCCTGATCAACATTGAAACCGCAGCGGCAAAGGGGTCGGCGGCGGTGTTGCCGCGCGGCAAACCCTTTGCCGCTCCCCTTTACCGCACCACTCCGGACATCCTTATTTTATTTAGATTAAAATTATATTATTTGATTTTTCTACTCACCCAGAACTCTGTGAAGGAGAGGAGGAAAATTCACCCAGAACTCTGTGAAGGAGAGGAGGAAAATCAGAGGCAATGCATAAGGAGGGGTAACTCCGTCTTCATAGTGTAAAAATACCCTTTAATTCCGTCTACGTAGTGTAAAAATTTTATCTTTTTATAAGGATGCCCCTAATCCCCAAAAACAAATTGGGATACCCCTAAATTTTTGGGTTAGCTCCGCAACCGAAGAAAATAGTGTAAACAAAAACAACAATATAGCAAACAAAAACAACAATATATTCAGCAGTTAATCCACTGTTAGAAGCAACATTTTCTGCCATTCAACATAAAAACTAACCACAAAAATCAAACATGAGACCTAGAAATTGGAAGATGAACATATGAAGACAATAAGATCAAAAGTTTTCTTTATAAACATGAAAAAAAGATAACAGAGAAAGCAAATTTGAAAAACTCCCAATCATTTACTAATCACAATCATGAATATATGTGCATTGCTCCTACAATTAAACAAGAAAAAACCCCTTCACAGCCTCCATTAATCACCAAAACAGATCACACAACCTGCGATATCAATCCAACAACGACTCTTATATCAATCCAACAACGACTCTTATATCAATCCAAGAACAAGGAACGAGTCATGAATCGGTTGCGTGTTTGTCTAATCGTACTTTTCTCTCCAACCACACACAAGAAACAGTACCCACGAAATCGCCAAAACAAAATCCCCAACAACCAGCCGGAGCCAATCGCGACCAAGTTCTTCAAGCTTCCTCTCGAAATAAATCCTCCAAATCGCCATGGCAATGTGAAGAAGCACACACCCTTTAGCAAAAAAGCTCTGAAACTCCCTATCCTTCACAAATGCCACCATGAACAACAGACTCCCAACAGCAAACAAAAGCAACCCGGAGAACGAATCAGACGTCTTGATCAACAACTGATCATGTGGTGTTGATCCCAACAACTTAATTGCAATTTCATTCCCATGACTGAATGCAAACACCTCATGGCTATAAAACATCATTAAAGTTCCACAACTTAAAGCCACTACAGAGTATATCATACATATTGAGCCAAAACCTGATGACCCCATATTACATATCACCAAATAAACTCACAAAATCTTGAATCTAATCAATGCTTAACAAACCCATATGCTATAAATTTATCAGAAACAGTAAACCCTAATAAAACCCTAGCATCAACCCACCAAAATCCATCATCAAGATCAGATTTTTAACAGAAACCCTTAACTACCAGCTAAAATTAATAACACCCAGATGAAATTTTGATGGAATTTCACTGTCAATGATCTCAAAACTATGGTATATGATAAGAACACTAATAAAGATCGAAGCTTTTCTTACTGTACGGTGTTAATCAACCAAACCCACAAAGATTTCTGAACAGAAAGGTGAAATACTAAACGTGTGAATGTGAATTTGGAAAGAATGAGGTGGGAATAATGTTGAAGATGGGAAAAGGGTTTATAGGAGGAAGGTGAAGTACAAGGGATTATTATTGTGATTGTGATAGCGATAGCGATGGTGGGGTATTGGGAGGGTGTTAAAGGATATAGTCGTTAATTTTTGAGTGTTTGATGCCGATGATGGTGCTCGAGATGTCATGATGTTGTTTTAGTGCATTAAAGGCTTGTACTTTTATGTATAAAGAGTTGTAACATTGTTTAATGTATTGAATTAGATACCGATAGATTATTATACTATGAGGTTAGGTGGGGCTTAGGTTAGGGGCATTGCTTGACACATGACAGGTGTGGGCTTCACCGGTTCACACTCAAAAAAGTAGGGTGTCGAAGAGGCGTGACCAAGCCGGCGTTGTGGAAGGGGCTAGCCAAACGGTTAACATCCTAGCCATACATTGTCGGCCACGTCACCCTAGTCCAACGCCTCACGCCAAGCAATATTGCCACACTAAGCAGACAACACTGACCAAAACGCCAACCCGGGTGAAGCAGCCAGCGTTAAAAGGCCAACAACGCCCAAAAGCCATGCACACACCCACCATTCTTAATCTTGATAAATTGAGAAAATTATAAATTAATTATTTTGATATGTTGTGATGCCGGCACGTTTAGAATTTAAAATTGAATAGTTTTTTTTTTTTTTTTTTTTTTTTTGAGTAAACTGCCATTTTGGTCCCTGTGGTTTGGGTACTTTTGTCATTTTAGTCCAAATCTCAAACTTTTTAAATATGGGTCCCTGTGGTTTCACTTTTGTTGCCATTTTAGTCCAAAATTCAAATTACCTTCTATTTCACTATTAAAAGCTGGTAGTTTTGTCTTTTTGTTCAGGGGTATAATCGTCCATTTTTTTTATAACAATTAAATCATTAAATTAATTATACTCATTAATTCCTTTATACCCTCATTTAGCCATCATCTTCCCCAAAAGACCCTAACAGCAGTTCATCTTCCTTCACATCCTCAAACCTCTCAAACAAGCTTCACAAAACCTCCACCAAAACCCTAACCCTTCACAAACCGATAACAACACAGTTTCAACTTCTCTGTCACAGACGTTGCCGGCACCACCACCATCGTCTCTGCTGTAAACGCTCCGGCGATTTGCAGAGGCCCAAATGGTGGTGGAGGCGGTGGTGTTGAAGAGGCCCAAGATCTCTCTATGAATCCTCACCGTCACTTGTCCACCTACTCACCGTCTTCCCCATCCCGATTTCATGGTGGTTGCAGATCTGATGGTGATGGTGGTGGAAGAGTACACGCGCCCTCCATATACACGTTTTCACCGCCTTCTTCCATTTCCCTTATAAATACCCCAAATCAAAACCAAAATCTCCTCTCCACCGATCGTAAAACCCTAACCCTAATTTAACTCCACATTCCATATCAATTTCATCATTATTTTTCTCGCAAATAGTATTGGATTTGCATCTAATCTGTTGACACACAATGTATGCGATTGTGTGTGGTAAAAGATCCTTCTTCGAAGAATTATCCACGTCACCGACCTCTGCATCGCCTCCCGTTGCTAAGAAACTCCTTTGTTCTTCCACTTCGTCGGTTTGACTTCCGGTTTTTCATAATTCATCGCATGTATCTGCTTTTACTGACCAACTTCAGGCTCTGTTTCCTAACATGGATAAGCAGGTTTGTTCCGAGTTCATGTTCAAAGTTTGAAGTGTTGAATTAGTGATGAATGTTTGATTGTCAATTGGAAGACGTATTCAAATTTTAATCATTTTGTAGATGTGTTTGTAGACTGAGATCAACAAATTGAAGAAAAGAATTGATGAACGAGAGAGAGAGGAGAGAGAGAAAGGGGGTGTTAGAGAGAGAGGAAGTGCAGAGATTTAGGGGTGTTTGGTATTTTGTAATTTGTATATGTTATAATAAAATTAAAATGACTAAAATGCCCCTGAACAAAAGGATAAAACAATTAGCTTTCAACAGTCAAAATAAGAGGTTTTTGGATTTTGGACTAAAATGACAATAGAAATGAAACCACAGGGACCCAGATTTAAAAAGTTTGAGATTTGGACTAAAATGGCAAAAGTGCCCAAACCACAGGGACCAAAATGGCAGTTTACTCTTTTTTTTTTTTTTAGTTTTTTGGTTTGAATATTTTTTGTTTGTTGAGTTATCTTTTATTTGGTTATCATTGAAGTTGTTTAATGGGATTTATTTTTGTTTTAGACATTTTTTATGAAGTAAAGTACAATTTCAGTCACTGGAGTTTACACCCCATCATTGAGTTGAAGATGAAGGAGGAGGCATGACGACGGTAGAGTTCTACACGGTGGACGTTGGTGGTGCTTTGTATCCAGAATGGGGTTCTTGGTGTTTGTTCACCGTCGGTGTCCATATGTTCCGTTGAGGGTGTTTTGTTAGGTGAGAGAGAGAGAAAGAATAAGGGTTCTAAGGGAGCTTTTGGGTTGTTTGCTTTGTTTCGTATTGCAATTTTAGTCCCTTAAAAGTATTATGTTCTTTTAACCATAATACTAACGTTCAACTAATGACAGTTAGTAAGAGGGACCTGATTGATTCAAATTGGCAACCATAGGGACTTGATTGTTTGCTTTTTTTTTCAAATAAGGGTTGAATGTGTGATTTGGGGCATACAAAACTGCCTTCTGGTCCTTTTAACACCTCTAAGACCCCCGTAGTGGGGTGTTTTTAAAAAAAAATTCAAAAAAAAAAAAAAACGCCAAAACACGCCCCCCACCCATTACACCCGGGCGTTTTCCGGCGTTTTATTTGAAAAAATTGATTCCGGCATTATAAAAAAAAATGCCGAAGTGGTCAACTAAAAATTGCATGTGGCCAATGGGAGTGGTCCAAGTGTAAGTTTCATTTTCTTATTTTTTTTATCCTTTTCTCTATAAAAAAAAATAATTGTTTAATGATTGGAAGGGGCGTTATTGGGCATTATTCCCACTACGACACTTTTGCAATAACCCCCAATAATGCCCCATGCTGACTGGACTGCCACGTGTCGCAAAACGCCCTATGATGGGGGCATTATTGAGCTAAACTACTACACATGTCTAAGAATAGCTTCATGAAATCATTATACACTTGATGGTGGACCCCCATATGGTACCAGCCTATAAGGAAATTATATTCCCACACCTTCTTATCTATCTGCACACCTTACCTTTTTCAATACGCATCGTATAGGCCTATACAGGTCGTATTGGTTTAAAAGTCAAAAGTCAAATCTGCATGTGTCAGTTCTTGTCTGGCGGCTGACTTTTTTAATACGTATCGTATAGGCCTGTACTGGTTGTATTGCTTTAGTTTTTTTTACAACTTTTTGTATATATTTAATCATAGTTTTAACAAAGTTTAGTAAAAGAATTCTTTTATTTTTTAAACAAAAAACATTTTTAAAAATTTATCATATCGTATAGGTTTGGTACATGTCTATTATACTATACTATCTATATTATAACCGTATTATATGTTACACTTTTTTACATAATTTTGTAAACATTTAATCATAGTTTTAACAAAGTTTAATAAAATAATTCTTTTACTTTTTAAACAAAAAACATTTTTAAAAATTTATCATGCATATGTTTTTATTTTTTGAATCTTACATAATTTTGTTCTAAAAACCGAAATAATCAAAAAACCAAACCGGGGTAAAAACCGAAAAAAAAAACAAAATCGAACAATTTTAAAAACCGAAAACCGACATTTCAGTTTCAATTTTAATTTTGGTTTTGCCCAAAAACTGAATCAAACCAAACTGAATCAAACCATACATACTCAGCAACAACCAACACTTTATCTTCTAATATATTTGTTCATCCACTTTGAAATCACATCACCAACACTTGCAGCTCCCCACTTTATCTTCTAAATTTGTTAAATATATAAATATAAATTATCAATTTTGCTTTTGTTTGAAATTGTAAGATGGTAGAAATTATACTATTCTATTCTATTTTATTCTATTCTATTCTAACATATACAAAGATCATGGTAGGGAATAGTATTTCCTTGTCATTGATTGAAATGGGCGGCCGTCCCTTTTCTATTGGACCAACTAGTTTATTATTTTTTATCTATTTTAAAATTACGGTTTTGCCTACAGTTTAAAATTACGCTTTTTTTCCAACTTAAAAATATAATAACCCTTTTGCCAGCTGCTCAAAATTACGATTTTGCCATCGTTTCAAAAAATACGATTTTACCCTCAATGTTTTATTTTATACCCGCTTTAAATTACGGTTTTTTGCCTCCAGTTTAAAATTACGTCTTCGCCCCCAGTTCAAAATAAAATTATGCTTTTGCCCCCAGCTCAAAATTACGATTTTCCCTCGGTTTAAAATTACGATTTCACTCTTAGTTTAAAATTAATTTTTTGCCCCCAACTAAAAATAAAATTATGGTTTTCCACTACCTCAAAATTACGATTTTACCCTCGATTCAAAATTATGCTTTTCCCCCAGTTAAAAATAAAAATATGACTTTACACCCAGCTAAACCGAAAATATGATTTCGCCCTAGGTAAAAAAATGACGCTTTTACGCTCAGCCAAAATTACGTTTTCGCCCTAGTTCAAAACAAAATTTTGTCCCCCCCCCCGGCTCAAAATTACGATTTTACACCAGTTTATTATTTTATATCCACTTTAAAATTATGGTTTGCCCCAATTTAAAATTATGTTTTCGCCGCCAGTTCAAAATAAAATTATGCTTTTCCCCCAGCTAAAATTTACGATTTTCCACTCGGTTCAAAATTACGATATCACCCTCAATTCAAAATTACGTTTTTTTTTGCTCCAGTGCAAAATAAAAATGTGGTTTTCTCCTATTTAAAAATTAGGATTTTACCATCCGGAAAAAAGATTGATTTTTCCCCCAAGTAAAAATAAAAATATGACTTTGCCGCAGCTAAAAATCGTGTTAAGGAGCTGACACTCTTTTTACTTTTTCTTTCTAGCAAAACTATGATACTGTTTTTTTAACTGGTTAAGTTATTCGGCCATCGTCCGCAACGCGAATGAGCAACACCAAGTGTAAATGTATTTTGTTCATCCACTTTGAACAGTTGCAGTTCCCCAATTCTAATACCATGCTCGAATTCAGACCACAACCATGGATCTTGGTGAATCGTAACAACGTCATCATTCTAATTTATTAAACCCGAATCAAAGGTTCTATTCATTTATCACAATTTTATAATAATAATAAAATAATAATAATAATAAAATAATAAATAACTAAACCCCACCACCAAGATTTCTGGCCACCACACCTTCACAGCTCTTTGTTTATTATTTTGCACAAAAACTGAACAAAATCCGATTAGAGGATACAGAACTGCCACGTATGTTGATGTGGGATGAGTGGGTTAGAGACGATGATTCTGTATAGGGTTTTAATTTTAATAGTACAATGTTATCAACATCTGTTTTTAATTCATTTTATTATTATAGAAAAAGAAGAGATCATCACCAACACTGTGTTCCCGAGTTAAAAATCCCTCCCCTTCCCTCCCCTCCCCTCCCCTCCCCTCCCCTCCATGTCTTTCCAAATTGGAAAGACTATTTTCAGGCAAAAAAAACCCCATTTTCCCTCCCCTCCCCCTGTTAAGTGGATCTCTGGAACACCATTTTCCCTCCCCTCCCCTCCCCTCCCCCTGTTAAGTAGATCTCTGGAACACAGCGCAAATCATAACAAGAGGCTAGGGATTTTCTATTTGTTTTTTACCTTTTTGTGGTAATAAAATAATTAAAAATAAATAAAACAAAAAACCCTTTTATGGTATTGAAAGTTCAAGAAAAAAGGTTTGTGGCTTTGTGGTTCTTGTTTTGCAGATGCTCAAGATTCTCTCATGGTGGTTACTGGTATTACTCTGTTTCTTTTATGCTGTATTGCTGCAATTAGTTTATAAATTTTATAGTAGTTTAATATTCTTATTCGGTAAATGTAGGGTTTTCGAGTTCTCTGTTTGGACTGTAACATATACATATATCTTTTATGTCATGATATTAAAGTTTTTTATTTTTGTTTTTTTTTATTTTTATTTTTTTATGTATAAAAGTTTTGATTTTTGATGATGGGTGTTTGGAAGGTTTTGTAAGGAGCTAAAATGTGAAAGTTTTTTTTTTTTTTTTTTTTTTTTTTTTTTTATTTTTTTATGTATAAAAGTTTTGATTTTTGATGATGGGTGTTTGGAAGGTTTTGTAAGGAGCTAAAATGTGAAAGTTTTTTTTTTTTGTTTTTTTATTTTTATTTTTTTTTATGTATAAAAGTTTTGATTTTTGATGATGGGTGTTTGGAAGGTTTTGTAAGGAGCTAAAATGTGACATGCATGAACAAATTTGTGGATGAAAATGGAGAATTTATCTGAATTTGGTTATCAAGTATCCGGTAGCTCTAGAGGTTTAAATTCTTCAGAGGCTTCAAACCGAAATCCCAGATCAGATCATGATTCCGGGATTATAGCAGACAGAACAAGGCAAGATAAGTCTGTGTTGACTCGGCTGAACCGAGTCAGAACTCAGTTCGGTTACTTTCGAGAAGATGCCGGTGCAGTTATTCGCCCGGTGGAACACAAAGATGTTAGTTTGAGGCAGTGGTTAGATGAGAGAACACGGGTCGTTAACGCTTTTGAATGCTTGCATATATTCATACAAATTGTAGAAATCGTAAACTTGGCACATTCACAAGGGATTGTTGTTCATAATATCCGGCCCTCTTGCTTTGTAATGTCGTCGTTAAACCGTGTGTCGTTTATAGAGTCTGCATCTTGCTCAGATTCAGATTCGGATTCTGAATCTAATGACGATGTGTTGACTAGCCAGACAACCGGTCTTAAGGGCCAAAATCTTGCCCATACGGTATCGGAAAACACATGGTTGCAATCGAGTTTGGAGAATTTAGAGGCGAGTTGTAGTGAACAAACGGAAAAGAAACAACACTTCCCCATGAAACGTATATTAGAAATGGAAACCGATTGGTATACAAGCCCTGAGGAGGCTGAAGGCTCGCCGGGCTCTTTTGCGTCCGATGTTTATCGACTCGGGGTCCTTCTATTTGAGGTATGGGCATATGTTTGATTATTCATAGTTCCATTCAGATTCTAGGGTTGTGCTGAGTGTGCCCCTGATTTTTCGTTAAATTTTTGTGAGTAAAATGCCAAAATCGTCCCTGAGGTTTAGTCATTTTTGCTTGTTCCATCCAAAATGACTTTTTTGTGCATCATTTAAGTCCTTCGAGTTTGCGTTATTGCCATTTTCATCCTTGAGTTTGGCAATTTACTGCGACTTTCGTCCCTCGAAATTTGGCCTTCAGGGATGAAAATGACAAGATTTCAAACTTTTGGATAAAAATGGCACCTCAGGGACGAAAGTCGCAAAAGTGGTCAAACCTTGTGTAAAAATTGAAAATTTGGGGATACTATGTAGTGGTCACCCAAATATTCAACTTTTTACTAAGATCATTGATATATCGTAACATAGATCATCCAAGTATGTACTTTATATCATTTATGGCAAAAATTAGCCGGGTGAGACAAATACATTTGATGAGGTGTCAACATGTTACAGTTTAACATCTTTTAAAAATTTTTAACGTTTTTTTAGTCGTTATACATGTTTTTGTTGGAATTGGTTTAAACGAAACCAGATACATAGTTAAACTGTTTATAAAACCATTTCAATACGTAGGTGAAACTTATTAGAGTACTTTGCCATTTTCGTCCTTGAGGTTTGGCCACTTTTGCGACTTTAATCCAAAGGATTGTTTTTTCGCATACGGGTCCTCGTAGTTTCAAAATCTTGTCATTTCGTCCCTGAGGGCCAAACCTCCAGGGACGAAAGTCGCAATAAATTGCCAAACCCTAGGGACGAAGACGGCAAGATTTTGAAACCACGAGGACCCGTATGCGAAAAAAATCCTTTGGACTAAAGTCGCAGAAGTGGCCAAACCTCAGGGACGAAAATGACAATTTACTCAAGTACTCAACTTTTAGAAAGAAGTTGAACATGTGGGTGACCTTTACATATATCATCTAATTTTTTTATTATTTTTATTTGTTGATATATCTTGGATCTGGGATTACTTGAGCTATGGACCTGTGTAACCCGACTGAATGTATTAGTATTATTTTTCTCGACAGTTGTATTGCACATGTAACTCAGCTGAAGAGAAGAACGCAACCATGTCTAGCCTGCGACATCGTGTTTTTCCTCCACCGATACTACTAAAATGGCCTAAAGTAGCATTATTTTGTCTCTGGTTATTGCATCCCGAGCCAGCTAGTAGACCGAAAATAGAGTGAGTTCCCTTTTGTCAATAAACGTTCGACCCGACAACCCGCTTAAAATTATAATTATAAAAAATGAAAATTACCCTACCTGTTTAACTCTTTTGCAACTCGCAAACCCGTTTACGACATGTTTAATACATTTACAACCTGCCAGACTGTGTGACCCGTTTAAGCAAACGGGTTAGTGAGTCATGTCTGGATTACATTGATTAAGCGTTATTCGGATTATGGGTCGTGTTCTTGTTAGCCGGTTAGGTGGTACCAACCCTACACGACTTGACACCCCTACGGCCCTACTTGAAAGTGGTAAAAGTATGTCTTATTATGCCAACAAATACAGTTTAAAATTTAAAAGTCACTAAAAAAAACTAAACTAACATAAAGTTCAAGTTTTTATTTTTGCTGAATTCATTTTAAATCACATAAAGATTATAAAGTTTCTATTTGTTTTCATGCTAAAAAGATATCTTATGTGCCATTATCAGTGAAGTGTTGCAAAGCGAGTTTCTTACCGAACCTAAAGACAAATTAGATGAACGCGTGGCCGCGATAGATCTTAAAGAGAAGTTCGACGACCAGGATTTGTTGCTGGAATTTCTTTTAGTGATGCAACAACGCAAACAAGAAGCTGCCGATAATTTGCGTAATATCGTTTCAGCCGTAACTTCAGATTTGCAAGAAGTTGCGAAATTGGAATCGTTAATCAACCGAAAACAAGAATCAAATACGAATCTCGGAGTTCAAGTAGTTCAAGATTCCCCAAACAATTCTTCTAGTTCAGGATTCAGAAAACGCACCCGTTTAATCACTAACGTTCACCAAAACGAGTATCACGCATCCGAAAACCGAGGAAATTCAAGCGCTCAAAGTTCAAGATTGATGAGGAACTTTCGGAAACTAGAATCCGCTTACTTTTCGACTAGACGAAGGGCGTTTAGACCCGTTAACAGCAACAGTAAAGAATCGGTTAGTGATTTTTCATCAGAAGATCAGTTTGCAGGTAGACGAAGTAGATGGATAAACTCGTTTTTGGATGGATTATGCAAGTATCTGTCGTTTAGTAAACTGAAAGTCAAAGCCGATTTGAAACAAGCTGACCTTTTAAGTTCTTCAAATCTCGTTTGTTCTCTGAGTTTTGATCGCGATGGAGATTTCTTTGCGACTGCTGGTGTAAATAAGAAGATTAAAGTTTTCGAATACGATTCAATCTTGAACGGAAACCGCGACATCCATTATCCTGTCGTCGAAATGGCGAGTAGGTCGAAGTTTAGTAGTACATGTTGGAACAGTTATATTAAAGGTCAGATTGCTTCGAGTAATTTTGACGGCGTAGTACAGGTACATCAACCAACTTCAAATCTTTGAAACATTTGGATTTGCGTTTTGAAAGTTTGATACTAAATAATCAGAAGAGTAAAATGCCATTTTCGTCCCTGAGGTTTGGCCAGTTTTGCGATTTTCGTCCAAAGGTTTGTTTTTCCGCATCTGGATCCAAAAGGTTTAAAATCTTGCCATTTTCATCTGGCTCGTTAACTCCAACCTTTTTTCTCCGTTAAGGCAGGGGTATTTTCATCTTTTTTGTTAACTTAAGGGTATTTTCATCTTTTTTGAATACTTGTATATGCTAAATGCTTGTACATAAAGTGAAAAAAACCAAATTTGCCCTTTCAATTAACAAAAAGGACGAAAATAACCCTGCCTTGATGGGGAAAAATGGATGGAGTTAACGTGCCGGATGAAAATGGCAAGATTTCAAACCTTTTTGGCCCAGATGCAGAAAAACAAACCTTTGGACGAAAGTCGCAAAACTGGCCAAACCTCAGGGACGAAAATGACATTTTACTCTAATCCGAATAAAAAAACATAGGTGATAAAAACCTGTGGTAGGAGATGGTGTTTGGATGCGCTTTTAATTTTTAGTTTATATATTTTATTATTTACTATTAAAAATTATATTTTTCAGGTATGGGATGTTACACGAAATGAAGTGTATATGGAAATGAGAGAGCACGAGAAGCGTGCATGGTCGGTGGACTTCTCATCAGCGGACCCCACATTGCTAGCAAGCGGAAGCGATGATGGTTCTGTTAAACTCTGGAATATCAATCAGGCAATTCTATTATCGGATTATCAATCAGGCAATTCTATATTGGATAAATAATGCCGTGACGATTAATATCCAGATGTGTATTAACTTGTTTTTTATACTCTTTTGCAGGGAGCAAGTGTGGGTACCATTAAGACAAAAGCGAATGTCTGTTCCGTTCAGTTCCCGTTGGATTCTGGTAACTCACTTGCGTTCGGTTCAGCTGATCATCGAGTATATTATTACGATCTGAGAAATCCAAGCAGGCCCGTTTGCATGTTTGTCGGACACGAGAAAACTGTTAGTTACGTCAAGTTCATCGACTCGACGACCCTTGTATCATCGTCTACTGACAACACTTTGAAGCTTTGGGATTTGTCTGAGTGCTCGTCACACGTTGTTGACTGTCCAGTTCAGTCCTTCACAGGTCACACAAACGTTAAGGTAAATTTCTTCTTGTTTGTCTAGATTGTCGACCGTTTACTCGTGTTTTCAACGCTTGTTTTATAATTTTCCGCAGAACTTTGTCGGTTTATCTGTATCCGACGGTTACATTGCCACCGGCTCAGAAACAAACGAGGTACTAGAAAAAACATATGACCTGGTACATTATGTGTTTATCTTACTCGGGTTTTGGTAATTTAATATGGTTGTAAAATTGTCGCAGGTTTTCGTCTACCACAAAGCTTTCCCGATGCCCGCTTTGTCGTACAAATTCAACAGCACTGACCCGCTTTCAGGTGATGAAGTGGATGACGCTGAGCAATTTGTGTCATCGGTGTGTTGGCGGAATCAATCTTCTACTTTGGTTGCGGCAAATTCCATGGGAGATATCAAACTTTTGGAGATGGTTTAGGAGGTAAACAAGCGTAAACTTTAATAGTCATTGCGCTAAATGCGAAATTGTTTATACGGACAACTTTTTGTTCATTTTAGAAGATTATGGTGTTAAAGATCATCACAACTTGTACCACAGATATTGTTTTAGTTGAGAAAGAAACTTGAGAATTGAGATAGCTCTTGTTCTTGTATATATAGTTATTCTACCAATTCATTTGACTTATTAGAGCCCGGTCAACGCAAATTTAAGAAACAAGTCAGGTAGCAAGTCAAAACGGGTTGGGCTCGAACAATTTTAAGTATTTGCACTAAAACGGTTATGCATATACGGAGAGCTAAACTCTTAAGGCCCAGTAGGCTACATACCGGACTGGACTATAACATAAATTAATAAAGAGTAAAATGTCGTTTTCGTCCATGATGTTTGACCAGTTTTGTGACTTTCGTCCAAAGGTTTGTTTTTCCGTATCTGGATTCAAAAGATTTGAAATCTTGTCATTTTCATCTGGCTCGTTAACTCCATCCATTTTTCTCCGTTAAGTCAAGGGGATTCCCGTCTTTTTTGTTAACTTGAAGGGCAATTCGGTCTTTTTCACTTTATGGAAAAAGACTGAATACTCCTCAAAAAGACCGAATTATCTTTCAAGTTAACAAAAAAAGACAAAAATAGCCTTGACTTAACGGAGAACAATGGATGTAGTTAACAAGCCGGATTAAAATGACAAGATTTCAAACCTTTTGGATCCAGATGCCAAAAACAAACATTTGGACGAAAGTCACAAAACTGGTCACGAAAATGGCATTTTACTCGTTAATAAATGACATATTAACCGGAGAAAAACAGGTACATAATCATTTATATATAATGTAAATTCAGATAATACAAAAATGCTACAACATACTATCCGATAATACTAAGCTAAACCTTTAGGCGCAAAAGTATAACATAAACAAACAAATGACATATGATCTAACATAAGAACAACAGGTACAGAATGGTTTTTGTTTATGTAATATATATTCAGATAATACAAAAATGCTATAACATACGACCAAAACTAACTTCTGGTCTCTCTCAAATACTCCCATCTCAAAAATAAAGAATATCGCCTATCGACACTGATTTCCGTTTTTAGCTGATTGAATTAACTTGTTAATAAGTCTTCTAACCCGTTTAGCTCCCGGGCCGGGTTTAACCCGTATCGGGTTCCCAACCTTGGAACAAGACGGGCTACCTTTGCACCATCCGCCAGGTGTAAAGCTCCCATTGGGCCGGTGTAACAACTGACTATCGATTCTATCCAAAACCGCGGTATCTTGGTCAAACTTACGGGCAAATGCTGCCCCGCTTTTTATCATTTTAGCGGTGTCGTTAATATCGAGGACGTGTGGATGCTGCTTTGGTGGGTTGTCCCATGAAATGAAGTGCATATCGTGGTTGACCACGGTTGGAATGAATTCCGGAACGTTGCATATGACGGTTTGAAAGTAACCTTCGGGTGAAGAGACGAAATTGGTGTAGTACATTAGTAGAGTTCGTGGTAGATTATCCCAACCCCATATGCAATATTCTACGAATGATCGCGATAAAACCATCCAAGCCGATCCTGCAAAATAATCAAATGTGAATATACTGAAAGATTTATATAAGAATGCGTAGAGTTAAAGATTGGGGCGAAAGTCGAAACTTACCTGTAAACAATTTAAATGCTGTTGGCAGAGGTCTGTTTGGTTGCACCCAAAAGATATCGGACTTTTTATTCTCGTATAGTCCGGGGTCAATCATTAACGGCATCGCTCTTTGATCCCTGCATATACAAGTGGATTAGATCCCAGTATGTAGCGAAACAGGCGGATTGGATGATGGGTCAAAACGGGTTTGTTGGGATTTGGGTTGACCCATGAACATTTTTGTCTTCTATAAGTTTTACAAATTATTAGTATATCATATATAATTATATAACTATTATAACGGTATATATTGATTTTTTAGTAAAATAATTTTGAAAATAGAGCCCAAACCGACCCATTTTCACATAAACGGGTTGAAATTGCCACCCCTGTACTGACTGCAAGTGAGGGAGCTTACTCCTTCCATCCGAGTTGACTTGTGTGCTCAACGAAATTCCAGTCTCGATTCAGATTACGAAATGTTGAAAGAAGATCTGAAAATAAATTCAAGAAATCAATCAGTTTTGTTCAAGTCGGTGATTTGATATCATTTGTGAAATGTTGACTTTTTGAACCATTATAGTTGACTTTTTGTTGCAAATGGACCATTGTTCTAGCAAAAATGACAAAAAGAACACTATGTTTTAAACAAATTTGTCATGTATGATGGCTTCTTTTGCATTTTCAAATTTTTCATTACCATCATATGTTTGCTCAATTCTTACAAGTATAGTCTTTGAGGAAAACGGACCGAAAACACTTTCGTAAAAAAATATTTTTTTCGTAAATAATAAGTATGCCATATATGATTACTAAAGTTGTATATCGCAATATAAATCAATTATGTAAATAACTAGTGTATCATGAGTAGCAGAAAACTAACCATCTTGAGTCACTAGAGGATAATCAGATGCACTAAGGTTTATAAACCAATCCCAATCTTTATATTTCTTCAAAAGAATAGCACACGCGTGAAGAGTGTTCGACACCATCGTGGGACCTCGATAAGTCACCATATTCGCTTTCGTGATCATATAAACATTCCCAACTTCAGCAAACATGGGATCTTTCTCAACTCGTGACGCAAGCTCCATCCGTTCCTCAGGTTCCGATTCAAGATCGAGATGCACAACATAATAATTCCACGGATGATATAACGCTCTAAGTGTCCTCCAAAGCTTATTCAAGTCCCCCTTTGATCCGGAAATTAAATACGCAAAACGAGGAATGGATGGACGCGATTCTGAAGTCGGATATATGATTTTCTCTTCGGCGAAATGTGGAACGGATTGATTTGACACGACACGAGAGTTGAATAATGGGAAAAATGAATTGAATTTGTACAAAGGAGGAAGGAGACCCATGTTGAAACAAGTTGCTAACAGGAATAAACATATGATTGAGGTTATAGCAAGAGGGAATGCCCATCTTTTTTCTGTATGAAAAGATTTAATATCTTTTAATTTTATCATGATCTAACTACCCCCTTTTCAAAACCTTGGTTAGATTACGATTCAAGACCGCGTAATTCTCACAAGATCTTCATATATTGATCGCGGTAGACCGATTGCAGATTGCAGCCTGTTAAATGAAAAAAATTCAAGAAAATTAATTCAAATTTCATGAGTAATTCAACTGAAATGAAAGTAAGAAATAAGCTATAATCATTCATCCAGGGTATGTACCTTCATATTCTAAAATCAAGATTATCTTTTTTAAATATATAATTTAATTAAAAATCAAAACTTGCTATCATAGTACTAAAGAGAAGAAACCATATGAGATCAGACCAAAAAAAAAAAAAAAAATCACCAAAATTAAGGTGATTCACATATAAATATTAATCAAACTCAAATACAACAAAACTAGTAAAAGATTAACAAACAGATCCAAAACTGAATTAAATAAATTAAATTAAATTAAATCTAATCACACCCATGTAAGCATATGTCTATATTCATAACTGATTTGTATTAATTTAAAACAAAAAAAAAAAAAAACAAATCGCATCTTATAAATCAGAGATGAAGAACAACAACACCCAGAAACAAATGCATCAGATTTTAACGTCTTTCAACAAAATCAAAACAAATTAACAAGAATCATGACATACCCATTTCAAACAAATGAAAACCCAGAAAAATAAAAATAAAAATAAAAAATTCAAACCTTGTTGGAATCTGTTGGTAGAGTGCAAGCATCCACGTTGAAAGGAATATAGAGAAAAGTAATAACAGTGGGGAGGGAGAAGAACAAAGTGTTTTATCGATTTGATTCGTATAATAATTTATTTTCTTTGAATGTTTATGTGTTATTGTTTTGTTGGGAAGATTACTTTTTGATTATAAATAAATAAATAAATCTTGGTTTTATATGGGATGTTAAATGGACACGGGAGCATTAAATTAGACGGTTGTTTTGTTGCAATAACTCAATACTTTTATATCTACTAAACCAAATTATTTTAAATTTTTTTAGGTAGATCAAGATCTATTATTTATTTGAAAGTAGCAGAATTTTTCTGTGTTAGTGGCGGTAATTCAGTCAGTATTGGTTCGGTTTATTTTAGTGTCGATACAATACCGATACTTGATATAGCAACTGAAAGATAAACATAAAAAATAAAGTCAATAACTCTGATGGTACTGATATCGGTAATGATGTTGTTCGATCGGAATCTGCGTAGTACTAAGGATGGGCAAATGGTACTTGGTACCAATACCGAACCGTACTGTACTGGCCAACTGGGCCATTTTTTGTACCAATTTGGTACTTTTTTTTTGTTTTTTGGGATTGACACTTTCGGTTAGATACTAGTGTTTTGGGTTGATTTACCTTGGAATACCATACCGTACCAAACATTTTCAGTACGGTACTCATTTTTTGTGATTTATAGGATCGGTACTTTCAGTACTGGTACGATACCGAGCTTATCCCAAACCTATCCCTACATGATACTGATATTGTTTAGACGATATTAGCTCAGCCTTTTTTTTTAACGACTAATTTTCCTCTTAAATACTTATACCTTTCAAGGATTGAACCTTGGTCTTCTCACAAAAAATAATTAATAAAGGAGACGACTGACCTAATCAAGTTACAAAAAATAATGATATAGACACTTTTGTGAGTTAATAAATTCTCTCATAAACTTTGATGTCGTTACACTCGTCAAAAGATATTGTATGTATGTTGATAGTTTTAAATGTCATCACCATTATTTATAAACGTAGGTTAGTATTATTAAAATTAAATGTTGGGACTCTATGCTATGAAAAGATGTCTTCAATTTAACAAACACTCAAACTACCTTTTTATTAATGTCAAAATAGACGGATCAAATGGATTAGAATAAAATCACTTTTATATTGACTTTTATATTGTATGACAAAATAATCTACTTTATTTTTCCGGCAAAATTTGTTCTCGGGACTACTTGAAGAATGTAAGGAGCTTCTCAAATTTTAGTTTTATTTATATAATTTATTTTTAAGATTGTAACTACAATATCATATAAATGCATTTCAAGAATGTTAGGAAAATTTCAATTTTTCTTTCATAATAGAGTTAACTGCTATTTCAGTTTCTGTGGTTTGGTCACTTTGGCCATTTCAGTCCAAATTTCAAAAATGCGTCATTTTCCTCCCTGACATACTGGAAAGGTGCCATTTCAGTCCAAATTCTCATAACCCAGTTAAAGTCAGTTAGGTGAGTATATTTAATGAATGGTATTTTAGTCCTTTTATAATTATTTTGTTTTCCCTTTATGTTTTTATTAACCAAAACCCCCCTCCCCTGTATAAAACCCCCACCTGCAACTTGTTTAGAACCCTAACTCTAATTTCCCATTTCTTCCCCAAAATTGAAGCAAGCCATCCCCTCAACGATGGTCGTATGCGCTAATTGTGGGTCTCCAACAATTGTGAAGACATCGTGGACCCCTGCAAACCCTGGAAGGAATTTTTTCTGCTGCATTACTCGACATAGGGGTTGCGGGTTTGTGGATTGGGCAGAGGGTCCATCGGGGGAAAGGGCTGTTGAAGTATTTCGACATTTTGCGGGTTTGGCTTATCAAGTTAGGGACCATGAAGAACAAGCTTTGAGGATGACATCTGAAATTAGGCAACTTCAAGAACAAGCTTTAGGAATGGCAGTGAAGTACACGAGATTGAAGATGATGTTAATGTTTAGCTGGGTTTTTTTTCATCTCATATGTTGCTTTTCACTGAAATGTTTAATGTTAAAGCAGTGGTATAAATTGTGTTTTGCTGGTATGTGTCTTCGATATGTAATGTGGTGTCTTCGATATGTAATGTGGATGTAAAAATGGGTTATTATGTACATATTATGACGTTAATGTAATAGCAGTTGGCGAATATTGTCCGATACATTGTAATATGCTTTTGTTATGGTTATGCATTTGCCGAATATTGTTGCATCCGATTTAATGTAATATGCTTTTTGTTATGGTTAATGCACTTGCCGAATATTGTCCGAGGCAATGTAATCAACTGGTGTTACCTTATGGTTATGAATATTGTCCGAGGCAATATTGTTACGTCCGATTCAATGTAATATGCTTTATGTACCAAAAGACATCACCATTATGGTAAAACCTTGGACATAAAACATAACCATAACACCTGGACAATTACATCAGACCTGGACATAACCATTACCCAAGACCTGGACATAATAAATAAACATAGCACCATAACAGATTTCATAATTGACCATAACTCATAACAGAAGACATAACCAGCATATTACATAGTTTACCAGAATTCATAACAGAAAGACATAACCTAGACATAAAACATAACCCCATAAGACATGTTCCAAACACAGATTAGGTAGTGTACCAACAGACATAAGCAAAAGACATGACATGTTCCTGGACAAATTACATAACCAAAACATTCAAAAGACATTTTCAACCAACATAACCAGGACATGTTTCTACCAAACTACTGAACACCATCAATGCCTATTCAACATCAGTCCCCTTGCAACTCCTCCTGTTATGGCCCCTCCTTTTACACTTGCTGCATTCCATAGTTTCACCCTTTCTTGACATCTTGCCACTGGATTCCATCTGTTGAGTCAACTCAATGATTTCCACAGCAGATTTCTTCCTTTTCTTTTTTGGCCTGCCTATTTGCTTGTGGTGCTTTGGTGGAAGCAGCTTAGTAGGGCATGTGGAAGGTGTCCATAAGTCTTGACCATCTACTGGATCAATTACATGGGAATACACATCCTTCCAAGTCTGCATCCAGTATGATTTATCAACCCACTTCTCCAATACACCATCATCCTTGCCATGTAAGGCCAAGTTCCATATACAAGCAACTGCATGCTTGCAAGGGATGCCAGTCAAGTCCCATCTTCTGCAGGTGCAACTTTTCTCCACCAAGTTCACTACTTTGTTGTCTCTTGGCCCATTAACTTGATACTTGGAGATAGAGTTAAAGATAACAGTGTACTCAGCAGCTTCTTGTTTGATCTTGTATAGGGCTTCAGTTGCATAGGGGGTTAGAGGACCTTTGCTCTTTGCAATCAGCTTGTGTATAACAAGATTCCTCTTCATTAGGTATTCCCTGATGCACTCTAGACTGGTAATGATTGGTTTATCCCTAGCATGTATCAACTGCCTATTGAAGACTTCACAAATGTTGTTTAGAAGAATGTCACACTTTGGCCTACCTGTTTAACGGAAACCTGTCAGTTATTATGCAACCACAAACAATTATGTAAATGGCTTAACATATATGACCTTCTTAAGCCTTACCACTAAACTGACACCGGCTCCAATGTTTCACTGGGATCTGTCTCAACCAGTCATGCAGCTTCTTATCTACCATCTTGATATCTTGCATTGCATGATCAAACCAAGGAACTGTTGTTGCAGAAGCAGCATTCCAGAATAGACCCTTTATCTTATCATCCCTCCAGTTAGCATTAGCCTTCATATTTTCATGTATATGCCGTATACAGTATCTATGCTCTGCCATAGGAAAGACCTTGCTAACAGCAGGTAGTATTCCCTGTACAGAATGGACTGTTATACATAACAAACTTGAACAACTAAGGCATACATTTAAACAAGTTATACATAACAAAATGGCACCTTTTGTCTGTCGCTTATGAAGGTGAAGTTGGCAGTTCTTGGCAGCTCCAGATCTACAACAAGTTTTTCTAAAAACCAGGTCCAGGTCTTTGTAGTTTCAGACTCAACCACAGCAAAAGCAACAGGATAAATCCCGTTGTTTCCATCAACACCCACTGCTGTTAAAATTTGGCCAGGGTAGGGCCCCTTCATAAAGCATCCGTCCAACCCTAGAATGTCTCTACCAATTATCTTAAAACCCTTCTTAAATGCACCATAACAAATATAAATCCTCCTAAACTGCCTTGTTGAACTTTTGGCCTTACAACTAGATGGTTCAACATCTATGGTAACAGTTGTTCCTGGATTCGATTTCATTAACTGTTCAGCATATTCCCTAAGTAACCCAAACTGAGTTTTATAATCCCCTTGAAGCTTCTCCATTGCAAAATGCTTAGCTCTAGAAATTTGGTTAATTGTAATCTGTACCTGGAGTTGATCTTGAAGAGCAGCCAGTGGAATTGTAGGGTTAACCAAAATTATGGGTTCCACTTCCTTGGTCAAAAAAGAGATATTGCATAAGCCCACATCCCTGGTATGCAAGCAGTCATGTTCATTGATAAGAGTCTTCACCACCCATGTGTCTCGGCTCTTGAAGTGATTTGAGATGTGCAAAACCCAAGGGCATGTGGGAGGAGGAATCTTTTTCCTTGGACGTTTTGGCTTCTTTTCAGGCTCTTTTGAAGAACAATATTGTTGGGCCCCACCATTGTTATTTGTGTTTGCATTATGGTCCCCAACCACTTCTGGGTTTGCATTCAAAGGTGTATCATGTGAATTTCCAGAACTGCCCTCATTATCACAACCACCTTCATTACTGCTCAACTTTGGATTCTTTCCCATGCACACAACCCGAAACCTTCTTTTATCATTCCTAAATATGTACAATTGCCTTTTAGATTCCACTGCATACCATTTCACAAGATCTTTGATTGATTGCCTATCATAAAACTGTTGACCTACATAAAAGGGACAACCATCTGTTGGTTTCTTTTTCCTCCTGCTTCTCCTAATCCTCCTAACGGCCCTCTGCAGTTTTGTTTCATCATCCGGGTCACTCAGACTATCAAAGTTATCTATATCTACTTGAACATCTACCAATTCATCCTCATATAAATGGTCTTCTTGTATGTTCTCATCTTCACTAATGTCAAAGTCCACAGCAGCCCTAAATTCATCCATGTCATCATCATAGTCTATGACTAAGTTATCCTTATCAACGATGAACTCAGGATCATCTACATCCTCCTCTGTCTGCACCTTCTTGTAAGCTTCACTTTTGGTGGCATTTGCCCTCTTATTGCTGTCATGTTCATTCATACCCTCACTATCCTCTTCACTAACCTCATCATCAGGAATAAACTGAGGGTCTTCAGAATCACTTCCCTCAGAATCACTTCCCTCAGACTGGACCTTACCACTGCTACCATCTCCACTGCCCTCATTATCATCACCACTGCCATCATTATCATCACCACTGCCCTCACTATCACCACCTCCTGGACTACCATCACCACCTCCTGGACTACCAACACCACCTACTGGAATTTCATCACCACCACAACCTGGTTCCTGTGTTAGATCTCCTAAATCAGGATCATTTTGAGGCTGTTGATGTTGTTCAGGATGGACCACATTTAATGGTTCCTGTGTCAAGTCTCCTAAATCCACCCTTTGAACCTTTTCAACATATAACTCTATAACCTTACTCTTTGTTGCATGTTTAATCAACCTACGAATATCATCATCTGTACCTATTGGCCTTAACCCAAAATCCATATCTTCACCTGGAATCCTAAAATAGTATTTTAAAAGATCCATATCCTCTTCCATATAACCAAGTTCCATCATCATGAAATTGATGATTACTCGCGAGAAATAGTCCGCATTCACCTTATCAACATATTCGATTATCCCCCCCTCGTATGTTACATCTGGGAACATAGTGAGTTCACCTCCATGGTGAACTTGCAATGTGAACATATCAGGTTCGTGTTCTAAAATGATTATACAACAAACATTAGTCCTAATTTATACATGATGAAGAAAAACAATCATTCAAAAACCAAAAAGTGACGAATGTAAACCTACCATATGCGATTTCAGGGTCGAAATTTGAGTAAACACCTCGAACCCTCCAGTTTGGATCGTTGTCGTCTTCATGATCCATTGTTGTTGATCGTTGATTGTACACAGATTGTTGAGGGAAAGGGGTTAATTTTGGGGGTGAATTTGGGATTTAGGGTTACGTTGCAGGTTGGGGGTTTTATACAGGGGAGGGGGGTTTTGGTGGCAGTTAACTCGTTTTGGTTAATAAAAACATAAAGGGAAAAGAAAAAAATTATAAAAGGACTAAACTGCCCTTCATTAAATATACTTACCTAACTGACTTTAACTGGGTTATGAGAATTTGGACTGAAATGGCACCTTTCCAATATGTCATGGAGGAAAATGGCGCATTTTTAAAATTTGGACTGAAATGGCCAAAGTGACCAAACCACAGAGACTGAAATGACAGTTAACTCTTCATAATAAATAAAGACAATCCCTTTTATATTGTGAGAAGTAGTACAAAATTGTTTGTACAAACACATTCCCTTAAAAACTATACGATACATTAAATGATAGATTACAAACCAAAATATCTTGGAGGATAATTGGTTTGACTTAGGACATACAATTCCATGAAAAGAAATTTCACAGTTATTTGCGATTGTCTCTCAAGGTATAAAAATCAAAGTAGTAGACTAGTAGTTGTATTGAAGAAAATGAACTCACTAGTATGAAATAGCATCATTTGTTTTTTTTTTTGCGTGGTCTTTTGTGGAATAAAACAAGATAGGGGTAGGGGTTTGTCATGAAAATAGAAACAAGGGTAAGTTACATTCTACGTGTATGTTTATACCGAATTACTATTAATGATCTCTAACTTTAATAATTATAGTTACGGTCTTTTTCTTAAACTTATTACACCATAGGTCTTTTAGCACTAAAACTGAGGGGAGTGAGGGGCTTGGGTTGAGCGCTTTGCTCGACACGTGGCGATTGTGGGCTCCACCGGACCACCCAAAAAAAAGTGGGGGTGTGGAAGTGGCGTAGGTTAGCGGCGTTGGGGTGCCATGTTGGCTGACTTTATATTTTTTTTATATACTTGAGATTTATAAAATAAAATACAAACTTATATTATTTTAAAAAAAATTACATAACATCCTAAAACAAAAAACTACTTATTAAACCCTAAAAAATTAAAAAAGTAGTTAATAATTCCTAAAAAATACAAAGTTCTATAAATATTAAAGTGGGGAACCCCACTTAAATTCCGGATTCACGTCGTGCCTCCACTCGATCTTCGCGATCTCCATTCGATCGTCGTGGCTTAGGTCCCCCAGGGACACGGTTGAAACAAACTTTAAACTGGTCCAACTTCGGTTTTAGTTCACGCCACTTGTGTTGGCAGGCGTTTAAATTGCGGCGATTGTTACCAATGTGTTGTTGGTATTGTTGGAACGCTTGTCCTCAATACGCGGTTTGACCGCGTTGTAACGTACGTTGTGCATCGACGATCGAAGTGACAAGCGCGATCTCCTCCTCCTCCGTCCAGTGCACCATTTTCGGTTTTGTTGTTTGGCTGAAAAAAATTAAAAGTTTGGTGTGAGATTGGTTGAAGACTTTTGTAAAAATTTGTAGGTGTGGGGGGGGGGGAGGGGTATTTATAGGTAAAAATTTGTAAGTTTTTTTTTAAATTCGATTTTTACCATTGAAACCGCCAAGCCCAACGGCCATGGCTAATGGCTATGGCTAACGGTCAAAATTGAACATCCAATCCTAGCCAGCCAGCTCACCCCCCCTCCCGACGCCCCACGCTGGGCTTTAAAGCGACGCTGTCTAGGCAACACCAAACCCAACGCTGGCACGGAGTGGGTTAGCCAGCGTTGCCTGGCTTCCCCCGCCCAACTAACGCCCCCACTCCCCGCAGTCTAACCAGATTAAAATTTTCAGTTAAATATGACATATGCCTTGCACATGATGATAGATTAGCAATTTTACTCATATATATCTCTATTTCTCACCCCTTTCTCTCTCATACACCATCATCTGCCACCCACCATTACAATTAACACCACCTGACACCCACCACTACAGGTGGACACCTCTCCATTTAAAAAGCCAACTTTTTTAAGTCTTCATATGTTTAAACATTTTTATAGAAAAAACAATCCAAATCTTTGATGTATATTGAACTTCTGGGTTATCTATAAATTTATATTCTTGCTCTCTTTCAGAAAGTTAGTCACGTAATTAATCCATATATTCATGAGTTGAAATCATAAATTTGGTAAGATATGATTGATATTTGATATTGAGGGGTGTTGGGGATTGCTTATTTTAGTGACTTATTAGCTTGTTGGATTTTTGAAAAGTTAAAATGTGTTTGGCATGAAATTATTATGTGAGGGAAAAAGTCAATAACCCATTCCATTGTGACTTATTAACTTTTTCAAAAAGTAATAAGTTGTTTTGAAAAGCTAAGCCAAACATGGCCTGAATTCACTCAATAACCCCAAATCAACAAATCTCCCATGAAAGCTTAAAACCCTTCCAATCCTTTGAGAATCCAATCCCTTTTACCACACATTTCAAAAACCTTCACCTTTGACTGCAGAAGAAGAATATGATCATGAACTGCGAAGAATCCAGAGTTTCAGATCTTTGAAGAATCCATCGCGTTTCAGATCCGCGGACCGCGAATAACCCAACGTCCAGATCTGCAAAGGATCTGACGTTTTAGATCTGTGAAGAATCCGGTGTTTCAGATTTGATTTTGGGTTGCATAGTTTCCGTTGACAACGTTTCAGATTTGGTTTTGGGTTGCAATGTTTCAGATTGGGTTTCTTTGCGCGTGGGTTTGTGAAGACGGGGTTAGCGGATCAGATTGTGACTTATTTTGTAATGTGGTTAGGGTTCATATGGTGATGGCGGTGGCAGGATGTGGTGGTGATGGTTAGGGTTGGGGAAGATGATGTATATATGTAATTTTTTTGTTATATATATTAGGAAACATTTTAAATAAAAAGCATGAAATGATCATAATACTCTTAAGTGAATAGACTTAACTGAAAGTTTTAATTTGGTTAGTGCTAACGGACCTAGGGTGTAATGAGTATTACGAAAAAAGGACTGTGACTATAAGTATTGAAGCTAAAGGGCATCCATTGCAATCCGGTACAAACATAAAGGACGAAAAGTGTAATTTACCCTAAAAAGAAAGTGTATGTGTTTTAATGGAAAGAGATGCCTCTGTCTTTTATTTAAACTATTTTTTGTGTCACTTCGGTAGCTATAAAATGAATCCACAACTAGGTCTGGCATATTGTGTCATACATGACACGATAGGGTTAAACACGAACACCACATGATAACTTATCATGTCATTTTTTCCAAACATGCACACGAACCTATTTATAACATGTTAACATGATAAGACACGAACTTGTTGATTGAGGGTCATGAATGTGAGTGTGAGATGCGGGCATGCGGTTGAGAGAGACTAAGAGAGGGAGAATGTAAGATACGATTTCAAAATTAGGGTTTTTTCAACTGTGTGGTCACGTATGTCAGTATAATCCCCACCCCACATCCTATATTTTTTAAATAAAAATTATTAACATGTCTTAACGGGTGCTTAACATGTTAACGGGTCTTTAACCTGTTTAGACATGAAAATTAACAGGTCTTATTGTGTCGAACTGTTTAAGACATAAATCATGTTAAGGTCAAACACGAAACTTGTTAAGGTCGTGTTGGCTTGTATCATGTTATTATGTTTGTGTCTGAAATTGGCAGCCCTATCCACAACTTAATTTTTATGTCTAAAACAAGAAGGTGCTGTTTGTTTTTGCAGACATCAATTGTCTGCAAGCTGATTGTCACACCCCGACCACATAAAACAACAAATCATGGCGGAAACGTCGGGGAGTGTTGTAACAAAATCATTGTCTCATAACACATGGAAATTGAAATTTTGTTTTATTGATTAAAAGTAGTTACAATGTCTTAACAAACAAAGAAACATAACATAATTAACTAGTGTTGCATCTTTTAATGTCGCTAAGTGTAACACCCCGTGTTTTCGAATGTCAAAGTCAAAGTCAAAGTCAAAGTCAACTTTGACTTCTTTGTCTGTAAATAGTCTATTTTATGTTTTATTTGTATTATGTGGAGTAAGTGTTGTCTATCAAAGGAATCGAAGTAATCGTACGTTTATTGACGCAAACCGACTTACGACTGTGAATAGTAGGAAGTAACAATGCGATAAAGTTAATCAATCAATAATCAAGCTAATCGAATCATCAATCGAACTCGAGACTCGAACTATGCGAATTTAGTGTTATATTACTTGTGTGTGTGTGCCTTATGTGTTACTTGTGCATGTTTACTTTATGTATTGAGGTGATCAATCGAACCAATCGAATCGAAACTTGAAACTCAAATCGAATGCAATCGAAATCGAATTATGACGAATGGTAACGTAAGGATAGTGTGAAATATAGATGCTTGTATATAGATATATAGTTGGGATTAAAAGTAATTTGAATAGGAAACTCTATCGTATTCATATCGTCATCAATCAAAATCGAAATGTCAGAAATCGTCGCACCGAACACTCGAACCAGGCTGTCGATCGATCAGGCTGTCAGTCGATCGAACGGCCCAGCCGATCGGACGAACTATCCGATCGAGCAGGCTGTCCGATCGGGATGCCTGGCCGATCGGCCAGCCCTTTCCTCTTTTGGAGCCTATAAATAGGGCTGTCATTGTCATTCTTTCCACTTTTGGAAACTCTCTGACCGACCAGCTCGTGCTCCCCTTCTTTTCTCAGATTTCTTCCGATTCCGGTAAGTTTTCATCCTAAATCTTGTACTTTCTTGATCATTACACACTCCTACACCTTTCTATCTTTCGAATCTTGATTTCTAACCGTGAAATCATCAAGATCTAAGCATTCTAGGATGATGTCATCATGGTGTTCTTCAAGAACATCATGTTTTGGCCTCATTCCACCTTGAATGGCTTGGATCTAACCACTTTTCACATAAACAAACTAAGATCTACCATAGATCTGAACATTTACATGGTGTGAAGGATTGAAAGAAGGAATTTCCCACTTTCTTTCAACTCTTTTACACTCAATGCCTTCAAACCGGTAGGAACGGAGCTTGAGTCAACTCACCAATCATTCTAGTGGATGAGTGGTTCAAGATTCGGATTCTATCTACGAGGTTCACCGACTTCGGGTTAAACATCAGATTACCATTCCGAACAGTTCACCGGCCGGACTTGGGTGATTCCTGTCCGAGCAGGGGAAACAAGTAAGAACAAAAGTCCCATGGTTCAGCTCGTTGTCAAACTACCTCGATATAACGTCAAATAATCGAAACAGCCAAGTGCTAGACGAACAGGCCGACCAGGTCAGGATGCTGACCGAACGGTTAGGCTGTCCGAACGGACAACCCAACCGATCGGACATGTCAGCCGATCGACCAGGCCAGCCGATCGGCTAGCATATGGCCCCACAATTTGACAATTTCATGAGGTATGGTATTGAACGAAGTAATGTCCGACCGAACGAGCTGTTTGATAACATTACTCATCGGATCATGAGATACTATGCTTCAACACTTAATCGATTTACAACTCGTAGTAGTACGGAGTGCCACCCGATCGAACATCCTGTTCGATCGACCAGGTGACATCCAGCTGAGGACTCACTATCGAAGTATCTAACCGATCGGTTAAGCCGGCCGATCGAACAGACCGTTCGATCGATCGACCTGAAAGGTAAGAACACTTCAGTGTTCTCAAATACTACAACGAAAACTTCAAAAGGTCAAACCATCATACACAAACACATCCTACTCAAAGGAAGAAACGATCCACTCGAACAGTCCAACCGATCGAGCCTACCGGCCGATCGAATAGGCTGTCCGAGCGGACTGTCCAGCCGAACGAGCAACCCGTTCGATCGAACCAACTGTTCGATCGACCAGGCTGTTCGACCCATCATCACTTGTTTCCGTTTTGCGTGTTAATCATCGTTATGCTATCGAACTATTTAGGCTAACCCTACTCTCAAGCGCTTCCTTCAATCCATCAATCAATCGCTGTGAGTATACTCGAACCCTTTTTGCTTTAGCACTTTTGGGTGTTACATACGTTACCTATCAAAATCACAATCGAACACACTACTCAATTATTTGAACGCTAACCGATACGCATGTATTACGTGACTAAATGAATGCTTGTTGTTATGTTTACACGTGGAATGATGTCTACCTGCCTTAACGACGTAGTACTATAGTTTGGACTCAGCAACCATTCACACGGGGGTTGTTAAGGACAATTACTTGCATGGATTACGGTGGTAATCATGTATTGCGAACTATCTCGGACAGTCAACCCGCAGTCATTGGTATCGATAGATCCATGTCGATAATTAACATGCTTCGTTTTCCTCTGTGTACGTGCTGGTTATGCGTAAACTATTCGAACTCTACTATGCTATTATCAAACTTGTATGCTCACCTTTACATTATATGTATTGACTTTATTTTAACGTATGTGACAGGTGTTTAAGATGTTTGCTTGCTAGGAAAGCGAGGCTAGAATAAAGCTCTAGAGCCCCCCAACAAACAGTTGTCTGTCAGGAACAAGCGTCTAGAGCATAGTTGTCTGTAGATCTTGTCCGACCGGGTCTTTAGGAGCATTTGAACAATAATCATTTGTTTTTATTTAAATTTGAGTTGTCGGAGCAGAATATTTGACTGGTTGTTATCTGTAATAATTTATTTTATTATTTAGGACACGGTATGGGACGTGTTATTTAAACTAAATAGTGATGATAGTTGTTATGGAAACTTCTGGACAATCTGTTTCGCTCAGTGCCATGCCCCGATGATTCCGCCATCGGTTGGGGTGTGAAACTAAGGCCCAAGTCCACCTAAGTGTATCTTGATCAATCCTATGCATCATATCCTGAAACACATGTGAAAATAGGTACGTCTGCATAAAAATGCCTGTGAGATACATAGGATTTATGAAAATAGGATTCATGACTTAGGTTTTAAGAAAATGTTTCATAAAAATTAGTCATGAATCTTGTTAAGTGTTTTCTTTTGTAAATCATTTGAAAAGCGATAAAAATCAGATGATATGTATAAATAAAAGAATAATGTATGGTTAAATGAATAACCAAGTAAAATGAGTTTGTATAAATCAAGTTATTTGTAAAACAATGTCTTGTGATAAATATGTTATTTGTGAAAAATGTTATATGTCTAAATTGAAATTATTCAAATAACGCTACGATATGTAATACCACACAAGCACTTATATATAGGAAGTACCAGCGGCGTATCCACCATGCTTGTATTATATTACACATGCATTGTTACTTAAATCACTTAAACAAATCACCAATGTAAATGTTTATGTATAGTCAAATATCAAATGTTTATGTGAAAACCATCAAATGTGAATCATGTAATGTGTAAACAAATGTTAGGTATGGTAAGTAAAATGTGATTACTTAAATCAAATGTAAAAATGTACAAAACAAAGTATTTGAATAAATCAAAAGTTATGCTTTGTAAAATTATGCATGCTTTACTGATACAAACATCTATGCGGTATTGTAAAACGTCTACATCCAAGCCTTGAGACAGTAAGATAACCTTAGAGTAAAGGTTATCAAAAAATGTTTTTGGATTCGGTCATTCCTTCTACCCAAACAAACCTAGGATTTTAGGAACGGGAGATGTCAAGTCCTATGGTACCACTACCTACTACTGAGCGGCATGATCGGTGTTAATGAATGTATTAGTCTCGCTAAACAAACCAAATGTAATACCAAATGTAAGAATGTTTTATGAAAATAATGTACCTAGTATGCTAAGTAAACATACAAGGTAGAGATGTAAAACAATGTGTCCATATGTTACGAGAACATATGCAACAGAGATGCAATGTAAAACAATGTACTAAGTATGCTAAGTAAACATACAAAGCAGAAAAGTCATGTAAATCAATGTGCTAGCATGCTCAGTAAACATACATAGCAGAAAACGTAATGTAAAACAATGTACTAAGTATGCTAAGTTAACATACAAAGCAGAAAAGTAATGTAAATCAATGTGCTAGCATGCTCAGTAAACATATATAGCAGAAAAAGATGTAAGGTAAAACAATGTGCTAGCATGCTAAGTAAACATACACAGCAAAACATAATGAAATCATGTACTAATAGTGTACTAACGAACATAGCAAGTATATGATATGAAAACATGGAAAGCACGAAAGTAACAAGTAGGCACATGTGTTTCACCCCAAAACATTTGAAAAACAGTAAAAAAGGGGACTATGTACTCACTTGAGGGTGCTTAGAAGTCTTGAACAACAACAACCAAGCCAAGCTAGAGGGATCACGGAAATCAAACAACACCTAATATAGATAACTACATAAATAACCGGACCTAAATCGGAAGATTGGATAGAATGAGGTTTCGTAAACCAAATGAGTATAGGAACTCATGTAATACGGTTTAACAAAGCCTACATTCTAAAATGAAACCTATCCTAAGTGCTTACGACCCATTATGACTCGTTTAGGTAGCTTATGCAACGTTAACGCGTCGTTCACGTAAAACGCGTACGGAACGCCTAACTAGTCCTATGACAAGTATTATATGCCTTAACATGTCTAATAATATTGCCTAATCAGTTTAGATGTCGAAAATTATATTACATATGCTTAAAATGAATTTTGGCGTAAAAAGGGCATTTTGGTAATTTTCCTAAGGCATATAAACTACCTATCATACAACTAGCTAAACGAAGTGACCATAAGGTATAACCTCGGAAGGTTATTCCTGATACAACTATGGTCACCTAATGTGTTTGGTCGGATCCTAATGATCGACCAAACGGGTCGGGTTCGAAAGTATAAGTGATTGTTTAGATCGCTTACCTTACGACCCTACATAAGCACTAAACCTAAAGTGACGAGCTAAACATGTAAAAACATGTTTAACGAATTTAGAAAACATGTTTGATATCAAGACAAAGGGTCTTGATACCCAAAAGTAGTTTGGTTACAAAATACGCAAGAATACGCATTTTGGCCGAAACTACGACCCGTCACTAAGCCTAGATAACGTGGTAATCAGTAGGTGTAGTCACTAGGGACTATAACCATCGTGATTACGCTCACGTTATGAAGTTCAAACGAACTTCGTGTTGACCATAAACTGGTCAATGCAGAAAGTCAAACGCACTTTGACTTTCGTGCTAAAAATGCGTAAAAGAACGAAGGAATACTTACAAGAGGTCCAAGAATGGAGGTTTTGATCTAATAATTCCCAGGTATGAAGGTTTACCCTTTAACTTAGGGAAAAATCTGATCAAGGTGTGAGTTGGGGTTGAAATGGGTGGGGGTATTTATAGTTTTCGGAGAGCCGTTAAGATCGTTCATCAATTCCCGAGCTTTGATCTCAACCTTACACTTGTGCCCCCTGATTTGTAATACCTTGGGCACTCAAAACCAGCCCATAGGAACTTCAAAAACCATTTGCAACCATGGGGAACAGCTGGAAATAGCTGGAAACAACATTATGCACATCTGATGTGCTTACACGGCCCGCGTAGGACATAAAAGAAGTCTACGCGGCCCGCCTGGGCCTCAGGTCTGCACAACAAGTTTCAGAAATTGCAGTTTTAGTCCCTGTATGTGTTTAAGGCCTTTTCCGACACGTTTAAGGCCTGTTAAACCATTTTAAGGCTCTACAATGATGCCTAAGTATGAGGGACATGAAACATGCTCAAAAATATGCCGGATGTCGGTTCGTTTGGTCGTATGATCGCGATATTCGCTTAATTACGACGAAATGCGCACGAACGCGAAAAACGATCCAAATTGCACGACGAATGAAATTTTATCATGCCAAACACTAAAATAAAATATTTTAATGCTTACATAAATTTTTGGATGTCCGGATGTATTCAGAACGTAAGTTATGCGCGAAAATGCAAACTTGTGCACTTTTTAACGCTTTTAGTCCCTGAATGAGCATAAAGTCTATTTTAGCACACCGAACCCTTCAAAGCCTATTTCTAAGCTATGTAAAGGATATTTAGGGTGTGTTTAACTTATGGTCAAGTTCCGGAATGTCCGTTACAGTACGAATTGACATACTTTCGCAGTTTGTCGAATTTAGTCCCTGTAAGCGAATAAACTTGATTTCGGCACACCAAACCTTCCAAAACTTATTTCTAAGTTATGTAAAGGTTATTTAAGGTATGTTAAGCCTATGAAACTATTCCGGAGTGTTTGTTGCATTAAACTGGTTATATCAGTGCGCGTATAACCTTCCAGAAAGCGATTTAGAGCCCGAAGTCGAACAAGAATGGATATGTGCAAATGATACACATATTTATACAAATCCCAAGTATGAAATACAATATTTCATTGGTTTGGTATTTGTTTGATGGTTGAAGTGACACAGGTGTCACACTGATTTCATCTGTTTTCATGGCTGCAACTGAAGATGTGGTCTGAAGCTCTTCAAGCTGAAAATATAAGACTGTTTGTTTTTACCTCCAAAATGTTTGAAGTTCAGAACATCCTAAGCAAGTTACCTCCTCTCTGCCTTTTCTTTTGATCCGGTCACCGGAGCCGGTTCCGGCCGGCACTCCGGCGCCTTTTTCCGGCAAACACACCAGTATGTCAGTAACCGTCTATCTTTCCAACCCATGAGAAAAAACGCAACGCTGCACCACCATGTAGGCTGCATTTTTGCAGCACCTCCACAACTAAATCTGGTGTGATATAAAGATCACATTTTTGTAAAGCTTCTTCCTTTGCGCACCAAGTCATAGAGGATGACATAATTTTACAGGCTTTGTGAAGATCCCGATCGGTAAAAGACTTAGAAGGCGGACATGTTACTACCGATCAAGAGTAGTTTCATCCTTTTGTTGTACCTAGACTGAGCTTGAGCTTGAATCAAGGGTGGTTTCGTTTGTGTTACTGCCGGTCCTTTGGATCTTTTACTTCTAGTAACTTCTTGAATTCTCCTTTTTTACCGAAATGAGATATAATCTAGTTGAATATATTATATGTTATAACTAACTTCAAGCTATGCTGGTTCCGACCGGCACTCTGGCGCCTTTTTCCGGCATGGTGGTGGTGGCCGACTGAGGGGACGACCGGCGCCGGTGACCTTACGGCGGTGGTGGTGGTCCAGTTTTGGTTCAAATTTGAGTTCAGAACGTATATGAGGAAGGAGGGTTTTTTGTGAAGATGTTTGAAGAAAGGGTGTCATAGCTTTTTTTATGCTGAAAAAAGCAATTTTCAGATCTGTTTAAAAGAAAAAAAAAAACAGATCTGTTTAGATGATTTTTAGGGTGATTATCTTGTTTATATATTTTGAGTTCAGAACGTATATGGGGGAGGAGGGTTTTTTGTGAAGATGTTTGAAGAAAGGGTGTCATAGCTTTTTTTATGCTGAAAAAAGCAATTTTCAGATCTGTTTAAAAGAAAAAAACAAACAGTCTTCAAGGGTAACGTTTGCACGCCTGCAGACATTAGCTCCCTTGAAGATGTTTGAAGAAAAAACAAACACCCCCGAAGTGTCTAGAATGGTTTTTAATTAAGTTCACTAGTTTTTTTTCTATGTAATAAAAGTATAGTGGCAATTGACGAAAGTGTTATTTCCTTTAAAGACAACTATTAAATTTAGATATGGCCAACGTCTAACGTAGCAAATGATGACACTATAGACAAGGGTTCAACACTTCAACTTAGTGTTCAACACGACTTAATAGGCCAGTGTAATTCTTCCGTAGTTTAGAGAGCAACAACTCAATGTTGGTTAGTGTACTTGTGTCACACCCCAACCGATGGCGGAAACATCGAGATGAGACGAAGTGCGTAGATTGTAAGAGACTTCATAACACTATGTGACAATATTAATTTAATTCAAATTTCATTTCAAGACTAATTGTCATACAAGGGTAAAAAATAACAACATTGTTTCATAACAAAACATAACAACAAAATAGATGATTTAATCTAGGTGTGTATCTAGTCCACCCTAAACTTTGTTTCATCTTGTAACATCACTTCATCAATTAATGTGCAACATGTATTAAAATAGAGTTCAATGCAAAAGCAAAGGCGAGTATATAAGTTTTGTTACATAGCATAAATAGAATAAAAAGTGCTCATATCCAACATGATTCATAATATGCGAGTACTAGTATGCAAATATGGCGTACAATATGTTCAAACCCGAGAATACAACGCGTTAAAATAGCCTAATCCTAATAGAGTAGCGGGTGGTAACATGTTTAACTTAACAATACCCAAAGTCTAATGGGCGGTGCGTTAATCCTATAGCGCTATAATTGTTAAGGGAGGCTAGCAAAGTTAATGAGCATATATCGACCAAATAGTTTACATAGCATACGAGAATAACAAGTACCACACATAGTTTCATGTTAAGCATGGATAGAGTATGTTTAAAATAGTTTAAGGGTCATTTTGTATAATATACATGTCGCATCCCAAATGGTAAAAGGGAAAAGGGATCGAGTATACTCACGGTTTTTGCAAGCTTTCCTACTTGATGTTCCGTGAGTGTTGGTTGTTTTAGATTGAAGCACCTTGTCCTCCTACACAAGGAACATAGGTGTGTGAGTTGGGGATAACGGTAGATTATAGATTTGGAGTTTAAAAGTGCAAGAACATAACATAGGAAAATAACCATCCATTACATATGATGTTTAGATGGTATACTTACTAACTTGACAATGACCACTTGTTCATCATCAAGGATTCGGTTTGTTTGAATATTATATAAGTATTACTTAGGTTATAGTATATCATATATAACAAGCATGAGGTAGAAGACTAAGGTCTTCATTTAGGCACCTCAAAGTGTCATAGAAATCATACATGAGGTAGGAAGAACAAGCTCCCATTTAGGTACCTCCAATGTTCACCACTACACTTGATGTAAAAACATTCAAGGAGGGTCTTGAACTTACATAAGAAATGAAATAAACAACTATTCTATGAGAAAACATCAAGAAGTGAGTGGATGTTCATGAAAGATAGCCCAAGCTAGTCTAACCATCACACTTTTACCAAGCTTCAAGCTTGAACACTTCTTGTGGGTAGAACCCTAACTAAAACAGAAAGTTTATGAGGTTTAATTCTCTGATTTTAAGTGTCTCAACCTTGTTTTTAAGCCCAAATAACCATTCATTTAATTATGAGCATTAGGACATAGGTTTGAGATGAGAAAACTCAAGTTTGGTTAAGTCTAACAAAGATTTCATGAAAACAAAAACAATCAGTGGAGTTTGGAGCCTTTTTACCGGAGCTCCAGGGACTTATTTATTGTGAAAAACCCATGGAATCGAAGTTAAGGTCAAACCAAGCACATAGGAAAAAGAATGAGCAAAAACGGACAAGAAACGAGTGAGATATGCTCACTTTTGTGAAGTAGGATGAATCTGCTCGAACTTGTGTTTTGCAGCTGATTTGGGGAGGATTTGAGAGTGTTTTTGATGATTTGCAAAGTGTAAAATGCTTGGAGGATGATGAGTTGTTAGAACCCCACTTTTCGTTTATGAAATAATGACCAAAATTTTGCTAGAAACATAAACCTTTAAATGTACTAATATCATTAATACATAATTTTACAAAATTTGGGCATGACCCGTCCGTAAAACGGATATACCCCTGTTTTTACCATAAACAATTTAAATACAATTCTACGATTCGTTCGACAAAATACTACCAAAAACCAAGACAACATGTTTTAGAAAAAGTATGACTACTAACAAGGTTATGCAAAATAAACAAGTATTGGACCAAAAACATTAGAACAAGCTAGCGGAAGCGCTTGGTATGACATAACATGAACACGTGCTCGCTCCGATTCTCCAAGTCGCCTAAATTTAGGATTTACCTACATTCAACAACAAAGCTTTTAAAAGTTAGTCATAATATCTATTTCGTTTACAATACTAACATTTTAGTTCCATTCGCTTACATACTTTCATTTATTTTATGCATTCGATTACCCAATTAAATGGGTAATGGCATATACTCTCATAATGAGATTCAAGCATACCACTTACGACCCGGTAACATCGGGTTAATTGCTTTCAACATAAATCTTTCGTTCTATCCGTATAACGGATTGAACTTCATACATTCGTTATTGCATTCACGACCACCCGTTCTAAACGGATGGTACCTTATCCTTACTCGACTTGTTCAACTTGAACCGGTCGACTTGCATAGCTTATCATAACCTTCGTTAGCATAACCAAATCCGCAAGGGATTTGCTATCCACTTACTAATCACCATATTCGTTATAACAAGGGTTGTTCTTCATAATTATTAACAAAATTTAAGTAAGGTTTTGTATGCAACGGAACATACCTCGATCTTGTGAGCCTTCCGATTTCTTAGTACTTGAACCTTCTTCCTTCACGCCTATATCAACACATCCATTCATTCGTTTAGTACCCCAAATTTCATTCCATTATTTTCCAAATTACACATAATTGTTCTTTCAAGCATTTCATCAAACATTTGGCGGGTTTCGCATTTTCGGGACATTTACTCATCTAACTAAAACGTGTTTTTAGGCTAGTTCTTTTAATCATTCAACAATAATCAAGCAAACCTTATTCTATATCAATTTATCTCGTATTTATACATCATCCACAGAATTATACATCAATGATTCACATGCATGACACTACATGATCATCCTAATTCATATCACAACTTCATAAGTGGGTTTTTACTAAAATCTTTCAAATAACCTAGTATCATACATGATTCTTGTTCTAGAAGGAAATCCTAACTCAGATTTCTCACATTCAAACACAATAATTCAAGATTGGGTTGAACCCATCATTCAACAAATCATGATTTCAGAAAATTAAACTTACCACTTTAGAAATTGAGGTTAGCTACTCGCATTTAAGGGTTCATGCATTAGATTTCTCCATTGATTCAAGTTCAATTGCTTAATTTTCTTGATACTAGGGTTTCCCCTCTTGTCCTGCTTCCTGTTCGATCGACCAGAACCCCAATTGTGGGTGTTTTTCATTTTTTTTATTAGCAAAACCCTTCTAGTTTACTAATTACACATTGAACCCTTCCATTTTGAAAGAGTGTTTAAATTAGGTTTTCCCCCATAAACTAACTACCATGTTGCCAAATTTCATTAACTAAGTTAAATTCTTTATTTATTTGCACTTATCATAATACTAAACATTTTTGGGGTGTTACAACTTATGCCTAGTTAACGTTTTTGGGGTGTTACAAGTCTACCCCCTTAAAAGAGGTTTCGTCCCCGAAACCTTTCTCATTCCAACTAGACCAATTCTACTCCTACTTTTTCATCTTTTCATTCACGATGCTTACTACAACATAGATGCATTCGAGATCTTGGCAAGAGTTTCATTCATGCATAAACGTCTTTGTACGCATTGTCCCTCCGTTCTTAAATCAAGTAAATTACTTTCATAATCACCTATAAGTCAGAATCTGATCCAGGGCTCTTATTAGTGTCGTTTTCACTTTATAATGCCAGTTCCTAGCATACATCATCACTAGCGATTCGTTCATTGGAATTTATTCCAATGTATACTATTGGTCATACAAGCTTATGCTTACGGCTTGTTTCTATCTTTCTAAATAAGCGTAACATATTCATACATTTACTAATATAAATAAATCGATTTATTTTATTCCGCACACGAATCATGCACGACATAATTCATTATTGTAATTATAAGCAACCCCATCATCCCATTACTAACGTTCTTCCAATTACTTTCTTGCTCATATGAGGGCTTAGCACAACATTATACGTATACTATAGACATTTAATGACTTAGTGGTACTAATACAAAGCTTCCCACTTCCTAATTACTTTTTCATACTTAATACGAGTATAAGGCATCATTCTACGGTTACCACCGTCACTTGAACTAATTACAAGTTTGAGTTTAGCCTTGAATTTAATCCTTCGCACACTTTATTATTAGCTCCTTGCATGAACTACTTATGATAACAACTAGGTATGTTGTGTACGAGCACCATACTAGCGTTTAACCAATTCAGCTCAAACTTTCATTTAAGGCCTTTAATTCTCCCTCTTAATGACATTCATACTTTCTCACGCTGACCATTACAGGTTGATCACTGTATAGCATACCATAATTATTCTACCATTCATTTTGTTCACACTTACAAATAAATCTACAGATTCTTAATCATTAACTAAGAATTAAACATTTTACTAACCTCGCTTTCAATGTATAAGTCGGTTATCCGTGTGCCGGATCGATCCGCTTCTTTATATGTACCTTCCGTACCAGAATTGGTCTCATTCATTCATGAAATATGCTCCCACTCGTGGGCATCCTTCCACTAGCTTCAATACTATCATTTCACTAAGAATTCCATCATATTTATCTATAAATAAATAGTTAGCACATAACCTTTCATAATTGTGTCCTACAGGGTGTTTGTTCGCCTATTGTCTCTTTCAAAATTTTCTTACGTACATGCTAAACATATCATACATTCCATTTCTTTTTATTGGTTATCTCGCCAACTTTCGCAGTTTGACCTTTCAGTGTCAGATTAACACCCCCTTACCTATTGTGGTCGCATCGAGGTACACGTTCGTACCTTATACTTGCATAATTGCAAGAACTTCATTTATTTCGTTTGACCTTTTGGAAGTCTAATTGTAAATACATTCTCACATACGGGTATCAGTTATCCTATTCTGACACACCATTCTCTAGTCGAGCCCTATGCTTCTATTAAAAATATAATCTTTTTATACCTACCTGGCGCGGGTCAGAACCCTTGACTCGTCATTCATACTTTGTGACGGTTAATACTTTCCAAACTGTGACAATGCATGCCCATACATTATGCTCACCTATAAGTAATAAACTTGACAAATCAAACATTAAATACCGGGTTCAAATGGCGATCGCCATTTGACCCGTATGACTCATTTGAGTCTCGCTTTTAGTTTCTATTCTTATTCGTTTAATCCGTCTTCATTTACGGATTCGAACTTTTAATTCATTACCTTTCATTCTTACTGGTTTGACCCATGCTTGCTTACGGATTCAACCTTTCATTCCTTACATGGTCGAATCCATTTCTCAGATTCAAACATTTTCCTCCGTACCTTCCTTTCTTCTGCCGTATCATTTACCATGTCATTTCTTACGAAACGTTTTCATATTAATCTTCTACATTCAACTTCGAGTGTTGGGTCCTAACACTTAATTCCATGTCCTATTTCATGTAGCGCGTCTCGACGCGACACTTTACATCCTATTTCTAGTGGTGTTCCCACCCTTCTTTCTTAAGTTTGTCTTGCATTCAATCGTAGGCTTATACTTTTCATTCTTATCCTTCTTTCTTTCTTATATTGATCCGTTCCTTTAAGAATCATTAGACCCCTTTTTGCTAGCTTGACCGGACATAAGTGAGGTGATTCTCATGTTTTTTTTTTCTCGAGCTTCGGTCAATACATGACCATCCCTTAATATACCATTTCCATTTTTTGTTCACCGTATTAGGTGTTAATTAACCTAAGTTCTCTAACATGTCTTTTACTAATGAGTATTCTACTTTACACGTTGTATTTCTTACGTAATACTTCCAGCATTTGTAAGTAATTATTATTCACTGACTTCTACAATATAACCTTTTAAGGTCAACCACCACCCAGTACTTTTGTATATAAGTATTGTAGTACGGGTTATTCTTACTTTCAATTCGAACACACTTACAAAACGCCTTTAGCTAACATCTGAACTATTATCCTTTCCATACCTTTCATTAACATTACCAAGTTCTCATTTATTTATACGTTCCACTTAATTTCAATTATTCTAACACGCATACATCTTTATGTAAATACATTTGAAGTGATTGCAAATTCACCTTCCTTTAGCGTCCATGTTCATGCTTACTTTATTACTTCCTCTTAACCCTTTTTGCCATCCATGCTCAAGTAAATTGACAGGATTCCTATCCTTACATATCAGTACTTTCATAATATCATTAGTTTATGTGAGCAGATATACGACTGTTCACTTTCTTTCTATTCATACGTTAATCGACTTTCGTTAGTAGAATTTCGTATAAGTGAGACGTTCATTAATAGTTATCTCATTTCAAATCCATACAACTAAACTATCATCCATCATAACACGTAATTCATCTAGTACGTAACACATTAACTCTTTACTTAAACAGTTGTGTCTAATGGCCATCTCATGATATCCCTATACTGTTGACTTTCAGAAAGTCAACTGTCTCGTTTACACACTTCAAACCTTTGAACATGTATTCATCTAAATATGGTAGGTCATAATAATAATATCCTGCGTATCTCATACTCGTACTGTACGACATGTACAATTTACGTGATCCTCTAAACAATACACATATACATTCACATACACGTATTTTCACATGCTAATGCTCCATGATTCTACAATTAGCAAATTTCATTCGAAACAACTATATAACATAATTTCAACATATCCTTTACTAATTAGCTCGTATGATTCACATTTAGCACATATTCGCCTCTTAATCATACTAAAGCAAATCATTAAATTCACATAAGCATCACACCATTCATGTACAAGGTATAAGCCTCTAATGCATAATTCTATCAAAGCATACATTCATCCGAATTTTCATACGAATTCCAACTCCACTTTATACATTCGTCATTCATTTCATGCCATTCCATACGTTACATTCGACTTTTATAAATTTTACTTTATCGCTGACGATCTACATAACTTTACATAACTTATTATATCTTCTTATAACTTGACAGGAACATAAAACGGGCATTTCTGAGAAGTATGGGAACTTAAATCATAATTCACAAGCTTCAATACATCATAGTTCATTAGTCCATAATTACTTCGTTCGCATTCTTATATTTTAAACTTTACTCGCTTTTTCAGCTTTCATCATTCTTTCGTGTCATTCGACACATTACCTTCGAGTTTTATAAATTTCTTTCTAATGTAACCACTAATCGTGGTTGCATATATCTTACTAGGCCTTATATAGACCCTACACGAACATTCATTAGGCTTTTGAACGACTTAGAAACTCATAATACGAAAACAAGACGAAACAAAAACTTTTCAGCGGATTTGAATTCCGCTAGCCGTCGGCGACGGCTTCACACCCCGTCGGCGACGGGCTCTGTAAACGTGCGTCGCCCGTAAACGTCCGTAGACAGCTAGCTAAGCCGTCGGCGACGGCATCATAGCCCGTCGGCGACGGCCTTCCTTTGCTGAATCGCTGAAAAATTTTACCCAGACACAGCTGTGTTGATTATCTGAGTACAATGTCACACAGCTGTGTCAGCCTTGCTACACACCCTGATCTCAGCAACAAGCATCAATGGTCCACACAGCTGTGTCACTTAACGACACAACTGTGTGCGACGCCAGATCTGATATAACCCAATGTTTAACTCCCATTATTACTATTTCACATACTTAACTTAAATATTTATCATAAACACACTATACATACTTGTATTAAACAAAAACTTAAAGTTTTACCTCATTGGCGATCTCGGAGCGAGCACACTTTTGCACGAGCCGTCGGTTTGAGTTCAAGCACTATTACTCTTGCTCGAATCCCTCAAACCTAGGCTCTGATACCAACTTGTTAGAACCCCACTTTTCGTTTATGAAATAATGACCAAAATTTTGCTAGAAACATAAACCTTTAAATGTACTAATATCATTAATACATAACTTTACAAAATTTGGGCATGACCCGTCCGTAAAACGGATATACCCCTGTTTTTACCATAAACAATCTAAATACAATTCTACGATTCGTTCGACAAAATACTACCAAAAACCAAGACAACATGTTTTAGAAAAAGTATGACTACTAACAAGGTTATGCAAAATAAACAAGTATTGGACCAAAAACATTAGAACAAGCTAGCGGAAGCGCTTGGTATGACATAACATGAACACGTGCTTGCTCCGATTCTCCAAGTCGCCTAAATTGAGGATTTACCTACATTCAACAACAAAGCTTTTAAAAGTTAGTCATAATATCTATTTCGTTTACAATACTAACATTTTAGTTCCATTCGCTTACATACTTTCATTTATTTTACGCATTCGATTACCCAATTAAATGGGTAATGGCATATACTCTCATAATGAGATTCAATGATGCGTGTGTAGTGTAATATATTTTTTAGATGTATAATTAAGCCCTTTTTACACTTTTAGCCAAGTTTCAAATTTATAAAACACGATATTCACTAACACTAAACACACATATGGGCAAGTGCACCCATCGTGGACGTAGTATAGTGTTGGTAAGATACCGAGGTCGTCCAAGGACACAAGAGCTTTTAATACCGGTTTATCCTCAACGTCTAATCAAATCAAAAAGTGAGAAAAATGTTTTTTTTTAAACTAAGAAAATAAAAACTAACTAAATGCTGAAAAATAAAATAAAATAAAAACAGATAGATAAGATGAATCACTTGGATCCGACACGTGTATTAGTATAACCTTTGATTATTTTCGCACTTTTGCACTTGTTTAAGAGATTATCTTAGTTATTGTAGTAGGCCCCTCTTTTGAAGGCGACGTTACCCTCAACCCAGTAGTTTGAGTCAGCAAGGATACAATCCTAAAGGGTCGGATTATTGAAAGATAATGAATTAAGTTATTAATGCAAATTGTGGTAGGCCCCGCTTTCGGCGGTGACGTTACCCTCGGCTAAGTAGTCTGAGTCAGCAGGGATACAGTCGTAAATAGCCGGGTTATAGTATTAATAGTAGTTAACTTATGAGGGGGTCAAAGAGTTTGGATCCCCGCCATCCAATACCTATGGGCATTGAAGGAGATCCTACTAAATTTGACCCAGGTCCCAAGCAGGACCTCTAAACGCTGAACAAGGGCAAGACCTTTACCAAACCGTTCCCTTAACCCCCGACCAGGTAGCCAACATACCTCCATATAGACCGTGGAGATATGAATGGTGAAAATCTTTTATTTTATATAGACAGTAAAATAATGCCAAGACACCACGGACAAACGATAAGGAAAGATCACCTTCAACATAAGTAACTAGTTATTAAAGTCATTAATACAAAACCAAATAAAAAGTGCAAAAGATTGAAAATAAAAAGTACTATACTAAACACTTGTCTTCACCAAGTGATGTAAGAGACTTAGGCAAACATGGCCTTGATTGTCAAGAACTCTTACGATCAATCTTGGATCCCGAGACGACTCACACACTCTACGATGGACAATGAATGATGGTGGTGGATGATGGTGTTATGGTGGTGGTGGGTGGTGGATGAAGTGTGAGAGAGGTGGTGTGCCAAGGGATGAGTTGAAATGAAACCAAGCACTCCTATTTATAGGCTGAACAGAAGGCTGGGCACGGCCCCGTGTCCACTGGACACGCCCCCGTGCCCGTCTGACACTCTCTCTCCTCATTAATTGTAATTCGCAATTACAATTAATGCGCCTGCTGTACTTTCACCACGCCCCCGTGCCCGCTGGACACGGCCCCGTGGTGGGCAATGGAAGCTTCTATAAGTTTGTCTTTTATGCTGCTTCTTGGGCACGGCCCCGTGCTGGCTGAGCACGGGGCGTGTTCAGACTTCTGCTTTCTCTTCTTTGCTCTGGAGGATGCTGTTGAGGGTTCGGGCAGTCTACTTTTATTCCTTTTCTTGTATTTATGCTAGAATTAGTTGTATTTTTGCTTCTTTTGTGAATTTGAGCTCATTTCATCCTGAAAATACAAAAGGAAGACAAAAACACTCTTTTTCCAACATTAGTACTTAAAAAGGGTTAGTTTTATGCCTTAATTGATGTGATTTATATGTTGCATTTTACACACATCAAATACCCCCACACTTGAACTTTTGCTTGTCCTCAAGCAAAACTCTTTAAATGTGACTTACACTCCCAAATCGAATAGGTAGAAGAGAAAGTTTTTGGCTTGTTATAGAGTGTCGGGAATCCAAGATCTTTGTAAGTTTTATTTTTATTTATTTACAATCCTATTCGTTATGATTTATTTAGAACGTTTCACAGGATAAATTACTTATTCGGGCATAGCATGCCTTATTAAAATTCCATTTATATACAAGTTCACATACCTCACGGGAGATCACTCAACACTCGGCCGAAGGTGTATTTTTTTTAGTGAATCACTCGAGAGCGGCATGGAACTTACGCCTTCCATAGGCTTGCCAAGCAATCAATCCTCCTCATTTTTAACTTTTTACCTTTGTAAATATCAAGAGGACTTTTTGGGTGAAGGGTTAGGCTTGGGTTAAAGGTGGGTGGTTGGGTTAGTGGTTAGTAAAAGGGCGAAAATCGTAAAAAGCGTCCGTTTTCGTGACACACCTTGTTTTTAGTGACTCTTTATTTTGAAGTATTTCTCCAAACAAGCTTTTATATAGCTTTTGTTTGTTTTTGACTTCATCATATATATATATATTAATAAGTCACATAAAATAGCGAGCTTATGAAAAACCGAGCTTGTTACTAAAATAAAGGGTGAAAAATAAAAAAGGGTTTTTGGTGGGTAAAAAAAAAGTTTTAGGGTAATGAAATGAAAGGTTTAGGCTCAAAGGGGCTAACTAGGGGGATTTTGGGTAGGTGGTAAAAAAAAATGAAAAATAATGGTGTAGAAAGAAAAATATGGTTAGTCCTAATGCCTCCATCACTTACTTACTTGGGTTTAAGTTGGTAAGGACCGGGAATGTGTCGTCGTGGCAAGTTCTAGAGTTGTAAGAACCAAGCGGCTATTCACACAAGAAACGAAAAATGAGCATTTAGTCTAAAGATGTATATTTGTATGCTCAATAAAGGCTCAAAACTCACTTTTGTGGGAATGGGTTTTTAATGCGATCAAGTAGATATAATCGAATTTTTAACTAGACTTGTTATGCCGTTTCGTAATTTTCTTATGTTGGTTCTTTGTTATCACGACGCTATCGGTTGTAAATTTGTAAAAATATAACCTTTTTAGAATTTGTTATTCCCAAATTAAACCAAGACAAGTAAAAAAAAAAAAACGAAAAGTTTTTGAAAAAAAATTTGGGGTGTTTAGCGGTTCCAATAGAGTTTTGTGTAAGGCTTGTAATTAGGATTTGCAAAATTCAAGGTTTTAGCATCCCCCCCACACTTAAATTACACATTGTCCTCAATGTGTCCCAAAAATAAGATTTTCGGTTGATTAGAATGTGTAAAAGTGGGTTAAAAAGCAAAGATTTATGTTACTGGCAGCCTGGACACGGCCCCGTGGCGAACTGCCAGTAATGAAAACTTACAGAAGATGAACACGGGGGCGTGTCCACTGGACACGGCGTCGTGTCTGGCAAATAATTGCAGGTCAGTAACCAAACAGCAGATCTGGGAGATGAACACGGGGGCGTGTCGGCTGGACACGTCCCCGTGTGGACAGTCTGTGAGCCTGAAAAACAGGTTTTGTCTCCCGGTTTCTCCACTTTGGGGCTGCAAGTGCTAAGGTTTAGCACTCTAACCCTTGCATTGTACCTGTTTATTCACTCAATACCACACCAAGCAAACATAAAACATCCTAATTTACCAACGTCAGTTGTTTCCAAGCATAAAGTGAAAATAAAACGAAAATAAAAAACAGTTAAAGAAAGTAAATTGTTCAACAAGCGGTACGCAGGCCGTAAATTGTTCGATAGAGAAGGGTACTTAAACCTGTGGGCTCATCACCAACCTGCCCCTTGTTCCTTCAAACCTCTTACTCCATGTCTTCATCGCTATCTCCACCTCCACCCCGTTGTCCCGCCATATACTCCCGGATGCTGCCGATATCATCTTGTATATCGTTGATGTTGCGCTCAATAGCTCCGACCCGGTGGTAGGTGTTGTTAGGCGAGATTGTAGGCGTTCCTGGTGCACATGAGGTTTTCCTGCAAAAGATCATGTAAACTTTGAAAGTTAGGAAAACCGCCTCCTTGTGAGGAGGATTGACCCGGATCGCCATGGGGTTGGTACTGGTATTGGGGAGGTGCATGAAGAACTAGAGCCTCCTGCGGGTTCCATGCATAACCTTGCGTCCTTTGAAAGCTCATCGTCCCGTCTTCTGCCTCATAAAGCAAGTTCATGGCCCGACAAATGTGGTAGTCGACTCGTCCCGACCATGGACTTCTTTGAAAGGACCTTGGAATGTTCGTGAAGTGCTTGAAAAGACGGTACACCCATCCCCTAAAGAAGATAGGTGTTGGAGCTCTAGCAAGGCGGTTGAGATGCATGTTTCGCAGTAGGAGATATGGAACATCGAGAGGCTTTTGGTTGTGGACGCAGTGAAGGACAACCAAATCTTTCAACCCCACAACGCCATTACTGTCGTGACGCTGGTTCAGCGAGTAAGTGAGGAGCCTGTGAATGTAGCGGTATAGCGGGTCCCTCAGTTTGGTGCTTTTGGTGCTGCTAGGGTTGTAGATTCCTTCACCTATTTGAGCCCATGCGGCTTGGCGTTCGGTTTCATCCAAGTCTCGTAGCCCCCCAGTATTCTCTTCATCTCCCGATTCCTCTTCACCATATAGCCCTATGATAGATCCAAACTGTGCCATGGAGATTGAGTACGTTGTCCCTCCACATCGAAATGTGACCCCCTCATTGTCAAACGGGTCACACCTTGAGTTGAAAACGAAAGTACTGTAAAACTCCATTGTGCATTGATGCACCGACCGAAGCCGGGTGTTCAATGCAACTGCAAGTGGCCCTCTCACGATGTTGTTGAATCGGTCAAGTTGATTCACCATGGTTAACAAGTCGGTACATGCCCGCCTAGGGTACTCCTCCGGTCTTGTTTGTAGTATCTCATACCGCGCCCTAGCGTCAAGTTCGCTTGCGTTGAACCTTGTGAATTTTGACATCTGAAAGAATACATTAGAAGTTAGTATGAAACAAGGATATTTGGGGTGAAACTGCAAACAGTGGGCTGGACACGGCCCCGTGTTCAGCGGACACGGCCCCGTGTCCAGTCGTCTGTAACCCAAAAAGTTCATTTTTCGTCCCGGTTTCGAAAACCTGAAAATTTTTAGCCCAATAGTAGCGGTTTCCCCCGAAAATGAAACCCTAAGTGTCGTTTTTCCCAAAACAAACCGTTTACCCTTCCAATTTCGTGTTTTTCTGTTCAAAAACAAGGGTTTGGGGTTTTAGTGGAAAATCGAACGAATCTATCAACAATACATGTTTATTTACTTTCTACTACACTAATCTAAACTAATACTAACAGATTTCATCAAAAATTTGAAGTCCGATCCGGATGAACACGAAGAACCCTAGATTTTTTTTTCCAATTTTTGATGTTTTAACTACATGCAAGTAACTAATCTAACTACTAAAGATGATAGAATCATACCTTGATGTTGTTAAACTCGGTAGTGACGTCGGAAATCTGCGGAAAATCGCCTGAAACCAGAGCGTTTTCAGCAATACGGGGCGTGTGGAATGAGGTAACTGTTATGAAAAGAGGGTTTTATCCCGACAGTTGCCTCGACACGGCCCCGTGTCCAGCGGACACGGCCCCGTGCCGAGCAAAGTTTTTTGAATTTTTTTTATGTGCTCGTGTGCATTCCCCTTATTTCCGAAAATGGCTAGAAGACTTACCGGTTTTTAAACGTACACTTACCTGTTCGTAACATGTCGGGTATGAGTTTATTCGTTAACCATTTGAAGTGAGATCTCCTCTTCCTCATCCTCAATGGATCCTCAGTAGAGTTTTAGCCGTTGGCCATTGACTTTGAATGGTATCCCATTTCGAGTTTTAATTTCTACTGCACCGTGCGGAAAAACATGGGTGACGGAAAAAGGTCCTGATCACCTAGATTTTAGCTTACCAGGAAATAATCGAAGTCGTGAATTAAACAATAGAACCTGATCTCCTACCCGAAATTCATTAGATTTAATATATTTATCATGTAAATTTTTCATTCTTTCCTTATAAATTTCGGAGTTAGAATATGCATAATTCCTTAGCTCGTCTAATTCATTTATTTGACAAAATCGATTTTTACCGGCAGTTTCTAAATCTAAGTTCACATTTTTTATTGCCCAGTAGGCTTTGTGAGCTATTTCTACTGGCAAGTGACAACTTTTTCCATAGACAAGCTTATATGGGGTTGTGCCTATAGTGGTTTTATAAGCAGTTCGAAAAGCCCATAAAGCATCGTCTAATTTGTCGGCCCATTCTTTTTTATTTATTCCTACGGTTTTTTCAAGTATTCGTTTTAAACCTCGATTAGTCACTTCGGCTTGCCCATTTGTTTGAGGGTGATACGCTGTTGAGACCCGGTGATAGACCCCATACATTGTTAATATTTTTTCGAGTTGATGATTGCAAAAATGGGTACCTCTATCACTTATCAAAGCCTTTGGTGTCCCGAAGCGAGAAAACAGTTTTTTCAGAAATTTTACCACTACTCTTCCATCATTTGTTGGAAAAGCCTCGGCCTCCGCCCATTTAGACAAGTAATCGACTGCCACAAGTATATATTTGTTTCCCTTTGAAGGCGGGAAAGGTCCCATGAAATCGAGTCCCCACACATCAAAGATTTCACAAACGAGAATGCCATTTTGAGGCATTTCGTTTTTGGAAGAAATATTACCTGATCTCTGGCAGGCATCACATGTCTTTACAAGGTTTTGTGCATCCTTGTAAATGGTTGGCCAGTAAAATCCTGAATCAAATACCTTTCGTGCGGTACTTGCGGCACCATGATGTCCTCCGTATGGACCTTCATGACGATGACGGAGAATTCTTCGTGCTTCATTACCATTACCATGGACACACCTTCGGATGAGCTGGTCGGCACACATTTTGAAAAGATAGGGGTCTTCCCAAAAGTAATGCTTTACATCAGCAAAGAATTTCTTTCTTTGATGATGTGGCCATCCCTTGGTGACTATACCGCTAGCTAGGAAATTAGGGTAGTCGGCATACCATGGCTCTTGTCTACTCTCCATCATTTCCAAGGATTCTGTGGGAAATTTCTCGTTGATTTGCTCGTCTCTGGTCGTTTCCAAAGCTGGGTCTTCTAAGCGTGAGAGATGATCTGCAGCAGTGTTTTCTGCTCCTCTTTTGTCCTTGATTTCGATGTCGAAACTCTTGGAGGAGTAGAATCCATCTGATCAAACGGGGTTTTGCGTCTTGTTTCTTGAAGAGGTACCTGATGGCTGCATGGTCTATATAGACTACAGTTTTAGAAAGAACAAGATAAGAACAGAATTTATCAAAAGCAAACACCACTGCTAGTAATTCTTTTTCTGTAGTTGTATAATTTTCTTGTGCATCATTAAGAGTTTTACTAGCATAATAGATTGGGTGGAAATGCTTTTCTTTTCTTTGTCCCAAGACTGCTCCAACAGCAAAGTCACTTGCATCACACATGATTTTGAAAGGAAATTTCCAATCTGGTGCTATCATGATTGGTGCATTGACTAGCATTTCTTTGAGGGTTAGAAATGCTTGATTGCATTCCTTGTCAAAGATGAAGGGTGCATCTTTTTCAAGTAATTTTGTTAGAGGCCTTGAAATTTTTGAAAAGTCCTTGATAAACCTTCTATAAAATCCGGCATGCCCTAGGAAACTTCTGATTGCTCTTACGGAGGATGGAGGAGGTAATCGAGAAATAGTTTCTATTTTTGCTCGATCAACTTCCATTCCTTCGCTTGAGATTTTGTGACCGAGTACTATTCCCTCTGTTACCATGAAATGGCATTTTTCCCAGTTAAGGGCGAGGTTAGTTTCCTCACATCGGGATAGCATTCGTTCAAGATTATCGAGGCATTGGTCATATGAGTCTCCAAAGATGGAAAAGTCGTCCATGAAGACTTCCATTGTCTTTTCTATCATATCATGGAAAATGGCCACCATACAACGTTGGAATGTTGCAGGCGCATTACATAGACCGAATGGCATGCGTCGATATGCGAAAGTTCCGTAGGGACATGTGAAAGTTGTCTTCTCTTGGTCTTCTGGTGCTATCGGTATTTGAAAATAACCTGAAAAACCATCTAAGAAACAATAAAATTTATGATCGGACAGTCGTTCTAACATTTGATCAATGAAGGGTAAAGGAAAGTGGTCTTTCCTTGTTGCTTCATTTAATCGCCTATAATCTATACAAACTCTCCATCCGGTGACGGTTCTTGTTGGTATTAATTCATTTTTCTCATTAGTTATTACCGTCATACCTCCTTTCTTCGGGACTACTTGAACGGGACTTACCCACGGACTATCGGAGATAGGGTAGATTAATCCGGCGTCAAGCAGCTTGATGACTTCATTTTTAACCACTTCTTGAACATTGGGATTCACTCTTCGTTGTGGTTGAACTACTGTTTTGTAGTCATCATTCATTAAAATTTTGTGCGTGCACATGGAAGGGCTTATTCCTTTAATATCTACAAGCTTCCAAGCGATCGCGTTTTTGTGTTTTTTAAGTAGGTTAACTAATTTCTCTTTTTCTACGTTACTTAATTTAGATGAAATAATTACAGGTAAACTACCATCTTTGCCTAGAAAAGCATATTCCAAACCTTTAGGCAGTTCTTTGAGCTCAATGGGTGGGTCTTTAGAAGACACCTCATTTTGTGGCTCATCTAGATTAAGAACCTTAAAGGTTTGTTCTATGGCTATCTCTTCCTCGACAAAGTGGTCTTCTTCGTTAGTTGTATCGGGTGGTTCAGCTTCATCTTCAATTAGGGGGTCATTATTGCCAAAAGGATATTTCATTGAACGCTCAAGATCTATGCTCCTTTTGAATGCCCCTAACTAAAGAGGTAGATTGTTGAATTTCCGGTTTTTCAATGCTTTATGAGTTTGTACAAAAGGTTTTCCCAAGACTAGGGGGGCGTCATCAAGGATGACGAAGTCGGTTGGGATTACCAATTGATTTGTGTGAACCAAAACATCTTCAATTACACCGATTGATTTTATCACTTTTCGATCGGATAGAAAAATGGGTATTTGAAGTGGAGTCAGATCACTAATACTTAATTTTTCAAAAATGTAGTTAGGCATTATGTTAACACAAAGATCTTTATCAATAGTGATATTACTAATAAATGAATTTTGAAAGAAACATGGAACCGGTGTAATGTTAATTTCAAAAGGGTCTTCTTTTATTAGCGAAGTTTGATCATTAGTTAACTTAACACTCACTATTTCTTTGATTTTAGCACTGGTGTTCAACTCTTTTAAAAACTTGGCATGAGGGGTTATTAAACAATGATTTTCGAAAGTATGTGACAAGAGATTAATTTCTTCAAAATTAGACTCTTCATGAATTTTAACATTATCGGACTCACCTTTTTCATTGTTTAACTCATGTGTCGGTTTTTCACTTTCTTGTTCTTCCATTTTTACATTTTCAACTATCTCTACGTTATTATTACTATTCAATTCTTCTCTTGCGTGGGACTCCTCTTCCCTTGCGCGAGATTCTTTCATGTAACGTTCGATAGTTTTAATGTGTTCTAATATCCTATTGGTCACTTCGGTGAGAGAAAAAGAATTTGGATCCTCAAAGCTTGAATCCGGTTGTTCGATCCTTGGCTCCTCATAGTACTCATATGAAGTAGATGGTTCACACGATTGTTCTTCATTGTAAGTATATGATGGGTAAGGGTCGAATCTTTGTTCTTCATAGTACTCATATGAGGTGGGTTGTTCACGCCATGGTTCCTCATAATAAGAGTATGAAGGTGGTGGCTCATATCTCGAGTCTTCAAAGTATGAGTATGAAGGTTCATACCTTGGTTCATCAAAATATGAGTATGAGGGAGAAGGTTCATACCTTTGGTCTTCATAGGGTGTGTATGAAGTTGATGGCTCGTACCTGGGCTCCTCATAATGGTTGTATGAATTGGATGGTTGATATGAGTTATTATATTGAACCGAGCGTGCGTTACGATAATTAGTGCAATAATTACCCCTATAATCATCCTCATCATAGGTGTAGTTGTAACCTCCTGAGTATTGATCCATAAGAATCACTCAACAGACCACAACTGAGTCTCGGGACCAGAAAACAAAAATAAAGATGGAAACAGAGGCTGGACAGGGCCCCGTGTTCCGTGGACACGGCCCCGTGTTCAGGGTCTGTATCTAGGCGTTTTAATTAAAGTTACTGGTCACGTTGAGCACGGGGGCGTGTTCAGTGAGCACGGCCCCGTGTTCAGACTCTGTATCTGGGTATCTAACTAAAAATATGCAGCACGGGGGCGTGTTCAGTGAGCACGGCCCCGTGTTCAGGCTACTGTAAATGCAAACTAAACTAAAATGCAGAAAAATGTGCGCGCGTTTTGAAAAGGTTTTGAAAAACTGATTAGGCCGTTGATTTTAAGCTTTCTTAAAATCCTTGTGTTCCCCGGCAACGGCGCCAAAAACTTGATGCGTGTGTAGTGTAATATATTTTTTAGATGTATAATTAAGCCCTTTTTACACTTTTAGCCAAGTTTTAAATTTATAAAACACGATATTCACTAACACTAAACACACATATGGGCAAGTGCACCCATCGTGGACGTAGTATAGTGTTGGTAAGATACCGAGGTCGTCCAAGGACACAAGAGCTTTTAATACCGGTTTATCCTCAACGTCTAATCAAATCAAAAAGTGAGAAAAATGTTTTTTTTAAACTAAGAAAATAAAAACTAACTAAATGCTGAAAAATAAAACAAAATAAAAACAGATAGACAAGATGAATCACTTGGATCCGACACGTGTATTAGTATAACCTTTGATTATTTTCGCACTTTTGCACTTGTTTAAGAGATTATCTTAGTTATTGTAGTAGGCCCCTCTTTTGAAGGCGACGTTACCCTCAACCCAGTAGTTTGAGTCAGCAAGGATAAAATCCTAAAGGGTCGGATTATTGAAAGATAATCAATTAAGTTATTAATGCAAATTGTGGTAGGCCCCGCTTTCGGCGGTGACGTTACCCTCGGCTAAGTAGTCTGAGTCAGCAGGGATACAGTCGTAAATAGCCGGGTTATAGTATTAATAGTAGTTAACTTATGAGGGGGTCAAAGAGTTTGGATCCCCGCCATCCAATACCTATGGGCATTGAAGGAGATCCTACTAAATTTGACCCAGGTCCCAAGCAGGACCTCTAAACGCTGAACAAGGGCAAGACCTTTACCAAACCGTTCCCTTAACCCCCGACCAGGTAGCCAACATACCTCCATATAGACCGTGGAGATATGAATGGTGAAAATCTTTTATTTTATATAGACAGTAAAATAATGCCAAGACACCACGGACAAACGATAAGGAAAGATCACCTTCAACATAAGTAACTAGTTATTAAAGTCATTAATACAAAACCAAATAAAAAGTGCAAAAGATTGAAAATAAAAAGTACTATACTAAACACTTGTCTTCACCAAGTGATGTAAGAGACTTAGGCAAACATGGCCTTGATTGTCAAGAACTCTTACGATCAATCTTGGATCCCGAGACGACTCACACACTCTACGATGGACAATGGATGATGGTGGTGGATGATGGTGTTATGGTGGTGGTGGGTGGTGGATGAAGTGTGAGAGAGGTGGTGTGCCAAGGGATGAGTTGAAATGAAACCAAGCACTCCTATTTATAGGCTGAACAGAAGGCTGGGCACGGCCCCGTGTCCACTGGACACGCCCCCGTGCCCGTCTGACACTCTCTCTCCTCATTAATTGTAATTCGCAATTACAATTAATGCGCCTGCTGTACTTTCACCACGCCCCCGTGCCCGCTGGACACGGCCCCGTGGTGGGCAATGGAAGCTTCTATAAGTTTGTCTTTTATGCTGCTTCTTGGGCACGGCCCCGTGCTGGCTGAGCACGGGGCGTGTTGAGACTTCTGCTTTCTCTTCTTTGCTCTGGAGGATGCTGTTGAGGGTCCGGGCAGTCTACTTTTATTCCTTTTCTTGTATTTATGCTAGAATTAGTTGTCTTTTTGCTTCTTTTGTGAATTTGAGCTCATTTCATCCTGAAAATACAAAAGGAAGACAAAAACACTCTTTTTCCAACATTAGTACTTAAAAAGGGTTAGTTTTATGCCTTAATTGATGTGATTTATATGTTGCATTTTACACACATCATTCAAGCATACCACTTACGACCCGGTAACATCGGGTTAATTGCTTTCAACATAAATCTTTCGTTCTATCCGTATAACGGATTGAACTTCATACATTCGTTATTGCATTCACGACCACCCGTTCTAAACGGATGGTACCTTATCCTTACTCGACTTGTTCAACTTGAACCGGTCGACTTGCATAGCTTATCATAACCTTCGTTAGCATAACCAAATCCGCAAGGGATTTGCTATCCACTTACTAAACACCATATTCATTATAACAAGGGTTGTTCTTCATAATTATTAACAAAATTTAAGTAAGGTTTTGTATGCAACGGAACATACCTCGATCTTGTGAGCCTTCCGATTTCTTAGTACTTGAACCTTCTTCCTTCACGCCTATATCAACACATCCATTCATTCGTTTAGTACCCCAAATTTCATTCCATTATTTTCCAAATTACACATAATTGTTCTTTCAAGCATTTCATCAAACACTTGGCGGGTTTCGCATTTTCGGGACATTTACTCATCTAACTAAAACGTGTTTTTAGGCTAGTTCTTTTAATCATTCAACAATAATCAAGCAAACCTTATTCTATATCAATTTATCTCGTATTTATACATCATCCACAGAATTATACATCAATGATTCACATGCATGACACTACATGATCATCCTAATTCATATCACAACTTCATAAGTGGGTTTTTACTAAAATCTTTCAAATAACCTAGTATCATACATGATTCTTGTTCTAGAAGGAAATCCTAACTCAGATTTCTCACATTCAAACACAATAATTCAAGATTGGGTTGAACCCATCATTCAACAAATCATGATTTCAGAAAATTAAACTTACCACTTTAGAAATTGAGGTTAGCTACTCGCATTTAAGGGTTCATGCATTAGATTTCTCCATTGATTCAAGTTCAATTGCTTAATTTTCTTGATACTAGGGTTTCCCCTCTTGTCCTGCTTCCTGTTCGATCGACCAGAACCCCAATTGTGGGTGTTTTTCATTTTTTTTATTAGTAAAACCCTTCTAGTTTACTAATTACACATTGAACCCTTCCATTTTGAAAGAGTGTTTAAATTAGGTTTTCCCCCATAAACTAACTACCATGTTGCCAAATTTCATTAACTAAGTTAAATTCTTTATTTATTTGCACTTATCATAATACTAAACATTTTTGGGGTGTTACAACTTATGCCTAGTTAACGTTTTTGGGGTGTTACATGAGTTTTTATAGGGAAGACTTAGGTTAGGTTGTGGTTGTGGTTGTATAATTAATGTTAAAAGCAAGTTTAAACATAAGAAAAACACAAAAATCGCGCCTAAATTCGCGTCTGTTCAAGGCTGTTTGCGCTGATCTGGTGGTTAAAATGAGTGCTTAAATGAATTTTGGGTCGGGTTATGTTTGAAAGAAAGGCGCAGCTCAGTTGGCTAACCCTTGCGTGTGTGAGATGAGTGACCTGGGTTCGAGTCCCGTGGTCAACATCTATTTTTTTGAATTAAGTACTTTTTGTTTCAGCACATAAAACTATCGGGAATGACACAAATAGTCCTTACAAGTATATATACTTTCAGAGTATTACAAAACAGTCCCTGTAGTTGAAGTTTAAGTTATTTACTCAAATAACCCCTTAACTTAAACTAACCAAGTTATGTTTTATTAAAAAAAAAAACTATATAGTTTAAATTAACTAGGTTAGTTTACTAACTTTAAAATCTAACGAGTCTAACTAGATTACTATAAAAATAAACTTTTTAAATAACCCAAAATTAATTAATTTAATTAATTTAAATAATTTGAATAATTATTTATAACGAATAAAAATCTTTAAACGATTATTCATTTCACGAAACTTTCGAGTTTCACTATTTTACGAGTTTCAACTAGTTTAACGAGCATTGAGCGTAATAACGAATTGAGAGTCTATGACAATATATCGTTCAAACGTGAAAATTGCACATAAGTATAACACAAACATGAATAAAATACCTTCGTTTTCATTATGATCAATAGTCTCGAATTACAAACGAAACGAAAGTAGATTACAAAGAGAGTACCAGTGTCTAAATATGGAAGGTACAACACGACTTGCTAAAATAAGAAAGTGCAAAAAAGCGGAGCGTTACAACTTGAGAGGTGAGTATAAACAACAATCTAATGCTATCAAAGTGGCGTATAGTTAGTGTGTACCATACTAGATAAATCGGCTTTAAAAAGTTACGAACCAAGACAAAAATTGTTTGTATGAGTCTAAGAGTTTTGGTCTAGCATTCGTGCCCGTAGGTTATGACAGGTTGAATTCTCGGTTGTCCAAGTCATTTGGGCCAAATTTTTCACCTCTGATGCATGCATAGGAGTGAGGAGGGGTGTTCAAAAATATCCGTATCCGAAAATCCGATCTGAATTATCCGATATTCGAATCCGAAATATCCGAAAATCTGGATATCCGAATTTTCGGATTCGGATAGTGATTTTAAAAATTTCCGGATATTTCGGATTTTTATTTTTTCTGGATATGCGAAAATATCCGAAGTAACCCAAAGAAAGAAGCTTATAGATCATCTTCACTCCTTATTAATAAACACTTTCATTGTTTTGTTGACAAAACAATGTGAAATACCTTTCATGATACATATTTGTGTGCTGCAAATGTATCATCATACATAGTACAAATTTATAAAGTTTTTAGTTATATATCTCATATATAAATATAGATATATGTGTCTAAAGCTAATTTTCTATATGAATTAATCCAATAAAAAGAGTAACCTAAAGTATTAGTGCATTTGATTGTTGATTAAATATGTAAAGAAGTTTGCAGATGCATCCTCTATTCGTGTTCTACCAAAAATAGATTTGATCTGCTAAACTTAAGCTAGTTCTACCCGTTATAGTGTTCAAAAGTATCCTAGTCCAAAAATCTGATCCGAACTATCCGATATTCGAATTATCTGAAAATCGGATATCTGAATTTTTCGGATTCGGGTAGTGATTTTAAGAAAATTTGAATATTTCGGATATCCGAAATATCTGAAAATTTAAAAATTTACCGAATTATCCGGTTTAGAATCATTAAAAAAATAAAAATAAAAAATTAAGTAAATTGTTGGATATTCAGATATCCAAATCAGTTTCGAAATTTCAGATATGGGCTCGGATAGTGAAACCAGGTATCTGGAAATATCAGATATTCGGTTTTGAACACCCCTATAATTTAAGATTGAAGTATATCATCATTCTCTGATTGAAGCTGTGATAGAGCTTATAATTGGCTCACATATCATTCTCGATTTTGGTGACAAACTTTCTCTTAGTACATTCTACTACTGATTTTCAAACCTGGGTACAAAAGGCACACTAGATGTAGGAAGTCATTCGTTGCCTTCAATGAACTCAACAACAATGACTTGATTGACAGTATCTTGATCCATTATCAGTTGGTAACAAGGCCAATTGACTATTTGATCAGTAGATGAACCTGGTCCATAAATCTTATAGTCCCCACATTTGGCAGTTTGATTGTCACCCCAACTATAAAGCCATATAAACTGTCCGAGCGTACGGAAACCACTGTCTTCCTAAAAGGCTTTCTGGTACTGACCTAGAACGGGCTTAAGATCGTCTGCAACATTTATTTTTACACCCTTGCAATGAATACCCTCCGTTTTCTTTACTGTATTTCCAACCGTTAGCTGCCACTACCAACCCTCCTCCGGGTAGTGGTTTCCTTAAGAAGATATCACAATCTTGGAATACGGATAAATCGGCTTTAAAAAGTTACGAACCAAGACAAAAATTGTTTGTATGAGTCTAAGAGTTTTGGTCTAGCATTCGTGCCCGTAGGTTATGACAGGTTGAATTCTCGGTTGTCCAAGTCATTTGGGCCAAATTTTTCACCTCTGATGCATGCGTAGGAGTGAGGAGGGGTGTTCAAAACTATCCGTATCCGAAAATCCGATCTGAATTATCCGATATTCGAATCCGAAATATCCGAAAATCTGGATATCTGAATTTTCGGATTCGGATAGTGATTTTAAAAATTTCCGGATATTTCGGATTTTTATTTTTTTCTGGATATGCGAAAATATCCGAAGTAACCCAAAGAAAGAAGCTTATAGATCATCTTCACTCATTAAGAAACACTTTCATTGTTTTGTTGACAAAACAATGTGAAATACCTTTCATGATACATATTTGTGTGTTGCAAATGTATCATCATATATAGTACAAATTTATAAAGTTTTTAGTTATATATCTCATATATAAATATAGATATATGTGTCTAAAGCTAATTTTCTATATGAATTAATCCAATAAAAAGAGTAACCTAAAATATTAGTGCATTTGATTGTTGATTAAATATGTAAAGAAGTTTGCAGATGCATCCTCTATTCGTGTTCTACCAAAAATAGATTTGATCTGCTAAACTTAAGCTAGTTCTACCCGTTACAGTGTTCAAAAGTATCCTAGTCCAAAAATCTGATCCGAACTATCCGATATTCGAATTATCTGAAAATCGGATATCTGAATTTTACGGATTCGGGTAGTGATTTTAAGAAAATTTGAATATTTTGGATATCCGAAATATCTGAAAATTTAAAAATTTACCGAATTATCCGGTTTAGAATCATTAAAAAAATAAAAATAAAAAATTAAGTAAATTGTTAGATATTCAGATATCCAAATCAGTTTCGAAATTTCAGATATGGACTCGGATAGTGAAACCAGGTATCTGGAAATTTCAGATATTCGGTTTTGAACACCCCTATTATTTAAGATTGAAGTATATCATCATTCTCTTATTGAAGCTGTGATAGAGCTTATAATTGGCTCACATATCATTCTCGATTTCGGTGACAAACTTTCTCTTAGTACATTCTACTACTGATTTTCAAACCTGGGTACAAAAGGCACACTAGATGTAGGAAGTCATTCGTTGCCTTCAATGAGCTCAACAACAATGACTTGATTGACATTATCTTGATCCATTATCAGTTGGTAACAAGGCCAATTGACTATTTGATCAGTAGATGAACCTGGTCCATAAATCTTATAGCCCCCACATTTGGCAGTTTGATTGTCACCCCAACTATCAAGCCATATAAACTGTCCGAGCGTACGGAAACCACTGTCTTCCTAAAAGGCTTTCTGGTACTGACCTAGAACGGGCTTAAGATCGTCTGCAACATTTATTTTTACACCCTTGCAATGAATACCCTCCGTTTTCTTTACTGTATTTCCAACCGTTAGCTGCCACTACCAACCCTCCTCCGGGTAGTGGTTTCCTTAAGAAGATATCACAATCTTGGAACACGGATAAATCGGCTTTAAAAAGTTACGAACCAAGACAAAAATTGTTTGTATGAGTCTAAGAGTTTTGGTCTAGCATTCGTGCCCGTAGGTTATGACAGGTTGAATTCTCGGTTGTCCAAGTCATTTGGGCCAAATTTTTCACCTCTGATGCATGCATAGGAGTGAGGAGGGGTGTTCAAAAATATCCGTATCCGAAAATCCGATCTGAATTATCCGATATTCGAATCCGAAAATCTGGATATCCGAATTTTCGGATTCGGATATTGATTTTAAAAATTTCCGGATATTTCGGATTTTTATTTTTTCTGGATATGCGAAAATATCCGAAGTAACCCAAAGAAAGAAGCTTATAGATCATCTTCACTCCTTATTAATAAACACTTTCATTGTTTTGTTGACAAAACAATGTGAAATACCTTTCATGATACATATTTGTGTGTTGCAAATGTATCATCATACATAGTACAAATTTATAAAGTTTTTAGTTATATATCTCATATATAAATATAGATATATGTGTCTAAAGCTAATTTTCTATATGAATTAATCCAATAAAAAGAGTAACCTAAAGTATTAGTGCATTTGATTGTTGATTAAATATGTAAAGAAGTTTGCAGATGCATCCTCTATTCGTGTTCTACCAAAAATAGATTTGATCTGCTAAACTTAAGCTAGTTCTACCTGTTACAGTGTTCAAAAGTATCCTAGTCCAAAAATCTGATCCGAACTATCCGATATTCGAATTATCTGAAAATCGGATATTTGAATTTTTCGGATTCGGGTAGTGATTTTAAGAAAATTTGAATATTTCGGATATCCGAAATATCTGAAAATTTAAAAATTTATCGAATTATCCGGTTTAGAATCATTAAAAAAATAAAAATAAAAAATTAAGTAAATTGTTGGATATTCAGATATCCAAATCAGTTTCGAAATTTCAGATATGGACTCGGATAGTGAAACCAGGTATCTGGAAATTTCAGATATTCGGTTTTGAACACCCCTATAATTTAAGATTGAAGTATATCATCATTCTCTGATTGAAGCTGTGATAGAGCTTATAATTGGCTCACATATCATTCTCGATTTCGGTGACAAACTTTCTCTTAGTACATTCTACTACTGATTTTCAAACCTGGGTACAAAAGACACACTAGATGTAGGAAGTCATTCGTTGCCTTCAATGAGCTCAACAACAATGACTTGATTGACAGTATCTTGATCCATTATCAGTTCGTAACAAGGCCAATTGACTATTTGATCAGTAGATGAACCTGGTCCATAAATCTTATAGCCCCCACATTTGGCAGTTTTATTGTCACCCCAACTATCAAGCCATATAAACTGTCCGAGCGTACGGAAACCACTGTCTTCCTAAAAGGCTTTCTGGTACTGACCTAGAACGGGCTTAAGATCGTCTGCAACATTTATTTTTACACCCTTGCAATGAATACCCTCCGTTTTCTTTACTGTATTTCCAACCGTTAGCTGCCACTACCAACCCTCCTCCGGGTAGTGGTTTCCTTAAGAAGATATCACAATCTTGGAACACGGATAAATCGGCTTTAAAAAGTTACGAACCAAGACAAAAATTGTTTGTATGAGTCTAAGAGTTTTGGTCTAGCATTCGTGCCCGTAGGTTATGACAGGTTGAATTCTCGGTTGTCCAAGTCATTTGGGCCAAATTTTTCACCTCTGATGCATGCATAGGAGTGAGGAGGGGTGTTCAAAAATATCCGTATCCGAAAATCCGATCTGAATTATCCGATATTCGAATCCGAAATATCCGAAAATCTGGATATCCGAATTTTCGGATTCGGATAGTGATTTTAAAAATTTCCGGATATTTCGGATTTTTATTTTTTCTGGATATGCGAAAATATCCGAAGTAACCCAAAGAAAGAAGCTTATAGATCATCTTCACTCCTTATTAATAAACACTTTCATTGTTTTGTTGACAAAACAATGTGAAATACCTTTCATGATACATATTTGTGTGTTGCAAATGTATCATCATACATAGTACAAATTTATAAAGTTTTTAGTTATATATCTCATATATAAATATCGATATATGTGTCTAAAGCTAATTTTCTATATGAATTAATCCAATAAAAAGAGTAACCTAAAGTATTAGTGCATTTGATTGTTGATTAAATATGTAAAGAAGTTTGCAGATGCATCCTCTATTCGTGTTCTACCAAAAATAGATTTGATCTGCTAAACTTAAGCTAGTTCTACCCGTTACAGTGTTCAAAAGTATCCTAGTCCAAAAATCTGATCCGAACTATCCGATATTCGAATTATCTGAAAATCGGATATCTGAATTTTTCGGATTCGGGTAGTGATTTTAAGAAAATTTGAATATTTCGGATATCCAAAATATCTGAAAATTTAAAAATTTACCGAATTATCCGGTTTAGAATCATTAAAAAAATAAAAATAAAAAATTAAGTAAATTGTTGGATATTCAGATATCCAAATCAGTTTCGAAATTTCAGATATGGACTCGGATAGTGAAACCAGGTATCTGGAAATTTCAGATATTCGGTTTTGAACACCCCTATATTTTAAGATTGAAGTATATCATCATTCTCTGATTGAAGCTGTGATAGAGCTTATAATTGGCTCACATATCATTCTCGATTTCGGTGACAAACTTTCTCTTAGTACATTCTACTACTGATTTTCAAACCTGGGTACAAAAGGCACACTAGATGTAGGAAGTCATTCGTTGCCTTCAATGAGCTCAACAACATTGACTTGATTGACAGTATCTTGATCCATTATCAGTTGGTAACAAGGCCAATTGACTATTTGATCAGTAGATGAACCTGGTCCATAAATCTTATAGACCCCACATTTGGCAGTTGGATTGTCACCCCAACTATCAAGCCATATAAACTGTCCGAGCGTACGGAAACCACTGTCTTCCTAAAAGGCTTTCTGGTACTGACCTAGAACGGGCTTAAGATCGTCTGCAACATTTATTTTTACACCCTTGCAATGAATACCCTCCGTTTTCTTTACTGTATTTCCAACCGTTAGCTGCCACTACCAACCCTCCTCCGGGTAGTGGTTTCCTTAAGAAGATATCACAATCTTGGAACACGGATAAATCGGCTTTAAAAAGTTACGAACCAAGACAAAAATTGTTTGTATGAGTCTAAGAGTTTTGGTCTAGCATTCGTGCCCGTAGGTTATGACAGGTTGAATTCTCGGTTGTCCAAGTCATTTGGGCCAAATTTTTCACCTCTGATGCATGCATAGGAGTGAGGAGGGGTGTTCAAAAATATCCGTATCCGAAAATCCGATCTGAATTATCCGATATTCGAATCCGAAATATCCGAAAATCTGGATATCCGAATTTTCGGATTCGGATAGTGATTTTAAAAATTTCCGGATATTTCGGATTTTTATTTTTTCTGGATATGCGAAAATATCCGAAGTAACCCAAAGAAAGAAGCTTATAGATCATCTTCACTCCTTATTAATAAACACTTTCATTGTTTTGTTGACAAAACAATGTGAAATACCTTTCATGATACATATTTGTGTGTTGCAAATGTATCATCATACATAGTACAAATTTATAAAGTTTTTAGTTATATATCTCATATATAAATATCGATATATGTGTCTAAAGCTAATTTTCTATATGAATTAATCCAATAAAAAGAGTAACCTAAAGTATTAGTGCATTTGATTGTTGATTAAATATGTAAAGAAGTTTGCAGATGCATCCTCTATTCGTGTTCTACCAAAAATAGATTTGATCTGCTAAACTTAAGCTAGTTCTACTCGTTACAGTGTTCAAAAGTATCCTAGTCCAAAAATCTGATCCGAACTATCCGATATTCGAATTATCTGAAAATAGGATATCTGAATTTTTCGGATTCGGGTAGTGATTTAAGAAAATTTGAATATTTCGGATATCCGAAATATCTGAAAATTTAAAAATTTACCGAATTATCCGGTTTAGAATCATTAAAAAAATAAAAATAAAAAATTAAGTAAATTGTTGGATATTCAGATATCCAAATCAGTTTCGAAATTTCAGATATGGACTCGGATAGTGAAACCAGGTATCTGGAAATTTCAGATATTCGGTTTTGAACACCCCTATAATTTAAGATTGAAGTATATCATCATTCTCTGATTGAAGCTGTGATAGAGCTTATAATTGGCTCACATATCATTCTCGATTTCGGTGACAAACTTTCTCTTAGTACATTCTACTACTGATTTTCAAACCTGGGTACAAAAGGCACACTAGATGTAGGAAGTCATTCGTTGCCTTCAATGAGCTCAACAACAATGACTTGATTGACAGTATCTTGATCCATTATCAGTTGGTAACAAGGCCAATTGACTATTTGATCAGTAGATGAACCTGGTCCATAAATCTTATAGTCCCCACATTTGGCAGTTTGATTGTCACCCCAACTATCAAGCTATATAAACTGTCCGAGCGTACGGAAACCACTGTCTTCCTTAAAGGCTTTCTGGTACTGACCTAGAACGGGCTTAAGATCGTCTGCAACATTTATTTTTACACCCTTGCAATGAATACCCTCCGTTTTCTTTACTGTATTTCCAACCGTTAGCTGCCACTACCAACCCTCCTCCGGGTAGTGGTTTCCTTAAGAAGATATTACAATCTTGGAACACGGATAAATCGGCTTTAAAAAGTTACGAACCAAGACAAAAATTGTTTGTATGAGTCTAAGAGTTTTGGTCTAGCATTCGTGCCCGTAGGTTATGACAGGTTGAATTCTCGGTTGTCCAAGTCATTTGGGCCAAATTTTTCACCTCTGATGCGTGCATAGGAGTGAGGAGGGGTGTTCAAAAATATCCGTATCCGAAAATCCGATCTGAATTATCCGATATTCGAATCCGAAATATCCGAAAATCTGGATATCCGAATTTTCAGATTCGGATAGTGATTTTAAAAATTTCCCGATATTTCGGATTTTTATTTTTTCTGGATATGCGAAAATATCCGAAGTAACCCAAAGAAAGAAGCTTATAGATCATCTTCACTCCTTATTAATAAACACTTTCATTGTTTTGTTGACAAAACAATGTGAAATACCTTTCATGATACATATTTGTGTGTTGCAAATGTATCATCATACATAGTACAAATTTATAAAGTTTTTAGTTATATATCTCATATATAAATATCGATATATGTGTCTAAAGCTAATTTTCTATATGAATTAATCCAATAAAAAGAGTAACCTAAAGTATTAGTGCATTTGATTGTTGATTAAATATGTAAAGAAGTTTGCAGATGCATCCTCTATTCGTGTTCTACCAAAAATAGATTTGATCTGCTAAACTTAAGCTAGTTCTACCCGTTACAGTGTTCAAAAGTATCCTAGTCCAAAAATCTGATCCGAACTATCCGATATTCGAAATATCTGAAAATCGGATATCTGAAAATCGGATATCTGAATTTTTCGGATTCGGGTAGTGATTTTAAGAAAATCTGAATATTTCGGATATCCGAAATATCTGAAAATTTAAAAATTTACCGAATTATCCGGTTTAGAATCATTAAAAAAATAAAAATAAAAAATTAAGTAAATTGTTGGATATTCAGATATCCAAAGCAGTTTCGGAATTTCAGATATGGACTCGGATAGTGAAACCAGGTATCTGGAAATTTCAGATATTCGGTTTTGAACACCCCTATAATTTAAGATTGAAGTATATCATCATTCTCTGATTGAAGCTGTGATAGAGCTTATAATTGGCTCACATATCATTCTCGATTTCGGTGACAAACTTTCTCTTAGTACATTCTACTACTGATTTTCAAACCTGGGTACAAAAGGCACACTAGATGTAGGAAGTCATTCGTTGCCTTCAATGAACTCAACAACAATGACTTGATTGACAGTATCTTGATCCATTATCAGTTGGTAACAAGGCCAATTGACTATTTGATCAGTAGATGAACCTGGTCCATAAATCTTATAGTCCCCACATTTGGCAGTTTGATTGTCACCCCAACTATCAAGCCATATAAACTGTCCGAGCGTACGGAAACCACTGTCTTCCTAAAAGGCTTTCTGGTACTGACCTAGAACGGGCTTAAGATCGTCTGCAACATTTATTTTTACACCCTTGCAATGAATACCCTCCGTTTTCTTTACTGTATTTCCAACCGTTAGCTGCCACTACCAACCCTCCTCCGGGTAGTGGTTTCCTTAAGAAGATATCACAATCTTGGAACACGGCTTGACTGGCGTCGAAAATAAAATCTAGAGTTCCAAATATTTGGCATTGTTTGTATATATATGTCTGGAACTGACAGTAAATAGCATGTCATGGTAGCCCTCAATGCTGCACTGGAGAGTTCCGAAACTTCATGTGTAGAGCAAGATATCTACGAACCCCAAACTTCTACAATCCAAGTAAACCAAAACAATTTAGCTATTATCTTATTATTACTTTTTTAGAGATTTACTCAAGATCCTGGTTAAAAGCTCAAATTCGAGCTTAATAATAAGTATAAAAATAAGTAGCAGTGTTTAAAAATATCTGTATCCAAACTATCTGATATCCAAATCCGAACTATCCGAAAATTCAGATATTGGATATCTATCTGAATTTTCGGATTCGGATAGTGATTTTAAAAAATTTCGAATATTTCGGATATCAAAAATTTTAATTTTATATTTTATATCGAATATCTGAAATATCCGAAAATATCCGTAATATACGGAAAATATCCGGTTCCAAATATTTAAAAATAATAAAAAAATTAAATTAAAATAAAAATTAGATACTCGGATATTCGATTCACTATCCGATCCAAAATTTCACATACTTATTCGAATAGTGAAATCTGATATCCAAAATTTTCGGATATCCGGTTTTAAACACCCCTACTACCCATGTAAAAAGAATGACAGCCCGTTCAAGTCCTCTGTTAGAGCTATTCACTAAATTTGCTTTATCCATTTAAAAACTATCAAAAGTGAAACTTTTGATACAATTATTGATTGTCCAAAGACGATTTTGTGTTGGGCATATGCCTCTAGTAAATCGTTTGGTCTTCACTTGTTAAGTGCTTCTCTCCGTGTCTAATGGCCATTCAACGGTCCTCACATCTTCTCATCACGAATCGAAATTTGTTGTCATTAGTACCTTTTAATAGTACCGGTACATTTCAAAATATATAACAAAAATGTAATTTGGAAATGGGTTTCTATCTCTCACATAGCCTCAACTTTAGATGGAGTTTTTGTGAATAGTCTTTTCATATGAGATTCCAATATTTTTGCCTTTCTACATTCGCATCCGGCAACATACTATGATATTTCCTTCTTACTCGAAATGATGACATTCATAGTCATTTAACCAAGAAAGATACTTGACTTTGTTTCCGAGCGATCACATCCTTTTAAAGACACCAACATTTGCATAGTTGATAATAGATGTTGGTTTGGTATATGTTTTATGTATATTTACACAATTATTTGTTTGTTATCATTATTACATATGAATATGAATGTGCAGCTTTTTTGTGTATCGCCACTATCAGTACTGGTGTGCCCTCATGTGTCTAAACATGTATTATGTGCATGTGAAGTTGTGACACATGTGGGGTAAACTATTAAGAGACTATTTGTAGTGGTTAGTGAAGATAATGTTACTTTTTTTGGTATGATCTGTCATGTGGTGGTTCAATCAGTATTGGGATATCATGAGACATTTGTTTAAAATGGGTGTAGTGGTATGCCCAATGATACCCCATCCAATGATTACTGATGGCGGGGGTAGCCTAAGACCAAATAAAATAACTTAAATACATGAATGCTCAAAAGGTTAAAAGGTTCAAAGGTTGAAAATCCGGGAGCCAAGATAAAGCAACATGTAAACAGTAAGTAGTCACATCTCTGATTGCTTCACTAACCTCCCCAGCCGCAAAAGTAAGGCGGATACACAAAGCACAGTCTTTTACCCGCAGGTCAAAAGGCTTCCACCCCAAAAAGGGTAAGTCCCCCACTACAAGCATGTTCACTAGTCAACAGCTTCCTCTTTGAGCCATGACTCTCCCTATAAATGTGACACTTCATTTAGTGCCAGGACATTCTGGATCAGCCCTGATTCCAGGCGAATCTCTGATCATTGTTCTCGAGTACTTGTTCCATGCAAGTCACTCGCCATCACATTTAACACACACATTCTTATTGCTCCCACATCCGAGACTGAACACATTTCAGTGGAGGATCCCGAGCAAACAACAAAATCAAACTAGTGAACCTCTCTCCACGTCTTGCAAACGTGGGGGGACCCCACGACCTGCGTTAGGCAAAACCAAACCCTTCAACCCTTTGGCCTAACCAGCCCAGCTATTATCCTTGGTCTATTATTTGTTGTTTCAACAAGTTGGCGCCCACCGTGGGGCTACGCCACTAATTTTCTTCAAAAGACCTAGTAGTGTAGCTCCATTTCTGTTCAAGAACCAGCATGTCGGAAGGTGAGCCTCCAAAGGAAGTTAACCAAGTCCCACGTACTTCTACCCCGAACACAAGCCAAACTCTTTGTCACACCCTGGCTTTGCAGAAGCGTGGTTAATTTTTGGTGTGACTTCTTAATACCATAGCTTAATCATAACAAAGCTATATGAAATAAAAACCATGCAAGATCATCCATCAAATTAAGTTTTAAAACATAAGTAACATAACATTGTCTTAAAACGTTGACTCATGCAACGGGATCTACAACCTGATAACATAAACATTGTTCAGAAGACACAAACATCAACATGAAATAAACACAGTTTAAGAACTGTGACTCGTCCAGGAAAAAGTCACAACCCTTAAACTTGGATGACCTCGTAACCCTTATGCAGCGGGAAAACGTAACATACCGCGCCAGATCTTTAGTTCCCTGAAATACATGTAAGTTGGAAAAATCAACAATAATGTTGAGCGAGTTCATGTGTAAGTGAGTATGTAAAACCTTTGTATGTATAAAAATCCTGGTATGTAGCAAATAAGGAAAAAGAGATCACCAATGGTTTGCAAGGCCATTGATATGTGTGAAGTGCAAGTAGGAAGACTCAAACCTAGCGGATTTTGCGTTGGGCACAAAGTCACCCCGAGGTCCGTTATGCTGGGCCTGGGGCTGGGCTCGCTACACCCAGTAGATCTACCGCTACTGTCCCTCGGTCCTACAATGAGGATTAATGGCCTCAAGTTGCGCCTACCCACTCACATGATCTAAGTAGCAACCCTCCTTACGCTAACCATACCATGTATAAAGTACTCGTAAATATAGTAACATGTATTTCACCCCCGCAGTTTAGAAAACTGAAAACAGTTAAGAGAAAAGGGGGACATGAACTCACAGTGGTGCGTCTCTACCAAGTAAATCTCTTGATCAATCTGCTGTGCGACGACCTACACGTGCTAACTTCTATTAGATGGACGGTCGTGCCTTAGCTTAAGGTTTAAGTTTTTGGGAAATAGTTAGACAACTATTTCATGTTTACACTTAGTAAATTTTTGGTAAATATTTTCCTTCCCAAGGATGGGGGTTTTAATACATGTACGTTTCTATATCTTCGGAATATATTATTAAGTCTCACTTAAAATATATTTTAATCCTTTCTCCAAAATATAAATATTTTTCCCAAAAATATTATATTTTATTACATATAATTTTCCCAAAAATAATACTCTCGTCAAAATACGCGTTTATTAGTATTTTTCCGAAAATGCGTAAGTTACGTTTAAAGATCGGGTGGTATTAATAATACCGTTGTAACTTAATTATTTATTGTGAAGGCGTTCGTATTATTTTGGAATCGTTAATATTTGGTAATATTATTTTTACCCTAAAAATAATATTTGTATAGTTCACAAAATAATCATAAAAATCTCACAAGCGTTGTTATGAAAAATATATACTAAATATATATTTATCAAGTTTTATTTTGTGAAAATCCCACCTCCGACACTTAGAAATGTTGTAATTAAAATCGTGGCGAAATTTATATTTTTGAAAACAAGTCAGAAATATATTTATAACACTTGTGATGAAAATATTTCCAAGTGTTAGGTTTTTGGAAAAATTTCGCCAGAGTTTCCCCTGTAACTGGAGGTGGCCACGCTTTCAAGCGTATCATTTTCTTTTAAAATCCAAATCAACAATTTTCTCTTTCAACAATAACAATATCCAAACCATCAAACTAGTCAAAATAGTTATAAATCGCAAAAATACCTGAACTTGTGGTTTGTCCAAAATACGTAGTGACTTCCCATTATTTTAGTGGATCTTTGTATAAATCAATCCGGTTTCTCGAAAGTTGATGTGTGTAAAATGCAACATATAAAACACATCAATTAAGGCATAAAACTAACCCTTTTTAAGTACTAATGTTGGAAAAAGAGTGTTTTTGTCTTCCTTTTGTATTTTCAGGATGAAATGAGCTCAAAATCACAAAAGAAGCAAAAAGACCCCTAATTCTACCATAAATACAAGAAAAGGAACAAAAGTGGACTGCCCGGACCCTCAACGGCACCTCCCAAGACAAAGAGAAGAAAACAGAGTCTGAACACGCCCCGTGTCCAGCGAACACGGGGGCGTGCCCAGGAAGCAGCAGATAAGACAAACCAGTAGAAGCTTCTATTGCTGGGCACGGGGCCGTGTCCAGCGAGCACGGGGGCGTGTTGAAAGTACAGCAGGCGTATTAATTGTAATTCGCAATTACAATTAATGAAGAGAGAGAGTGTCAGACGGGCACGGGGCCGTGTCCAGCGGACACGGGGCCGTGTCCAGCGTTCTGTCCAGCCTATAAATAGAGGAGCTTGGTTTCATTCTCTCTCATCCCTTGGCACACCACCTCTCTCACACCTCATCCACCACCCACCACCACCATATCACCATCATCCACCACCATCATCCATTGTCCATCGTAGAGTGTGTGAGTCGTCTCGGGATCCAAGATTGATCGTAAGAGTTCTTGACAATCAAGGCCATGTTTGCCTAAGTCTCTTACATCACTTGGTGAAGACAAGTGTTTAGTATAATACTTTTTATTTTTAATCTTTTGCACTTTTTATTTGGTTTTGTATTAATGACTTTAATAACTAGTTACTTATGTTGAAGGTGATCTTTCCTTATCGTTTGTCCGTGGTGTCTTGGCATTATTTTACTGTCTATATAAAATAAAAGATTTTCACCATTCATATCTCCACGGTCTATATGGAGGTATGTTGACTACCTGGTCGGGGGTTAAGGGAACGGTTTGGTAAGGGTCTTGCCCTTGTTCAGCGTTTAGAGGTCCTGCTTGGGACCTGGGTCAAATTTAGTAGGATCTCCTTCAATGCCCATAGGTATTGGATGGCGGGGATCCAAACTCTTTGACCCCCTCATAAGTTAACTACTATTAATACTATAACCCGGCTATTTAGGACTGTATCCCTGCTGACTCAGACTACTTAGCCGAGGGTAACGTCACCGCCAAAAGCGGGGCCTACCACAATTTGCATTAATAACTTAATTCATTATCTTTCAATAATCCGACCCTTTAGGATTGTATCCTTGCTGACTCAAACTACTGGGTTGAGGGTAACGTCGCCTTCAAAAGAGGGGCCTACTACAATAACTAAGATAATCTCTTAAACAAGTGCAAAAGTGCGAAAATAATCAAAGGTTATACTAATACACGTGTCGGATCCAAGTGATTCATCTTGTCTATCTGTTTTTATTTTTATTTTAATTTTCAGCATTTAGTTAGTTTTTATTTTTCTTAGTTTAAAACATTTTTCTAACTTTTTGATTTGATTAGACGTTGAGGATAAACCGGTATTAAAAGCTCTTGTGTCCTTGGACGACCTCGGTATCTTACCAACACTATACTACGTCCACGATGGGTGCACTTGCCCATATGTGTGTTTAGTGTTAGTAAATATCGTGTTTTATAAATTTAAAACTTGGCTAAAAGTGTAAAAAGGGCTTAAATAAATATCTAAAAACATATATACACTAACACGCATCAAGTTTTTGGCGCCGTTGCCGGGGACACAAGGATTTTAAGAAAGCTTAAAATCGACGGCCTAATCAGTTTTTCAAAACCTTTTTCAAAACGCGCGCATTTTTCTGCATTTTAGTTTAGTTTTGCATTTACAGTAGCCTAACACGGGGCCGTGCTCGCTGAACACGCCCCCGTGCTGCATATTTTAGAGTAGATACCCAGATACAGAGTCTGAACACGGGGCCGTGCTCACTGAACACGCCCCCGTGCTCAACGTGACCAGTAAATTTAATTAAAACGCCCAGATACAGTCCCTGAACACGGGGCCGTGTTCACTCAACACGGGGCCGTGTCCAGCTTCTGTTTCCGTCTTATTTTTGTTTTCTGGTCCCGAGACTCAGTTGTGGTCTGTTGAGTGATTCTTATGGATCAATACTCAAGAGGTTACAACTACACCTATGATGAGGATGATTATAGAGGTAATTATTGCACTAATTGTCGTAATGCACGCTCGGTTCAATATAGTACTTCATATCAACCATCCAATTCATACAACCATTATGAGGAGCCCAGGTACGAGCCATCAACTTCATACACATCCTATGAAGACCCAAGGTATGAACCTCCTCCCTCATACTCATATTTTGATGAACCAAGGTATGAGCCTTCATACTCATACTTTGAGGACTCAAGATATGAGCCACCACCTTCATATTCTTATTATGAGGAACCATGGCGTGAACAACCCACCTCATATGAGTACTATGAAGAACAAAGTTTCGACCCTTATCCATCATACACTTACAATGAAGAACAATGGTGTGAATCATCCACTTCATATGAGTACTATGAGGAACCAAGGATCGAACAACCGGATTCAAGCTTTGAGGATCCAAATTCTTTCAATCTCACCGAAGTAACTAATAGGATAATAGAACACATTAAAACTATCCAACGTTGCATAAAAGAATCTCGCGCAAGGGAAGAGGAATCCCGCGCAAAAGAGGAGTTAAAAAATGATAATAACGTAGAGATAGTTGAAAGTGTAAAAATGGAAGAACAAGAAAGTGAAAAACAGACACATGAGTTAAACAACGAAAATGGTGAGTCCGATAATGTTAAAATTCAAGAAGAGTCTAATTTTGAGGAAATTATTCTCTTGTCACCTACTTTCGAAAATCATTGTTTAATAACCCCTCATGCCAAGTTTTTAAAAGAGTTAAACACTAATGCTAAAATCAATGACTTAGTAAGTGTTAAGTTAACTAATGATCAAACCTCGCTAATAAAAGAAGATCCTTTTGAAATTAACATTACACCGGTTCCATGTTTCTTTCAAAATTCGTTTATTAGTAATATCACTATTGATAAAGATCTTTGTGTTAACATAATGCCTAACTACATTTTTGAAAAGTTAAGTATTAGTGATTTTACTCCACTTCAAATACCCATTTTTCTATCCGACCGAAAAGTAATGAAATCAATCGGTGTAGTTGAAGATGTTTTGGTTCAAACAAATCAAATGGTAATCCCAACCGACTTCGTCATCTTAGATGATGCCTCCCTCGTCTTGGGAAAACCTTTTGTACAAACTCACAAAGCTTTGAAAAACCGGAAATTCAACAATCTACCTCTTCAATTAGGGGCATTCAAAAGGAGCATAGATCTTGAGCGCTCAATGAAATATCCTTTTGGCAATAATGACCCCCTAATTGAAGATGAAGCTGAGCCACCCGATACAACCGACGAAGAAGACCACTTTGTCGATGAAGAGGTAGCCATAGAACAAACTTTTAAAGTTCTTGATCTAGATGAGCCACAAAATAAGGTGTCTCCTAAAGACCCACCCATTGAGCTCAAAGAACTCCCTAAAGGTTTGGAATATGCTTTTCTAGGCAAAGATGGTAGTTTACCTGTAATTATTTCATCTAAATTAACTAGCATAGAAAAAGAAAAATTAGTTAACTTACTTAAAAAGCATAAAAATGCGATCGCTTGGAAGCTTGTAGATATTAAAGGAATAAGTCCTTCCATGTGCACGCACAAAATTCTAATGAATGATGACTACAAAACGGTGATTCAACCACAACGAAGAGTGAACCCCAATGTTCAAGAAGTGGTTAAAAATGAAGTCATCAAACTACTCGACGCCGGACTAATCTACCCTATCTCCGATAGCCCGTGGGTGAGTCCCGTCCAAGTAGTCCCAAAGAAAGGAGGTATGACGGTAATAACTAACGAGAAAAATGAATTAATACCCACGAGAACCGTCACAGGATGGAGAGTCTGTATAGATTATAGGAGATTAAATGAAGCAACAAGGAAAGACCACTTTCCTTTACCATTCATTGATCAAATGTTAGAAAGATTATCCGGTCATAAATTTTATTGTTTCTTAGATGGTTTTTCAGGTTACTTCCAAATACCGATAGCACCAGAAGACCAAGAGAAAACAACTTTCACATGCCCCTACGGAACTTTTGCATATCGACGCATGCCATTCGGTCTATGTAATGCACCTGCAACATTCCAACGTTGTATGGTCACCATTTTCCATGATATGATTGAAAAAACCATGGAAGTCTTCATGGATGACTTTTCCATCTTTGGAGACTCATATGATCAATGCCTCGATAATCTTGAACGAATGCTATCCCGATGTGAGGAAACTAACCTCGCCCTTAACTGGGAAAAATGCCATTTCATGGTAACAGAGGGAATAGTACTCGGGCATAAAATCTCAAGCGAAGGAATGGAAGTTGATCGAGCAAAAATAGAGACTATTTCTCGATTACCTCCTCCATCCTCCGTGCGAGCCATCAGAAGTTTCCTAGGGCATGCCGGATTCTATAGAAGGTTTATCAAGGACTTTTCAAAAATTTCAAGACCTCTAACAAAATTGCTTGAAAAAGATGCACCCTTCATCTTTGACAAGGAATGCAATCAAGCATTTCTAACCCTCAAGGAAATGCTAGTCAATGCACCTATCATGATAGCGCCAGATTGGAAATTTCCTTTCGAAATCATGTGCGATGCAAGCGACTTTGCTGTTGGAGCAGTCTTGGGACAAAGAAAAGAAAAACATTTCCACCCAATTTATTATGCTAGTAAAACTCTAAATGATGCACAAGAAAATTATACAACTACTGAGAAAGAGTTACTAGCGGTGGTATTTGCTTTTGATAAATTTCGTTCTTATCTTGTTCTTTCTAAAACAATAGTTTATACAGACCATGCAGCCATCAGGTACCTCTTCAAGAAGCAAGACGCAAAACCCCGTTTGATAAGATGGATTCTACTCCTCCAAGAATTCGACATTGAAATAAAGGACAAAAGAGGAGCAGAAAACACTGCTGCGGATCATCTCTCGCGCTTAGAAGACCCAGCTTTGGAGACAACCAGGGACGAGCAAATCAACGAAAAATTTCCCACAGAGTCCCTGGAAATGATGGAAAGCAGACAAGAACCATGGTATGCCGACTACGCTAATTTCTTAGCCAGCGGTATAGTCACCAGAGGATGGCCACATCATCAAAGAAAAAAATTCTTTGCTGATGTAAAGCATTACTTTTGGGAAGACCCCTATCTTTTCAAAATGTGTGCCGACCAACTCATCCGAAGGTGTGTCCATGGTAATGAAGCACGAAGAATACTCCGTCATTGTCATGAAGGTCCATACGGAGGACATCATGGTGCCGCAAGTACCGCAAGAAAGGTATTTGATTCGGGATTTTACTGGCCAACCATTTACAAGGATGCACAAAACCTTGTAAAGACATGTGATGCCTGCCAAAGATCAGGTAATATTTCTTCCAAAAACGAAATGCCTCAAAATGGCATTCTCGTTTGTGAAATCTTTGATGTGTGGGGACTCGATTTCATGGGACCCTTCCCACCTTCAAAGGGAAACAAATATATACTTGTGGCAGTCGACTACTTGTCTAAATGGGCCGAGGCCGAGGCTCTTCCAACAAATGATGGAAGAGCAGTGGTAAAATTCCTGAAAAAGTTGTTCTCTCGTTTCGGGACACCAAAGGCATTAATAAGTGATAGAGGTACCCATTTTTGCAATCATCAACTCGAAAAAATATTAACAAGGTATGGGGTCTATCACCGGGTCTCAACAGCATATCATCCTCAAACAAATGGGCAAGCCGAAGTGACTAATCGAGGTTTAAAAAGAATACTTGAAAAAATCGTAGGAATAAATAAAAAAGAATGGGCCGACAAACTAGACGACGCTTTATGGGCTTTTCGAACCGCTTATAAAACCACTATAGGCACAACCCCATATAAACTCGTCTATGGAAAAAGTTGTCACTTGCCAGTAGAAATCGCTCACAAAGCCTACTGGGCAATAAAAAACGTAAACTTAGACTTAGAAGTTGCCGGTAAAAATCGATTTTGTCAAATAAACGAATTAGAAGAACTTAGGAATTATGCATATTCTAACTCCGAAATTTATAAAGAAAGAATGAAAAATTTGCATGATAAATATATTAAATCTAATGAATTTCGGGTTGGAGACCAAGTTCTATTGTTTAATTCGCGACTTCGATTGTTCCCTGGTAAGTTAAAGTCTAGGTGGTCGGGACCTTTTTCAGTCACCCATGTTTTTCCACACGGTGCAGTAGAAATTAAAACTCGAAATGGGACACCATTTAAAGTCAATGGCCAACGGCTGAAACTCTACAGAGGATCCATTGAGGATGAGGAAGAGGAAATCGCACTTCAAACGGTCAACGAATAAACTCATACCCAACATGTTACAGGTAAGTATACGTTCAAAACCGGTAAAATCATCTAACCATTTTTCGGAAATAAGGGGCATGCACACGAACACGTAAAAAAAAAAAAAAAAATTTCAAAACTTCACCCGGCACGGGGCCGTGTCCGCTGGACACGGGGCCGTGTCGAGGCGACTGTCGGGATAAAACCCTCTTTTTCTATCAGTTACACCATTCCACACGCCCCGTTTCGCCGAAAACTCTCTGGTTAGAGGCGATTTTCTGCAGATTTCGAACGTCACCACCAAACCTAACCACGTTAAGGTATGATTCTATCCTTCTTAGTAGTTAGATTAGTTACTTGCATGTAGTTAAAACATCAAAAATTGGGGGAAATCTAGGGTTCTTCATGTTCATCCGGATCGAACTCAAAAATTTTTGATGAAAATTGTTAGTAGTAGTTTAGAGTAGAGTAGTAGGAAGTAAATAGACATGTATTGTTGATAGATTTGTCCGATTTCCAACTAAAAACACAAACCCTTGTTCTTGAACCGAAAAACACAAAATTGAAAGGGTAAATGGTTTGATTTTGGAAAAATGACACTTAGGGTTTCATTTTCGGGGGAAACCGCTGCTACTAGGCTTAAAATTTTCAGGTTTTCGAAACCGGGACGAAAAAATGAAAATTAGGTGTTACAGACGCCTGGACACGGGGCCGTGTTCGCTGAACACGGGGCCGTGTCCAGCCCACTGTTTGCAGTTTTTCAACCTGAATTTCCATGTTTCGCACTAACTTTTGCTGTATTCTTTTCAGATGTCTAAATTCACACGGTTTAATGCCAGCGAACTTGACGCCAGGGCTCGCTACGAGGTCCTACAAACAAGGCCCGAAGAGTATCCAAGGCGGGCATGTACTGATCTGCTGACAATGGTAAACCAACTGGACCGCTTCAACAACATAGTGACAGGTCCACTGCACGTCGCATTGACTGCCCGACTTCGGTCGGTCCATCAATGCACAATGGAGTTCTATAGCACATTCGTCTTTAACTCGAGATGCGAACCGTTTGATCACGAGGCGGTCGAATTTCGATGTGGAGGTACGACCTATAGAACCTCCATGGCGCAGTTCGGATCAATCATTGGGCTGTACAAAGATGAAGAAGCGGGGAATGAAGAGAATACCGGGGGATTGCGAGACTTGGACGCAACTGAACGCCAAGCCGCATGGGCTCAAATCGGTGAAGGGATCTACAACCCAAGCAGCACAAAGAGCACCAAACTGAGGGACCCGTTATACCGCTACATCCACAGGCTCCTATCATACTCGCTGAACCAATGCCACAACAGTAGTGGCGTTGTTGGGTTGAAAGATTTGGTTGTCCTTCACTGCATCCACAACCAGAAGCCTCTAGATGTTCCGTACCTCCTACTGCGAAACATGCACCTAAACCGCCTTGCCTCTGCTCCTACACCAATCTTCTTCGGAGGATGGGTGTACCGTCTCTTCAAGCACTTCACGAATATCCCAAGGTCCTTCGAAAGGAGTCCATGGTCGGGACGGGTCGATTATCACATTTGCCGATCCATGAACTTGCTTTATGAAGCGGAGGACGGGACGGTGAGCTTTCAGAGAACGCAAGGCTATGCATGGAACCCGCAGGAGGCTCTAGTTCTTCATGCACCACATCCCCATTTTCAGTATCCACCCCAAGGCGATGCGGGCCAATCCTCCTCTCAAGGAGGTGGTTTTCCTAACTTTCAAAGTTTACATGATCTTTTGCAGGAAAACCTCATGTGCTCAAGGAACACCTACAACCTCGCCAACAACACACACCACCGGGTTGGAGCTATCGAACGCAACATTAACGATATACAAGATGATATCGGTAGCATCCGGGAGTACATGGCGAGGCAAGGGGGTGGAGGTGATGGTAGTGATGAAGACATGGAGTAGGAGGCTTGGAGGAACAAGGGGCTAGCTGGTAATGAGCCCACAGGTTTGATTGCCCTTCTTATCTATCCAACAATTCATGGCCTGCGTGCCATTTGTCGAACAATTTACTTTCCCGAACTACTTTTTATCTTTATTTTGTTTTTACTTTATGTTTGGATAATATTTGACAATGGTAAGATTAGGATGGTTTGTGCTTGGTTGGATGGTATTGAATGATTGAACAGGTGCAATGCAAGGGTTAGAGTGCTAAACATTAGCACTTGCAGCCCTAGGATGAAGAAACCGGGGGAAAAACCTATTTTTGTGGCTAACAGACTGTCCACACGGGGACGTGTCCAGCCGACACGCCCCCGTGCCCATCTCCCAGTTCTGCTGTTTGGCTACTGACCTGCAGATTTTTGCCGGACACGTGGCCGTGTTCACCCAACACGCCCCCGTGTCCACCCTCTGTAAGTTTTTCGTTACTGGCAGTTCACCACGGGGCCGTGTCCAATGGACACGGGGCCGTGTCCAGAGCGCCAGTAACACAAATCTTTGTTTTTAAACACACTTTTACATATTCTAATCAACCAAAAACTTTATTTTTGGACACATTGAGGACAATGTGTAATTTAAGTGTGGGGGGGAATGCTAAAACCTTGAAATTTTGCAAAATCCTAAAACAAGCCTTACACAAAACTCTATTGGAACCGCTAAACACCCCAAATTTTTTCAAAAACTTTTTCATTTTTTTATTTACTTGTCTTAGTTTAAGTTGGGAATAACAAGTTATAAAAGGGTTATATATATATTTTTTTTTATTTTACAACCGATAGCGTCGTGATAAAAAGAACTAACATAAGAAAATTATGAAACGGTATAACAAGTCTAGTTAAAAATTCGATTATATATGCTTGGTCACATTAAAAACCCATTCCCACAAAAGTGAGTTTTGAGCCTTTATTGAGCATAAAAATATACATATTTAGATTAAATGCTCATTTTTCGTTTCTTGTGTGAATAGCCGCTCGGTCTTTACAAATCTAGAACTTGCCACGACGATACATTCCCGGTCCTTACCAACTTAAACCCAAGTAAGTAAATGATGGAGGCATTAGGACTAACTATTTTTCTTTCAAAACCATTATTTTAAATTTTTTTTTACCTACCCAAAATCCCCCTAGAAAAACCCCTTTGAGCCTAAACCTTTCATTTCATTACCCCCAAAACAATTTTTTTTACCCACCAAAAACCTTTTTTCATTTTTTCACCCTTATTTTAGTAACAAGCTCGGTTTTTCATAAACATACCCTTTACGTGACGAAAAAAAAAAATATGAATAATGAAGTCAAAAACAAACAAAAGCTACAAAAGCTTGTTTGGAGAAATACTTCAAAAAGAAATGTCACTAAAAATAAGGTATTTTATGAAAACCGACACTTGTTACGATTTTCGCCCTTTTTACTAACCACTAACCAACTACCTACCTTTAAACCCAAGCCTTCACCCCAAAAGTCCTCTTGATATTTACAAAGGAAAAAAGTTAAAAAGGAGGAGGATTGATCGCTTGGCAAGCCTATGGAAAACGTAAGTCCGTGCCGCTCTCGAGCGATTCACTTAAATATACACCTTCGGCCGAGTGATTGAGTGATCTCCCGTGAGGTATGTGAACTTGTATATAAATGGAATTTTAATAAGGCATGTTATACCAAAATAAGTAGTTTATCTTATGAAAAGTTCAAAATAAATCATAACGAATAGGATTGTAAATAAAATAAAAATAAAACCGATAAAAACCTTGGATTCCCGACACTCTAGGACAAGCTAAAAAAACTTCTCTTCTACCTATTCCATTTGGGAGTGTAAGCCACATTAAAAGAGTTTTGCTTGAGGACAAGCAAAAGTTCAAGTGTGGGGGTATTTGATGTGTGTAAAATGCAACATATAAAACACATCAATTAAGGCATAAAACTAACCCTTTTTAAGTACTAATGTTGGAAAAAGAGTGTTTTTGTCTTCCTTTTGTATTTTCAGGATGAAATGAGCTCAAAATCACAAAAGAAGCAAAAAGACCCCTAATTCTACCATAAATACAGAAAAGGAACAAAAGTGGACTGCCCGGACCCTCAACGGCACCTCCCAAGACAAAGAGAAGAAAACAGAGTCTGAACACGCCCCGTGTCCAGCGAACACGGGGGCGTGCCCAGGAAGCAGCAGATAAGACAAACCAGTAGAAGCTTCTATTGCTGGGCACGGGGCCGTGTCCAGCGAGCACGGGGGCGTGTTGAAAGTACAGCAGGCGTATTAATTGTAATTCGCAATTACAATTAATGAAGAGAGAGAGTGTCAGACGGGCACGGGGCCGTGTCCAGCGGACACGGGGCCGTGTCCAGCGTTCTGTCCAGCCTATAAATAGAGGAGCTTGGTTTCATTCTCTCTCATCCCTTGGCACACCACCTCTCTCACACCTCATCCACCACCCACCACCACCATATCACCATCATCCACCACCATCATCCATTGTCCATCGTAGAGTGTGTGAGTCGTCTCGGGATCCAAGATTGATCGTAAGAGTTCTTGACAATCAAGGCCATGTTTGCCTAAGTCTCTTACATCACTTGGTGAAGACAAGTGTTTAGTATAATACTTTTTATTTTTAATCTTTTGCACTTTTTATTTGGTTTTGTATTAATGACTTTAATAACTAGTTACTTATGTTGAAGGTGATCTTTCCTTATCGTTTGTCCGTGGTGTCTTGGCATTATTTTACTGTCTATATAAAATAAAAGATTTTCACCATTCATATCTCCACGGTCTATATGGAGGTATGTTGACTACCTGGTCGGGAGTTAAGGGAACGGTTTGGTAAGGGTCTTGCCCTTGTTCAGCGTTTAGAGGTCCTGCTTGGGACCTGGGTCAAATTTAGTAGGATCTCCTTCAATGCCCATAGGTATTGGATGGCGGGGATCCAAACTCTTTGACCCCCTCATAAGTTAACTACTATTAATACTATAACCCGGCTATTTAGGACTGTATCCCTGCTGACTCAGACTACTTAGCCGAGGGTAACGTCACCGCCAAAAGCGGGGCCTACCACAATTTGCATTAATAACTTAATTCATTATCTTTCAATAATCCGACCCTTTAGGATTGTATCCTTGCTGACTCAAACTACTGGGTTGAGGGTAACGTCGCCTTCAAAAGAGGGGCCTACTACAATAACTAAGATAATCTCTTAAACAAGTGCAAAAGTGCGAAAATAATCAAAGGTTATACTAATACACGTGTCGGATCCAAGTGATTCATCTTGTCTATCTGTTTTTATTTTTATTTTAATTTTCAGCATTTAGTTAGTTTTTATTTTTCTTAGTTTAAAACATTTTTCTAACTTTTTGATTTGATTAGACGTTGAGGATAAACCGGTATTAAAAGCTCTTGTGTCCTTGGACGACCTCGGTATCTTACCAACACTATACTACGTCCACGATGGGTGCACTTGCCCATATGTGTGTTTAGTGTTAGTAAATATCGTGTTTTATAAATTTAAAACTTGGCTAAAAGTGTAAAAAGGGCTTAAATAAATATCTAAAAACATATATACACTAACACGCATCAAAAGTCTCGTTTTTAAAGAAGTTACATCTTTACAACTTCTTGTCAACATTTATAAAAATAGTTCTTTTGTCAAAACTTTGTGTTACACAAGTGTTTACACACTTGTGTGCTTACAAAAATCACTTTTGTTTATGTAGAACCCGGTTTTAGAAAATATGATTTCTCTTGACGCTTGGTCCTTTGAAAATACCACTTGTAGATCCGTAGATCTACTAGTTTAGAACACTATTTCATAAGAAAAATTGATTTTACACAAGTTCATGTTGATACGTAGTAGTGTTCGTCTTTTAACCACTTTCACACCTTAACATACTCCAGGTCATGTTTCATGGACATGACTTAGCCGGGTTAGATGACGATCCGAGCTACTACAATCATAGATCAACACTAAATCATCAAAATAAAACAAGTCTTACGAGTTTTACACAACTTCATAGCTTTTATCCAACATATTTATTACTTTTGTAAACTTTTAACATGTCATCTTGTATGTTCATGATTTTTCACCGACAAAATTCATTTTAACCACTTTGGAATAGATCAAGAAGTCGTTTATAGTCACTTACCCAACTAGCTCGAGGTTAGGGAAGAAACTAGTCGGAAATCGCGTGGATAAAAGCAATGAGGTGAGGTCCTTCACAATCCGAATGCACCGAGCCTCCTCGTATGAGATCCTTAACCCTTGTAGATACTTGGAATTGCTTGATCAAAATAGAAAATGATGGATGGATGGTGGGGGGTGTTCGGCCGAGAGTTAGCAAGAGAGGGAGAGAGAGATGTGTTGTTTTGGTTAAGTGTGAAATGAATATGATGTGCTTAAGCTTGAACTTATAGACAATCTCCAAGTTAATTATCCAAGGGTTCTTATGTCTAATTGATATTAGACATGTGTGAATTAAATAATCAAGCAAAGGACAAAGGTGTCCCCTTGGGGACGAGTTCGGTTAGGGGGGGGGGTCCTAGTTCAATTCCAACTATGTAATTAGGTTATAGTTAGATGATTAGGAGGTGTAACCATTTGCTAGTATGTTATGCGTTATAGCGGGTGTTAGGGTATTCAGGGACCCTAACTGGCTCAGAAAAAAAAAACAATGTTGATCGCAATATTTTTATGTTCCGGATATAGTCCGGTTGTTCGGTTGGATAGTGATCCGTTAAAGTGCTTAACAAAGCTTTAAAGTGTCGTTATTACTATTTTTAATGACACAACTAATTCCCGGCACTTTGGAAAGTGTCTAGTAACATTTTTCTCATGTTTTGGCACTTTATAAGTTAGCTAGATGCTGAATTTTTAATTAAGGTGCTGAATTTTGTACTTAAAGTACGTTTTAGGCACATCCGGTCACTATAACTATCACCTAGTGACGCAGTTCTACAACCCTCTTATCCCTACACTCTCTACTAGTGTAGCAAACTATCTCTGGCTCATACAGGCCTTAGAGGCAGTACCTGCCTGGTGCTAGCTATGACAACACGTTTAATAGGTTATCCGTTTATTGTGCTACTGTGCTTTTGGTGCATCAAGGTTGTCACTAAAGTTCTGTGTGTAATAATAGAGTGACAACAAATAAAGTATGATGCAAGTATGTACATGTATCAGTATTTCAAGTAGCAGTTTATCCACAGTTTCAAACAAGCACAGTCATTAAGCAGTAATTAGTTATTAATTAAGTCATACGGATACCTGGTTTGGTGAGGGTTGTCACATTCTTCCCCGGTTAGAAAAATTTCGTCCCGAAATTTTAAGTTCTGCTTCTAGATGCAGGGTTCTTGGGAAATAAGTGGGGGTATTTCTCTTTCATTCGGTCCTCACGCTCCCAGGTGTATCCAGGACCATGTCTTGCGTTCCATCGAACTTTGACGAGCTTGACACTGCTCCGGCGGGTTTTGTTTACCTTCCAATCCGTAACCTCAACCGGTTCTTCGACAAAATGGAGCGTGTCGTCGATATGGATCTCGTCTGTGGGAATGACGACGGTATCTTGAGTTGGACTTTTCTTCAAGTTTGATACATGAAATGTATCGTGAACACCATTCAGTCCAGCAGGTAAGTCCAGCTTGTACGCTACTAACCCAATTCTTTGCAAAATTCTGAATGGACCAATATACCGCGGATTTAACTTTCCACGCTTCCCGAAGCGTGCCACACCCTTCCAGGGTGATACCTTTAACAATACCATATCACCTACCTCAAATTCCAGAGGTTTCCTTCTTCGGTCCGCATAACATTTCTGACGATCACGAGCCGCCTTGATGCGATCCCGGATCTGTACAATCTTATCTGTGGTTTCCTGTACCACATCAGGACCAACCAATTGTCTATCACCTGCATCAGACCAACAAAGCGGTGATCTGCACTTGCGGCTATATAGGGCTTCAAATGGCGCGACACCAATACTGGTGTGGTAGCTGTTGTTGTATGAAAACTCGACCAATGGCAAATGTTTATCCCAGCTATCGCCCAAATCCATAACACATGCTCTCAGCATATCTTCCAAAGTCTGAATAGTCCGTTCGCTTTGTCTGTCGGTCTGTGGGTGAAATGCAGTGCTCAGATTCAATTGTGAGCCAAAAGCTTCTTGGAAGGATTGCCAAATCCTTGATACGAACCTTCCATCTCTATCAGAGATGATTGAGAGGGGTACTCCATGGCGCGTAACGATTTCTCTCATGTAAATTTCAGCTAACTTGCTCGTATTATCCTTCTCCCTGATAGGTAAGAAATGCGCAGACTTCGTTAATCGGTCCACTATTACCCAAATAGTGTCATGACCTCTTGGTGTTCTTGGCAACTTCGTAATAAAAAATCCATGGAGATTTGTTCCCATTTCCACTTGGGAATCTCGGGTTGTTGCAGAAGTCCCGAAGGCTTCTGGTATTCCACTTTCACTTTAGCGCACGTTAAACATTTGCTCACACAAACAGCAACATCGCCTTTCATCCTAGGCCACCAATAGTAATCTTTAAGATCTTGGTACATCTTATCCGCTCCTGGATGGATAGAGTACCGTGATTTGTGAGCTTCATCAAAAATAACTTTCCTCATTCCACCAAACAGAGGAACCCAAATCCTTTTCATAAAACATAACGTTCCTTCCTCGTTTGGCACCAATTGCTTCTCCATCCCACGGCGATATTCTTCTTCAAGGTTTCTTTCCTTAAGAGCTTCTTTTTGCACGGCACGAATGCGCAGAGAAAGATCTGTTTGGATAATCATCTCTAAAGCCCTAACCCTTATGGGCTTGATCCTTTCTTTTCGACTTAGGGCGTCGGCGACCACATTCGCCTTCCCTGGATGATACTTTATCTCGCAGTCGTAATCGTTCAACAACTCAACCCAACGTCTTTGTCTCATATTCAACTCCTTCTGGTTGAATATGTGTTGTAGGCTCTTATGATCTGTGAAGATCGTACACTTTGTACCATATAGGTAGTGTCTCCAAATCTTTAATGCAAATATTACTGCGCCGAGTTCCAAATCATGCGTGGTATAATTCTTTTCGTGTACCTTCAGTTGACTCGATGCGTAAGCTATAACTTTTTGGTGTTGCATCAACACGCAACCCAATCCTTGACGCGAGGCGTCACAGTATACCACGAAATCATCTGTACCTTCCGGTAGTGCTAAGATCGGCGCGTTACAAAGCTTATCTTTCAACAGCTGGAACGCTTCTTCCTGTTTGATTCCCCAATCAAACTTCTTATCTTTTTGGGTGAGGAGCGTCAATGGTTGAGCTATCTTTGAAAAATCCTCAATGAACCTTCGATAGTAGCCAGCCAAACCCAAGAATTGCCGAATCTCGGTTGGCGTCTTTGGCGTCTCCCAATTCTTGATCGCTTCGATCTTGGTTGGATCCACGTGGATTCCATCTCCATTTACCACATGTCCAAGGAATTGGACTTCACGTAACCAAAATTCGCACTTAGAGAATTTGGCATACAACTGTTCCTTTTTCAGCAACTCCAAAATAACTCTTAGATGCTGTTCGTGCTCAGCCTTCGTCTTTGAATAAATCAAAGTGTCGTCGATAAACACAATCACGAACTTATCCAAATATGGCTTGCAAACTCTGTTCATTAGATCCATGAAAATTGCAGGCGCGTTTGTCAACCCAAACGGCATAACTAGGAACTCGTAGTGTCCATAACGAGTTCTGAAGGCTGTCTTCAGGATACTTTCCTCTTGTATCCTTAACTGATGGTATCCAGATCCCAAATCGATCTTTGAATAAAAGCTTGAACCTTGCAGTTGATCGAATAGATCATCGATCCTTGGCAACGGATACCTATTCTTGATCGTCAACTTGTTCAACTCCCGGTAGTCAATACACATTCGAAAACTACCGTCCTTCTTCTTGACAAACAGGACCGGAGCTCCCCAAGGTGAGAAGCTTGGTCTGATGAATCCCTTGTCTAACAACTCCTGAAGTTGTGTCGACAGTTCTTGTATCTCAGATGGGGCAAGTCGATATGGTGCCTTAGCCACAGGCGCTGCGCCTGGAACTAAGTCAATGCGGAACTCTACTTGCCTCTGAGGTGGCAATCCTGGCAAGTCTTCTGGATAGACTTCAGGATATTCCCTCACGACAGGGATGTCTTCGATTTTCGGCTCAGCAGCTTTCTTATCTACAATATGTGCCAGGAAGGCAGCACATCCCTTTTGTAAACACTTTCGCGCTTTCAGGCAGCCGATAATTCTCAAAGGCGTATGACGCTTCTCTCCATGAACCACAATTGTCTCACCATCTTCGGTTGGGATGCGAACGACCTTTTCGTGACAGACAATCTCAGCCTTGTTGCTTGATAACCAATCCATTCCTACCACCACGTCGAAGCTCCCCAGCTGGACTGGTAGTAGATCCAAAGCAAACTCACGCTCTCCTAATTCGATTACACAACCTCTGACAACTTCATTGGCTTCTACCAACTTTCCATTAGCCAATTCGATTGAGTAGGGAATATCTAACTTACTAGCGGCTAACCCAAGCATATTCTTAAACTCTAACGATACGAAGCTATAATCGGCACCAGTATCAAATAAAACGGATGCAAAGTGTTGGTTTACAGGGAACGTACCTGTAACAACATTGGGATCCTGGCGCGCTTCCCTCGCTTCAATATTGAAAACTCTGCCACGGGCTTGGTTCAACTCTGGGCAGTTTCGCTTATAGTGCCCAATGTCACCACAGTTAAAGCATCCTGGTCTTTGCCCGTTTCCACCTCCGTTTCCAGCTTGATTGTTGTTTTGGTTTCGGTTTGTATTACCAGTACCAACTTGATTTGCGTTGTTGCCACGATTCCCATTACCTCCATTGTTTCCTTGTGGGCGATTTCCATTTCCACCCCGGTTATTGTTTCTATTTCCAAATCCTCCTTGGCCTCCCCGACCAACTGTAGCCCAACAGGAATCCTTCGAGTGACCAGTTTTCCCACATGCTTCACAAACCTTTAAACCACATCGGCCTGAGTGGTGACGCTGGCAGGTGTTGCACTTGGGATGGGTGCCCATATATCCCTTTCCTTTCCTGCCAGTTCCAGCTGTAACTTGAGCCGGCGCGTGACGGGTGGTCCGTTGGACAACCCTTAAATGGGTTAAAAAGATTAAAATTCCATGTTTTACTTGGTTATTTGCTTGAACTTAGTAACTACGAATGTTTGTGTGATTTGCAGGTAAATCGCTTAATTCGGTTAAATTGGACCCGTAGGCTACGGTTGGAAATTAAATGGCAATGTGACTTTGTGGTTCAAGGGATTAAAAGGATAAAAGGGGTGGCACCAAAAGTCATCACTGTGACTTTGGTTTTGTTTTGTTTAGAAACATCAAATCATCATCAGAATCATGTGGACAATAAGTCACAAAACATCATCATTGGGTTTGGACTCCATACACGTATACATTGAGACAAAAGAAGCACACGTGTAAGACTTGGAGGCAGACTTTGGTGGATGTGTTTGAGGGATATTTATTATTTTCTTTCAACAACAACAGATCATCATCAAATCGGCAAGTATCATCACATGTGGGCTTGGATTTTGATGCATGACACATGAAGAACATCATCATTTGGGCCGACATTTGGATGGATTGTATTGGGCCGCACATGAGACATGGATTTCCACCATTGGGCAAAGTGGGCGGCGCATGTGGGTGTCTTTGATTGGGCCGCCACACAAAAGTGGCAAACATTGGATGGAGTGGGCGGCACATAGATGACATACAATCACATGGGCTGACATGTGAGGGCAATTGTAGGCGACAACTTCAACATAAACATCATTCATCATCATTGTCAAGTGGGTGTTGACTTGTGGGGGCGACACATCTAAGAAAAACAAAGAAGTGGCACATGGCAACACAAAAAGTCAACATTTACATCAACAATATCATCATCACGTGATGGCAGATCAAAGGAGCACAAGTGATTTTTATTTTTATTTTTTCTTGGGCGGCACATGTAAACATCAACATACATCATCATATATCACATGGACTTTGAGGTGGGCTTGTCATACACACACATGGAGCCTTTGGAGTGGGCCGCAAAGATTTATCACTAGCATCACGTGACAAGGAATTAAAAAGGGGTTCATGGACTTTTGACAAACATCTTGGGCGGCACATGTGAAGATGGAAGGCTGCACATGAGGTACAAAAGTCAAAACAACATAACATCAAGTCATCATCATCGAAGGCTGCTAGTCTGTTATTGGGCCGCCATATACATAGGCCACATGTGAATATTGTGATTGGGCCACACAAAAGCGGCAAACATCATCACGTGAAACAAAGCAGAACAATCAGGCGGACGCCGTAAATTACGGTTTCACCGTAATTTACGGCGGACCTATTTTGTCCATTTTCCCATCGTAAATCAGAAGATTTGAGCCGTAACATATTGAACATCACCGTAATTTACGGTGATGCCGTAAATTACGTTGGACATGACGAGGAAACTTGTAACCGCTCATTAAAATCGGGTTTTGGAGTGACTTTTCAGAGATCTCATCATTTGGACGGTTCTTGAACACCTTGGGGGCGATTTTGGCTATCTTGGCTTGGTTTTAGACAATTTCTATCATTCGGTTTGTGTATTCGATTCGTATGAACATTAATCGTTGTGTGAAGATGATGTACCAAGTCATGCGTGGCTAAACTTTTGGTGATCATCCTAGATGTAAGGTTTGCTTTTGAAACACTATGTTTGTGCTTGAATTTCTAGAATAATAACTTTGAATGTTTGTTTGAGTTATTATGGTGTTTGGATATTTGTTTGTAAATTGTTGATTATTGTTTGATTTTAACCTAAACCATACGTTCTTGGTGCCGCTGGCAATCGAGATATCATGGGAGGGATTAGGGTTGGATAATTGTCAATTGATCATCGAGTAACAACCTCGCATTTTATAATCCGAGTACTTAGTTCTCTTTCATCACAAACAGATAATCAAACACGAGCCATGTCTATGTGGTTCTTTCTAGTAAGCATAAACATTAGTGTGGATTAAAACCTGAAATCTAGGATGGTCGCTTGTTCCTAATCTGTTTACAAAACACTCTTTGATTTGCAATTTAGTTATTAATTTAGTTTTCGAAAACAACAATCCAAACTCTCGAATTTTAATTTCTGCAATTTAGTTTAATATTAGTTTAAGTACAAGGCTATACAATCAACACATCTTCCACATACTCCCTGAGTTCGATACCCTACTACCACTATCTATAGTTGTTTGGGGATTAAATTTGCGTGACCCACGACAATCACGTCAAATTTTGTTACCTCCATTGTTTCCTTGTGGGCGATTTCCATTTCCACCCCGGTTATTGTTTCTATTTCCAAATCCTCCTTGGCCTCCCCGACCAACTGTAGCCCAACAGGAATCCTTTGAGTGACCAGTTTTCCCACATGCTTCACAAACCTTTAAACCACATCGGCCTGAGTGGTGACGCTGGCAGGTGTTGCACTTGGGATGGGTGCCCATATATCCCTTTCCTTTCCTGCCAGTTCCAGCTGTAACTTGAGCCGGCGCGCTTGACTCTCCTTTCTTATCAACCCCACTAGTGCCTTGCTTGATGTTTGAGAACTTTCTTTTGTTACCTCCGGACGACTCGACATGAGTCTCTTTCTTCTTTGGCTCAGCATCAGAAAACTTGTTTAGGCGTATAGCCTCCTTAGTGAGAGCCACGCTCAGATCAATTGCCTCAGTGATTGTTGCCGGCTTTGAAGAAGTCATCATACTTATGATTTGAGGAGCTAAACCCCAAATGAAGCGCTCAATCCGCTTGAACTCTGGAGTGACCATATAAGGTACCACATGTGACAGGTCGTGAAACCTCTGAACGTACTCTGCGATTTTCTGACCTTCCATCTTTAGGTGCCAAAATTCAGTTTCCAACTTCTGAATTTCTGCACGAGAGCAATACTTTCTACGCATGAGCTCTTTCAGCTCGTTCCATGTCATTGCGTATGCAGCGGCTTCACCAAGTGTCTGGACTTGTAAATTCCACCAGGACAGGGCTCCGTCCAAGAATAGCCCGGAAATGCAGGTAACTTGCTGGCCTGGAGCGCATTTGCTCATGCGGAGAACTGAGTCTGTCTTCTCGGCCCAACGAACAAAAGCGACAGCACCTCCGGTGCCATCAAAGTTGACAGGTTTGCAGTCTAGGAACTGCTTGTAGGTGCACCCATGAGGTGGATTGTTGCTGCCAGTATTGCCAAAATTACTTCCACTAGTCCCTCCTTGAGAGGCGGCGTACTGTGCGATGGCAGCAGCGATGACTTGCTAAAGCTCTGCCTCATTGGTAGGCATTGGCGTTTGACGTCTCGGCGACATCTTCTAAACGATGAGTTCACGTGGGTCAGGCCATAGTAAAGCGTACATATATAATGATAGTAATAGTACATAACATCTCATGTTATAAATAGACTAATCACATAACATCCCATGTTACAATCATATCAATCACACAACATCCCATGTTATAAATATATCCATCACACAACATCCCATGTCATAAAACATAAATAATCAATCAAACATCATATATGATGAGAATACTGCGATTGCATTGCCATAAATCGAGACCACATGGTAAGGTGTACAAGTACATAATGGTGTCATACAACATCAACGACTAAGGGCTACATCACCCCAGTCCAAAAACAACAAATCAGTGTCAATACATCCATATACATGTCAGCAAAAGTCAGGATCAGAATGCAGTCTCCAAAAAGCTGTGCGGTTAGAGCAATCGCCGTCTTCTCACCAACGTCCACCAGTGCTGTACTAAAGAGCTCTACACTGATGGCGGTGGAGGAGGGGGAAAATAGGAATAGAACAAACGATGCAAATGGAGCCAGTCCTCCTCCATGGCTCTCTGGGAATGCAACCAGGACGCCATCTGCTGCTCCAGTGCCAAAAGGCGTGCAGCAGAGTCCGGTGGCAACGGTTGAGGGGGCTGCGAAGAAGCAGGGTGGGTCTGACCCTGACACTGGCACGGCGGTGGCTGGGCTCTCTCGAGCTCCTGTGTACGCCGTGTGAGTGCTTCCTGCTGGACAACAAACGACATAAGAACGCCCTCAATAGAATACCCCATATGGAAAGGATGGTACGGGTCGGATGGCTGCATAATAGGTGGTGACGTCCAAAGGAATGGCTCACTCGCTGGGGTAAAAGGTGGCACAGAAAATGGAGGAACAGGGGAAATAGCAGTAGAAAACTATGGTACAACTGGGATTGATGTCGGCACATGTCCAAAGGGATGAGCCGAGGAACCCTCTCCAGGTCGAGCTGGAGGTGTGAACTGAGCGAACGAAGAAGGGAAATCCATGTGACGTGCATCGGTGGTATGTGGGGGAAAAGGTGGGAGCTCATCATCAGCGTCAATCCACCCATTCTGGGTGTGCGCATAACGGGGATCAATATGGGTCGCGAATAGCGCATGATCGGGCTCCAGGGGAACAGGATCAGGTAGGGGAGCAACAATAGGGTCAACGGGTACATCAGCGATGAGAGGGGCATCAGCCTGAGCTGCAGCAACAACATGATCGCCCTCCAATAGTGGAGCACAAACAGGGTGATCATCAACGGGTAGATCAGCAATCACAGGGTCAACAATGGGTACGCCAGCATGAATAGGGTCATGCTCAAACACAGGGTCAGGAGCGGCTACCGGCTCGGGGGCCATGGCAGGCTCTGGGTCATCAAACGCCATCTCAAAATCTGCGTGGTCAGCAAACGCAGGGTCAACGGGGTCAACTGGGTCAACCGGGTCCTCCATAGGCTGATCCAGGTGTGTGAACTCAATGTCCTGGTCCGGATCAAACCCAGGGGGAAAGACAGGGTCGGAATCCTCATCAATATCGTGATCAAAGGTGTAGCTCGGGGCAGGGGCAGCAGATGATGCTCTATCAGGATCTGAAGCATGAGAATAGTGTTGCGCACCCTGAGTGTGTGATGGTGCGGAGGCCACAGACTCGAAAGAGTCTGGGATGGGTGAATGAGCAGGTGACTCCTCAGCAGGAGCATCTGCGAGCAACAAAAGACCACCGTCAGCTAGAAGGGCCTCGCCCTCAATATCATCCTCCAGGGGCTCGTCATCAAACAAATCGACGTCGTCATCAGCGTCGGCGTCGAGGAGTATATCAAGAGCAGGATAAGCGGCAAGAGGTATAGGGGCAGGGATCTCCACGAGCGGTAAGTCCCCGGCAAAAGGGCCATCAGCGGGCTCGTCGACAGCATCGGGTAGCGCGAAGGGCTGGAAATCATCCTCATCTGTGCTGGTAACATCTGAAGTGTGTACCTCATGCTCCGATGACTCTAGGTCGTCTGATACGATGGGCATAGGGCCCGTAGTGTCCGACTCACCAGTGCCTGATGAATCCATGGTGTCTGTAACATAAACACAAATATGCACAAATAATCAATCATATAGTCAGATAAACACATTAGTCACCAATTAAGCAATCAAATAGTTCTCCTAGTCCCACTAGCCTCCCAGCCTCCCAGACTGATCTTCCTAGTCCCACTAGCCTCCCAGCCTCCCAGACTGCTCTTCCTAGTCCCACTAGCCTCCCAGACTGCTCTTCCTAGTCCCACTAGCCAATTCTCCCAGCCTCTCAGACTGCTCTTCCTAGTCCCACTAGCCAACTACCTCGGCCTCCCAGACCGAGCCTCGGCCTCCCAGACCGAGCCTCAGCCTCCCAGATTGAGCCTATAAATAAATAAAATGTGCTCAACATTTGTTTGTAAAAACGTTTTGGATCTGGACTTAAGTGGTATGCTGTGTAAAAATGTTTTCGTGAGAGCCCTAGTGATCATAGTCTAGACTCGAGAAGGAATCCTAGTTCGCTATGATCAGAGCTCTGATACCAAGCTGTCACACCCTGGCTTTGCGGAAGCGTGGTTAATTTTTGGTGTGACTTCTTAATACCATAGCTTAATCATAACAAAGCTATATGAAATAAAAACCATGCAAGATCATCCATCAAATTAAGTTTTAAAACATAAGTAACATAACATTGTCTTAAAACGTTGACTCATGCAACGGGATCTACAACCTGATAACATAAACATTGTTCAGAAGACAAAAACATCAACATGAAATAAACACAGTTTAAGAACTATGACTCGTCCAGGAAAAAGTCACAAACCTTAAACTTGGATGACCTCGTAACCCTTATGCAGCGGGAAAACGTAACATACCGCGCCAGATCTTTAGTTCCCTGAAATACATGTAAGTTGGAAAAATCAACAATAATGTTGAGCGAGTTCATGTGTAAGTGAGTATGTAAAACCTTTGCATGTATAAAAATCCTGGTATGTAGCAAATAAGGAAAAAGAGATCACCAATGGTTTGCAAGGCCATTGATATGTGTGAGTGCAAGTAGGAAGACTCAAACCTAGCGGATTTTGCGTTGGGCACAAAGTCACCCCGAGGTCCGTTATGCTGGGCCTGGGGCTGGGCTCGCTACACCCAGTAGATCTACCGCTACTGTCCCTCGGTCCTACAATGAGGATTAATGGCCTCAAGTTGCGCCTACCCACTCACATGATCTAAGTAGCAACCCTCCTTACGCTAACCATACCATGTATAAAGTACTCGTAAATATAGTAACATGTATTTCACCCCCGCAGTTTAGAAAACTGAAAACAGCTAAGAGAAAAGGGGGACATGAACTCACAGTGGTGCGTCTCTACCAAGTAAATCTCCTGATCAATCTGCTGTGCGACGACCTACACGTGCTAACTTCTATTAGACGGACGACCGTGCCTTAGCTTAAGGTTTAAGTTTTTGGGAAATAGTTAGACAGCTATTTCATGTTTACACTTAGTAAATTTTTGGTAAATATTTTCCTTCCCAAGGATGGGGGTTTTAATACATGTACGTTTCTGTATCTTCGGAATATATTATTATGTCTCACTTAAAATATATTTTAATCCTTTCTCCAAAATATAAATATTTTTCCCAAAAGTATTATATTTTATTACATATAATTTTCCCAAAAATAATACTCTCGTCAAAATACGCGTTTATTAGTATTTTTCCGAAAATGCGTAAGTTACGTTTAAAGATCGGGTGGTATTAATAATACCGTTGTAACTTAATTATTTATTGTGAAGGCGTTCGTATTATTTTGGAATCGTTAATATTTGGTAATATTATTTTTACCCTAAAAATAATATTTGTATAGTTCACAAAATAATCATAAAAATCTCACAAGCGTTGTTATGAAAAATATATACTAAATATATATTTATCAAGTTTTATTTTGTGAAAATCCCACCTCCGACACTTAGAAATGTTGTAATTAAAATCGTGGCGAAATTTATATTTTTGAAAACAAGTCAGAAATATATTTATAACACTTGTGATGAAAATATTTCCAAGTGTTAGGTTTTTGGAAAAATTTCGCCAGAGTTTCCCCTGTAACTGGAGGTGGCCACGCTTTCAAGCGTATCATTTTCTTTTAAAATCCAAATCAACAATTTTCTCTTTCAACAATAACAATATCCAAACCATCAAACTAGTCAAAATAGTTATAAATCGCAAAAATACATGAACTTGTGGTTTGTCCAAAATACGTAGTGACTTCCCTTTATTTTAGTGGATCTTTGTATAAATCAATCCGGTTTCTCGAAAGTCTCGTTTTTAAAGAAGTTACATCTTTACAACTTCTTGTCAACATTTACAAAAATAGTTCTTTTGTCAAAACTTTGTGTTACACAAGTGTTTACACACTTGTGTGCTTACAAAAATCACTTTTGTTTATGTAGAACCCGGTTTTAGAAAATATGATTTCTCTTGACGCTTGGTCCTTTGAAAATACCACTTGTAGATCCGTAGATCTACTAGTTTAGAACACTATTTCATAAGAAAAATTGATTTTACACAAGTTCATGTTGATACGTAGTAGTGTTCGTCTTTTAACCACTTTCACACCTTAACATACTCTAGGTCATGTTTCATGGACATGACTTAGCCGGGTTAGATGACGATCCGAGCTACTACAATCATAGATCAACACTAAATCATCAAAATAAAACAAGTCTTACGAGTTTTACACAACTTCATAGCTTTTATCCAACATATTTATTACTTTTGTAAACTTTTAACATGTCATCTTGTATGTTCATGATTTTTCACCGACAAAATTCATTTTAACCACTTTGGAATAGATCAAGAAGTCGTTTATAGTCACTTACCCAACTAGCTCGAGGTTAGGGAAGAAACTAGTCGGAAATCGCGTGGATAAAAGCAATGAGGTGAGGTCCTTCACAATCCGAATGCACCGAGCCTCCTCGTATGAGATCCTTAACCCTTGTAGATACTTGGAATTGCTTGATCAAAATAGAAAATGATGGATGGATGGTGGGGGGTGTTCGGCCGAGAGTTAGCAAGAGAGGGAGAGAGAGATGTGTTGTTTTGGTTAAGTGTGAAATGAATATGATGTGCTTAAGCTTGAACTTATAGACAATCTCCAAGTTAATTATCCAAGGGTTCTTATGTCTAATTGATATTAGACATGTGTGAATTAAATAATCAAGCAAAGGACAAAGGTGTCCCCTTGGGGACGAGTTCGGTTAGGGGGGGGGGGGGTCCTAATTCAATTCCAACTATGTAATTAGGTTATAGTTAGATGATTAGGAGGTGTAACCATTTGCTAGTATGTTATGCGTTATAGCGGGTGTTAGGGTATTCAGGGACCCTAACTGGCTCAGAAAAAAAAACAATGTTGATGGCAATATTTTTATGTTCCGGGTATAGTCCGGTTGTTCGGTTGGATAGTGATCCGTTAAAGTGCTTAACAAAGCTTTAAAGTGCCGTTATTACTATTTTTAATGACACAACTAATTCCCGGCACTTTGGAAAGTGTCTAGTAACATTTTTCTCATGTTTTGGCACTTTATAAGTTAGCTAGATGCTGAATTTTTAATTAAGGTGCTGAATTTTGTACTTAAAGTACGTTTTAGGCACATCCGGTCACTGTAACTATCACCTAGTGACGCAGTTCTACAACCCTCTTATCCCTACACTCTCTACTAGTGTAGCAAACTATCTCTGGCTCATACAGGCCTTAGAGGCAGTACCTGCCTGGTGCTAGCTATGACAGCACGTTTAATAGGTTATCCGTTTATTGTGCTACTGTGCTTTTGGTGCATCAAGGTTGTCACTAAAGTTCTGTATGTAATAATATAGTGACAGCAAATAAAGTATGATGCAAGTATGTACATGTATCAGTATTTCAAGTAGCAGTTTATCCATAGTTTCAGACAAGCACAGTCATTAAGCAGTAATTAGTTATTAATTAAGTCATACGGATACCTGGTTTGGTGAGGGTTGTCACACTCTTGTGGCTATGCCAACCTCCATCTCAACACCGGGAAGCACTCCAACTGGAGCAACATACCCCGAGTTTCTCACTTTCCAAACGCCAAGACCGTCTCGTTCCGGAGTACCATCTCCCAACGTTGGTGCCTCAAACACTCCTTCTCGTATCGATCTTACCCCTGAAGGAGTTGCAAACAACTTTCTTGAGTTGAGGTCTCTCCTCAACCAACACGTGAATAGGGAACGAGACAAGGGAGTGAGGATCCATCTAGACTACGACGAGCCAGAACCATCACTATCTCCTGGGCCTCCTCTTCTTCCTTTTGCAAATTCACAGCCAACAACTTCTAGGAATGAGGCTGGTCCCAACAATCCTCCTCCGAATCCTAACTCATATTTGTACACGAGGCCAGATCCAACATCGTATCCTCTCTTTTCTTCCCAACCAATTGCAACCGGTGCTCCCTTAGGGCATAAGTTGACTTTGGACCAGCTCCTACAATATCCAGTAACAAGTCTTCCACCCTCAGCAACTACTACATGGGAACAAGCCCTCTCGGTGCTTCCCTTGGCACAGAGTGCCGTTATGAGTACTCCCCTGGGGTAAACTGCTCGGTTACACCTGGAAGCCTTCAAGGCTTCAACCTTATGGCCCAGATGATGGCAAGCTTCCCGTGGCAGCACTTTATTAATCATGTGTTAGCCACCCAAGGGAACAACAATAATAATGGCAATACAGGAGCAAGAGTGGAGGAAGATCTGGCCAAGCCCTATAAACCAAGTAACTTGTCATGTTTCTCTCAGCAAATCGCTGATTATGATTTCCAAACAAAGATCAAGATGCCGGCCCACATCAAAACATATGATGGGACTGAAGACCCTGAAGACCATCCTCAGATCTTCACCGGTGCTGCTAGGATTGAGAAATGGTCGAATGTTGAATGTTGCCTAATGTTCATGCAAACCCTTGTAGGATCAACTAGAATCTGGTTCAATGATTTACCTGCCCGAAGCGTTCGAAGCTTCGATGACCTTAGCAAGGTGTTCCTGACCAATTTCTCCCAACAAAGGCGATATGTTAAAGATGCTACAGTAATCTTCCAGATAAAACAAAGGGATGACGAGAGCCTTCGAGAGTTCATAGAAAGATACAAGAAGGAAGGTCTGACATATGTAGGGGCAGACGAAAAGATGAGAGTGGCCGGTTTTACGAACGCCATTACGTCCAAATATCTCACAAGAGATTTCAACAAATCCCTACCCAAGACCTTGGAATAAGCTCTCGAAAGGGCTGAAGCCCACATCCGGGGAGAGGAGGCAGTAGACATTAAAGAACAGAGAAAAAGGGGATCAAGCTGGCGAGGCAACAGCCCAGCTAGAAAAAGGGGAAGCTTCCATCCCTATGACAGACGCCAAAAGGGTTCAGAGCAGCGAAGGTCTGAAGGCCGGAACACCTTTCAGCAAAGAAAAAGGCATAAGCTTCACACCCCTTACCAAGACCCCTCAAGAAATCCTTGCAACGGAAGAAGTGAAGCAAAACTTCCGACCTCCAAGGCCTCTCCCCAAAAGTAAAAGGAATGAGAACTCCATCCAATTTTGTGAATTTCATGAAGAGAAAGGCCACCATACTAATGATTGCTTCCAACTAAAGAATAGAATCGAAGAGGCCGTTAAGTCTGGGGAACTTGCTCAATTTGTGAAGGGGGTAAGACACAAGATGGCCGAAGGGAAAGGCAAGGAAGTTAACATGGTGGATTTCGATGAAAAGGTTCCTCATAAACGGCAATGGTTGGAAGCTTGGGAGCTTCAGTGTGTCTGTTTCCCTCCAACAGAAAAAGACCCTTGTTCAAACCCTCTTGTGGTTGAGGCTACTGTGGGAACATTACAAACAAGCAGAGCATACATAGACACTGGGGCTGCCACTAAAATCATGTTTGAGAAGTTCTTCAACCGTTTGAGCAATGAAGAGCGTTCAAGGCTTCAACCCTCCGGGACCTCCATAAAAGGTATTGCCGACATACCCCCTCAAGCCTTTAGGGCAACTAACCCTTAACGTCCATTTCAGTGAAGGCTAGAAGGAGAGAGTCCAACCTCTCACATTTGTGGTCATCAATATACCTTTAAACTATGACGTGATCATAGGAAGGCCGGGGCAGTGTGCATTCTACATGGCTGTTTCTGTTGGTCATGGAACGGTCAAGTTTCCTACCGAGAGAGGGATTGCAACCCTTCAACCTACTCAAGAGGCCAATATGGTTGAAGGTGAAAGTTCCAAAAGCTAAGAAGACAAGCAAAGTTTAATCATAAACCCTAAGTATCCTGAGCAGAGGATAAGGGTTAACCCAAGCCTTTCACAAGAAACTGTCTCATATCTTGAAAAGCTGTTGGTACATTACAGTGATGTCTTCGCTTAGTGCCCGAAAGATATGATGGGCATCCCTCGAAGCATTGCTGAACACGAGTTAAGAATACCCCCAGATGTCAATCCTGTTGTCCAAAAGAAACGAAGTTTAGCACCTGAAAGGAGCATGGCTGCATGCCAAGAAGTTGAAAAGCTTGTATCGGCTGGAATTCTCCGAGAAGTCAAGTATCAATCCTGGGTTGCAAACCCAGTCATGGTTCGAAAGCCCGATAAAACTTGGAGAACGTGCATAGACTTCAAGGATTTGAACAAGGCTTGTCCTAAAGATTGTTACCCGTTGCCAGAAATTGATCTCAAGGTTGACTCCCTAACTGGTTACCCTTTCAAGTGTTTTCTTGATGCTTACAAGGGTTACCATCAAATTCTCATGAAGAAAGAAGATGAAGAGAAAACCGCCTTTCACACGGACAAAGGGATCTTTTGCTACCAAAAGATGCCTTTCGGCCTCAAAAACGCGGGTGCAACCTACCAACGCCTGGTGGACAAGGCTTTCGCTAGTCAAATTGGTAGAAACATGGAGGCATATGTCGACGATTTGGTAATCAAAAGCAAAACGGAATACCAAATGCTTGACGACATCCAAGAAACCTTCAAGAACCTAAGGAAGGTCAACATGAAACTCAACCCTGAAAAATGTTCGTTTGGGTTTGAAAAAGGAAAGTTTTTGGGACACATTGTTGGAAAACAAAGTATAAAGGCCAATCCGAACAAGGTGAAGGCTGTTTTGGAAACTAAGCCACCACGAAGCAAAAAAGAGGTGGAAAGTTTAAATGGGAAGCTTGTTGCCCTGAAGCGTTTTACCTCAAAATTGGCTTAAAGGTCTTTACCTTTCTTAAAAACCCTCAAAGGCTGCTCTGACAAAAAGGATTTCAAGTGGACTGAAGAGGCTGAGGAAGCCTTCAACCAGATGAAGCAACACCTAGCTTCACTCCCAGACATTGCAGCCCCAGAAACGGAAGAGTTGATCTCTGTATACCTTTCGGTTGCTGAAGAAGCAATAAGTGCGGTCCTCACCATTGAACGAGACAAGGTTCAGGTACCCGTTTATTTCTTCAGCAAAACTCTAAAATTAGCAGAAATCAAATATCCTCCCTTGCAGAAACTTGCTCTAGCCCTAGTCCAAACAGCTAGAAAGTTTCGAAGGTATTTCCAAGCACACCCTATACAAGTGGTCACCAACCAACCTATTAAGAGTGTGCTTGAAAAACCAGAAAACTCGGGACGGTTAGCTAAATGGGCAGTGGAACTAGGTGAACATAACATCACCTATGTTCCAAGAAAAGCCATCAAAGCCCAAGTATTGGCTGATTTCATTGTGGAAGTCCCTAAGCAAACAGTCACTGAAGTAAACACAGCTGCCACTGAACCCTCAGACCTTGAAGTCTGGAAGGTTTTTACCGATGGAGCTTCAAGTGTTGAAGGGTCAGGGGTCGGGCTTATTCTAATCAACTCAGAAGGGTTAGAATTCACGTATGATCTTCGATTTAATTTTCAGACCACCAACAACGAAGTTGAATACGAAGCGTTAATAGCCGGCTTGAGGTTGGCTAAAGAAATGAAGGTTGAAAAGCTTGAAGTCTTCACAGACTCGTTACTGGTGTCAAGTCAAGTGAACGACAGTTATGTTGCGAAGGAGCCAAATATGAAGACATACAAGGAAAAATCCAAAGAGTTGATGAACACCTTCCAAATGTGTACCATCAAGCAAATTCCCAGGTCTCAAAATAAGAAAGCTGATGCTCTAAGCAAATTAGCTTCTCTCACCTTTCCCACCTCACTAAAAAGGTGTTGGTATAAGTGTTGAAAGCTCCATCAATTGAAGAGTTGGAAGTGCAAGACGTAATCACCGAAGAAGGTCCCAATTGGATGACTCCAATCAAGAAATTCCTTAAAAATGGTGAATTACTTGCTGATCAAATAGAGGCTGAAAGGGTCAAAATCAAATCTAGGCAATACGTGTTGCAAGGCGAAATCCTCTACAAGAAGGGTTACCTTGCACCCTTGCTGAGATGTGTTGGTCCCGAACAGAGCCAGTATTTGGTCAAAGAGGTTCACGAAGGTGTATGCGGAGCTCATTTTGGAGCTAGATCGGTGGTTGCTAAACTAATGAACCTTGTGTATTTTTGGCCCTCCATGCACCGAGACACCACTGAGCAATTAAGGAAGTGTGTTTCTTGCCAAATTCATGCACCAGTCTCGAAGAGTCCCAAGCATGGTCTTGTCCCAATAACCTCATCATGGCCATTTTATAAATGGGGGATGGACATCGTTGGTCCATTCCCACCAGCCAAAGGTGGAGTAAAGTTCTTGTTGGTGGCCATAGATTATTTCACCAAGTGGCCTGAGGTTAAACCACTTGCAAAAATCACGGGCAAACAGATCATTGATTTCGTTTGGAAAAACATCATTTGTCGTTATGGATTACCGGGAGTGCTTGTCACCGACAATGGAAAGCAATTTGCCGAGAAGCCTTTCAGCGTTTGGTGCAAAGAATTCAGAATCACTCAGGTTTTTAGCTCAGTGGCATATCCACAGTCAAACGGTCAAGTTGAAAGGATGAATCGAAGCATAGTTGAAGGAATCAAAGCCAGATTGGGAAGGTATGAAAGCAATTGGCTTGAAGAATTGCCAAGTGTTCTATGGGCCATAAGAACAACCGAAAAAACAAGCCACAAAAGAACACCTTATAGCTTGGTATTTGGATCTGAAGCCGTGATTCCAGCTGAAGTAGGAGTTGTAACACAATGAACTGTCAACATAGATCCCGAAACAAACCAAAAAGAGAGCATGTTGAACTTAAAACTCCTAGAGGAAGCAGGAGACCAAGCTGCAATTCAAGAGGCCAAGTACAAACAACGAATGGAAGCTTACTACAACAAAAGAGTCAAGAATGAACGCTTCAAGCCAGGAGACCTGGTGCTTAGAAACAACGAGGCTAGTAAAAAAGAAAACCAAGGAAAGCTCGGCCCAAAATGGGAAGGCCCATATACCATCCTTGAAGCACATAAGGGTGGATCCTATAAGCTAGCCGACTCAGAAGGTAAAAAGCTTCCAAGACATTGGAATGGAAAGACCCTCAAGAGGTTCCACGTCTAAGTCAAGAAAGATTGGTTTGTATTTCACAAGTTGTATCTCAAGAGTTGTACTATGACCAGCTTTTGTAAACACAATATCTCTTGAATGAATGAAGTTGTTTTATCAAATTTGTCTTTCTATCCTAAAATCAGGTTGAGAACCTAGCAAAAAACTCCATGGCAAGGGCCATGTAAGGGGATGAGCTCCCAGGCCACATCGCTCAATAGTGTAACGCCCTGCTTATTTGTACTTTCCATTTATAGCAAGTCTTGTTTGTAATTCTATTTTTGGAAACTCTGCATTCTTGTAATCGTTCCTTCCTTTGTAATCATTATCAAATCAAGACTTGGATCATTAATGAAGCTTGTATTTTGTTATGCACACTCTATGTATGCTCGTATGTTCGACTTCGTGAATCAATCAATGTCTAATCGTTATTCTTGGAAACTATGTGCGAAACTTGTAATTAATCTAAACTTATGCATTGAACGTCTTTTGAACGAGAACGATACTTAATTACGACATTTATACGCTTAAACATACTTTGATTATGACCATCATGCTTAACTACACCTTATACTATGCTTTTGTATCAAAACAAGTCCCTAAACTCTCAACTTTGCACCTAAAGGAACCAAATATAAACTTCAGGGGCCTAAGTGTAATAAAACGAAAGTCACACAAACCTACCCGCCGCGCGACGCGAGGGGGCTAGGCGTCACGCGACGCCCCTGTTTCGGCAGACTTGTGTTTCTTTGAGCTGCATGCACGAAATCCCATTAATCTAACCCACCCAATCACCTTTAATCCACCTCTAATCACCTCCAATCACCTTCTAAGTCATTCATTATAAATACCCACCTTCTCCAACCCTTCTTACACTTTCACAACTCCCTAATCTTCACAAATTCACTCTCAATCTGCAGTAAATATGAGTTTTGGACAGATTCTTGTAACTTCACTAAAGTGAGTGTAACTTGCTTATTTTTTAACCAAATTACTTGGTTCTTCCTCCTATTGCTTTGTTATGTCCTTGGGTTTGAATCCTTGGTTTTTCCTTGGAAGAATCATGCTTGGATTTACCCTAAAATGGACTAAAACTTCCTGTTTTGTTTACTATTAATCAACAACTTGTTATTTCTTATCCAACTTGTGTCTAACACATCTCACACCAATGTCCTAATGCTTACAACCTCTCCTATGGTTGGGTAAGCTTAAAAACATGGTTGAGACACTTAAAATCAGAGGATTAAACCTCATAAACTTGGTGTTTTGATTAGGGTTTTAACCCACAAGTCATGTCAAACTTAGACTTTGATGCATGAGTGATTATGGAACAACTTGGGTTGTCCAAACATACAATCCTCACATGATTTGATGATTTCTCTTAGCTTAGTTCATTTACATACTTGTATAAACCTTAGTTCGTGACCCTCCTTGATTGTTTTTACATCAAGTGTAGTGGTGAACATCTAAGGGGTATCTAAATGGAAGCTTGTCTTCCTACCCCATACATGACATCTATGACACAATAGAGGTACCTAAATGAAGATTTATCTTCTACCTCATGCTTGATTATTGGACTACATAATACATATAATACTTATACATATATTTACTATTCGAACCCTTGATGGTGGACTTGTGTTCATTCGTCAAAGTATTAGAATACATCATCCGAGACATAAGACTTGTTACGATTCTAATGAGTATACTACTCATGAAAACATTCACCCTTGAGGTTTCATAGTGTCAAGAACAAGTACTTGATGTTAAAGGATGATTACTTTCGAATACATATATTCTTGTGTTTTAACTTCCTAAATTCCTAAACGAACATATTCAACCTTCTAACCTCATCAACCTCGTCACATTGGATAATCGGAACGCATATGCAAATTTGTGAGTATACTCGTATTTTCCCCTTTTACTTTTACCACTTTTGGGGTGTAACATGTTTACCTATTGAAACTTACACATGAACTTTTGTCTAAACACATGAACATTCCTATAACATGCTTGTATATGTGATGGCTTGATACTTTAAATTGGGTGATTCTTATGTGTTGAACTTATCATTAACTTCGTACGAGCCAAACCGTGACATATGTAGCGCTATAGGATTAACGACCCGCCTCTACTGAAACTTTGGTTATGTCATGAGCAAGTTGTGTTTTCTTGGTTTGATATGTTAGACACATGCCATATTTAATGTTTATCTTGAATCGCATGCTTGCTATGAGGAATTGTTCACACTTTTATCTTATGCTATGTATGTACCAAACTTGTATACTCGCCTTTGCTTTTGCATTGAACTTTATTTTAAACATGTTACAGGTTGAGAATGATGATGCTATGAAAAGAAGTAGCGTTGATGCCTAGATACACATATAGACGTTTAGGTTTAATATGTTGTATAAATTTTGATTATGTTGTTATGTATTTCCTTTGAACTTGTTGTTATTCGTATTTCTTGTATTGTTGACAATTTACTTATGAAATGAAACCGGTTTATTAAATATTGTCACAAATAGCGTTATGAAGTCTCTTGCAATCTTCACACTTCGTCTCATCCCGATGTTTCCGCCATTGGTTGGGGTGTGACAGATTGGTATCAGAGCCATAACTATAGGGAATTAGGAAAAGTAGGAATGCTTTTACCTAGTCTATAGTTTTAGAGCCTTATTCGTATGTTTTGCATGAACTACTACATGATACTTTATTTGTTTCTTATTTATGCTCTTTTAAACATGTATGTCACTCGTGGATAATATTCGACATGTTATTCTTATGCATTAATGCTTGTCTTTTTATGTGTTAATACTTGTTTCGTTGTTCGATCCTTTACGTATTATTCTTGACCTATTCCTCTATGTGTTAATACTTGATTTATCATTTCATTATTTATGTACCATTCTTGATATGCCCTCTTACGTGTTTATACTTGTTTGCATATTCCTTTGACTTACACTTCCCTCATGCATTTTACTCGATATTTCTAAATCCGAAAACACTCATAATACACAAACGAGACAACTTCACCAAAATAGGCGTGAAACCCACAATTTGGTGAATGACTCTCAATCCTTCTAATTTTCTTTTCTTACACGAAATTCACCACCAAGCTAGGAGTGAAATCCTCACCTTGATGGAGAAATTCAAATTTTGAATTCTCGTGGACCCTCGTCAAAGTGTTGAAGTCAAATTTTGACCCGACGAGTACCAACCACACCTAGGATACTAAATCGCCAAGTTAGGGGTGAAACCCGCACCTTGTCGACTAGTTCCACTCCTCGATTTCCATTAATCCCGCCGAGTCTCGAAATTTCAATTGAATTTGGGACATGTAGTAACCGGAAGGGTAAATACCGTTAACCGACTTGTCGGCGAGAGTATTTCACCTATTAGGCCAAAGCATGCTCCTCAAATTCAAAGGACTTTTCGACCACTTTGGTTAGTCAAAGTTCCGTTTTGGAACACTCCAAACTTTGGTTAAACATGCGTTTCTATTATTCATTTTATACGATACGATCTTTCAAATTTGAATTTACTTTCGATATTCTCTTTTTACACACACAACATATTGAATCTTTCCATACATTTATACATATGCATGATTTCATATAATTTAAGTTCATAATCCTTGTAACGACAAGTGGAGACATGTCATCAAGATAGGAGTGATTTCCTTACCTTGACGATTAACTCCACTCCCCTTTTCTTAAAAACGACCTCACCAATGAGTTAGGGGTGATTCCCTTACCTAGGTGATCGTTTCCAAAACGTCTCTTCAAAATATCTTATTATGCAAACTCGATCATATTTTATACCTAAATTGTTTATCATTAACCAAATCCCTACTCATACGATTTTCAAAATTTATTATTTTATCAAACTTATTCTTTATTCCACTATACATTTCACATAGATCATATACACGAGATACTTAATCACGTCTTAAACGTTTTACTACACGAATTTCCAAACCTTACAAAATGCTACCTATCTATTTAATCGGTCTAGTGAATCTCTTGCCCATGAACTTCACATCCGATTTATTAACTAAAACACGTTCATATTATATCATCATACTAGAGACTTCCACTCTTAATCGAAATCAAACTAACCTTTCCCAAATTACTAATAAGATGTTATATGATCGTTTTACCAAATACTCTTTTCAACATCAACAAATCATTTGTTAAAACTTTTAACAATCACTAAGTCCTTTTGCTAAATTCTTTTCTAAGGATCCTCGTTTTCACAAGAACCTCCTAAATTTATAATTTCTTGTTTGATGAAACGAACTTACTTTTTATCGAAAACCTTTTTCCTACACCAATTTACAAAACACGTGGGCAAGAAGACTTCATGGGAACCGACCATCCTCGAATTACATAAAATCTTTTAAACAAAAGTAGCATTCCATTCATTACCAAATATATTATGCATAACCAATGAGTACTTTGTATCCTCTTACATATGCAAGCTAGATTCTACCTTTCAAACCAAGCTCAATCTAATTTTGACTCGATAAACTCAACGTTTCGTTTAAACAACCATACATGCATATCATCATACACGTTTTAGTCGTTGCGTCGCGAAAATTTCAGTTATATCATTCGTATTTACATGCTTAACCTTTTGAACACTTTTACATGCTTAACTTGTTTACGTTTCAATTAATACTATATACGAAATCATTAGTATTCATACTTTCACTTACGCTCATATTCATAACAATACATTTTGTGCTCATACTTATAATCGTATTCATACTTATACTCATGTGTTTTATGCTTATACTTATATTTATACGTTTCATGCTTATACGTATACTCATACTACTCGTACGTTTTATTTTGATACCCATACTTACGTGCATATTCATATTAAACTTATACTTATGTTCGGGCTTTCATTCATACACATGATTCATACATTCGTACCTATACACGAGCGTAATCCGAGGGATTCGCTTGCGTGGGTCCTTTACATACTTAAGCATGGACTTGCTTATATACTATATTCTTATACGTACACATTCTTATTTTTAAGTTATGTATACCCTGATTCATACTCAACTAGTACAAGCTATGCGGATCATACGATGATCAAAATAATCGCGGGTGCACACGGGATTATAGTGATTGGCTCATGAGAACCATAGAGTGTACTACTGTGTATGGTAAGACACAGAACGTAACATGACACCGAATACGAAACGGACGTAAGGTGGTCAGAACATGGTGGATACGCCGCTGGTACTTCCTATATATAAGTGTTTTCACCATGTTACAAAATTTCGTAGGAACGTGCCATGAGAAATTCAGTGTCTTGCGGACCTTTTGGACCTAATACAACTTCACGCAACTCACAAACGCATTATATCCGATTATCCATGACGAGACTTCATCCTTAACACACTACGTTCATCTATCCAACATTTATGCTAATTCATACTTGTACTCTTTAAGAGTCATTCGTTCATTCTATACTCGTATTATTCTCCATTATCCTTTCTTTCATATGAACCCCGTTCACATTCAAACTTATTTAAACTCCTTTGCCTATGCTTACGCATACCCGTTTTACCTATGCTTAAACGCCTCAACCTATTTTAGTCAAACAAATTCCTATCCTATCGTTCTTCAAAGTTTCGTACTTTTCTAAACGTTTCAAAACTCCCAAGTCTCGATTCTTTTAGCCAAAATGTTTTTTTTTTCTCCAAGGTCTTCCTCTTGAATAAATTTCGGGACGAAATTTCCTAAAAGAGGGGAGACTGTAACGCCCTGCTTATTTGTACTTTCCATTTATAGCAAGTCTTGTTTGTAATTCTATTTTTGGAAAGTCTGCATTCTTGTAATCGTTCCTTCCTTTGTAATCATTATCAAATCAAGACTTGGATCATTAATGAAGCTTGTATTTTGTTATGCACACTCTATGTATGCTCGTATGTTCGACTTCGTGAATCAATCAATGTCTAATCGTTATTCTTGGAAACTATGTGCGAAACTTGTAATTAATCTAAACTTATGCATTGAACGTCTTTTGAACGAGAACGATACTTAGTTACGACATTTATACGCTTAAACATACTTTGATTATGACCATCATGCTTAACTGCACCTTATACTATGCTTTTGTATCAAAACAAGTCCCTAAACTCTCAACTTTGCACCTAAAGGAACCAACTATAAACTTCAGGGGCCTAAGTGTAATAAAACGAAAGTCACACAAACCTACCCGCCGTGCGACGCGAGGGGGCTAGGCGTCACGCGACGCCCCTGTTTCGGCAGACTTGTGTTTCTTTGAGCTGCATGCACGAAATCCCATTAATCTAACCCACCCAATAACCTTTAATCCACCTCTAATCACCTCCAATCACCTTCTAAGTCATTCATTATAAATACCCACCTTCTCCAACCCTTCTTACACTTTCACAACTCCCTAATCTTCACAAATTCACTCTCAATCTGCAGTAAATCTGAGTTTTGGACAGATTCTTGTAACTTCACTAAAGTGAGTGTAACTTGCTTATTTCTTAACCAAATTACTTGGTTCTTCCTCCTATTGCTTTGTTATGTCCTTGGGTTTGAATCCTTGGTTTTTCCTTGGAAGAATCATGCTTGGATTTACCCTAAAATGGACTAAAACTTTCTGTTTTGTTTACTATTAATCAACAACTTGTTATTTCTTATCCAACTTGTGTCTAACACATCTCACACCAATGTCCTAATGCTTACAACCTCTCCTATGGTTGGGTAAGCTTAAAAACATGGTTGAGACACTTAAAATCAGAGGATTAAACCTCATAAACTTGGTGTTTTGATTAGGGTTTTAACCCACAAGTCATGTCAAACTTAGACTTTGATGCATGAGTGATTATGGAACAACTTGGGTTGTCCAAACATACAATCCTCACATGATTTGATGATTTCTCTTAGCTTAGTTCATTTACATACTTGTATAAACCTTAGTTCGTGACCCTCCTTGATTGTTTTTACATCAAGTGTAGTGGTGAACATCTAAGGGGTATCTAAATGGAAGCTTGTCTTCCTACCCCATACATGACATCTATGACACAATAGAGGTACCTAAATGAAGATTTATCTTCTACCTCATGCTTGATTATTGGACTACATAATACATATAATACTTATACATATATTTACTATTCGAACCCTTGATGGTGGACTTGTGTTCATTCGTCAAAGTATTAGAATACATCATCCGAGACATAAGACTTGTTACGATTCTAATGAGTATACTACTCATGAAAACATTCACCCTTGAGGTTTCATAGTGTCAAGAACAAGTACTTGATGTTAAAGGATGATTACTTTCGAATACATATATTCTTGTGTTTTAACTTCCTAAATTCCTAAACGAACATATTCAACCTTCTAACCTCATCAACCTCGTCACATTGGATAATCGGAACGCATATGCAAATTTGTGAGTATACTCGTATTTTCCCCTTTTACTTTTACCACTTTTGGGGTGTAACATGTTTACCTATTGAAACTTACACATGAACTTTTGTCTAAACACATGAACATTCCTATAACATGCTTGTATATGTGATGGCTTGATACTTTAAATTGGGTGATTCTTATGTGTTGAACTTATCATTAACTTCGTACGAGCCAAACCGTGACATATGTAGCGCTATAGGATTAACGACCCGCCTCTACTGAAACTTTGGTTATGTCATGAGCAAGTTGCGTTTTCTTGGTTTGATATGTTAGACACATGCCATATTTAATGTTTATCTTGAATCGCATGCTTGCTATGAGGAATTGTTCACACTTTTATCTTATGCTATGTATGTACCAAACTTGTATACTCGCCTTTGCTTTTGCATTGAACTTTATTTTAAACATGTTACAGGTTGAGGATGATGATGCTATGAAAAGAAGTAGCGTTGATGCCTAGATACACATATAGACGTTTAGGTTTAATATGTTGTATAAATTTTGATTATGTTGTTATGTATTTCCTTTGAACTTGTTGTTATTCGTATTTCTTGTATTGTTGACAATTTACTTATGAAATGAAACCGGTTTATTAAATATTGTCACAAATAGCGTTATGAAGTCTCTTCCAATCTTCACACTTCGTCTCATCCCGATGTTTCCGCCATTGGTTGGGGTGTGACAAATAGGTTCAAGGGTTGAATAAACCTATATAAGGGGTGAGTTCCTAAATCAATACAACTCCATGAGACTTATAATTGAAAAACAAAGTTGTCTCATAGACGGGTCCGAACAACCTACACCAAATGTTCCTTAAGCCTTAGAAAAAACATCAAAAAACAGGCTTACGAAATCAAATCAAAACAAAGAAAGTAATGAATAGGATAGGTGCTATGTCTTCTTGTTAAAAATACCAAGGCTAAGTGACTGCAGCACTGAACCCTTTAAGGTATGAAAAACATAAAGACAACACAAGCCCAACAAAGACAAAACCACTAATATGAAGAAATAATATAAGGGGCGATGCAACAACACGAGCAAAAAGGTTACACATAACCCAAAACTCAAAGATACAAACCAAGTCATGAAACTAAAGTAATAACCAGAAGCCTCGAAGGCTTCAAGCTACATACATGACAGCCAGAAGCCTTGAAGGCTTGAAGCCAACCAAGTTGCCTTACCAAACAGACATAAACACAAAAAACATAACACAAGGCAAATAGTAAAAACCTAATAGCATAACAAAGAAAGTCTTAACAGACTCCCAAATATCCAAACAAAGTTAAAGCAAGCCTTAGTAGCCTGCAAACATAGGAAATTGTTCAAATGGCCATCCAGGCCTAACCACAAACACATAACAGGAACCTTAGGGGTTCCTGCGAAACCTAAAATTGTTTAAGTTAACATTAAAAACCATAAATTGTTTCAAAGGGTGCTAAGAAAGCTACGAATATCAAGCATCAACGGAAGGCTTAGAAGCTCCAGAACTGTTATATTTAGCCTTTTTGGTCTTCTTGGACTTCTTAGCCTTCGAGCCACCATCACCATCGACTGCTGAACCCTCCAGGCTTGCATCTTTGGCAGCATCAAGCTCTCCTGAGAAGGTATCCTCGATGTCTCCTGAATAGGAACGTTTCCTTGAAAGAGAACCAAGTACTTCGGCACATACCTTCTCATTAAGACCATCTGGTTTTAGTTCCTGCAAGTCGGAGAGGGGCTTACCAAAACAAGCTGCAACCTGGCTCACATACGGGTAGGTTAGCCTCTCCATCTGCTCGACGGAACCCTTGAAGACCTCAGAAGCTTCAGGATGGTATAAAGGAGATTTTTCCAAAGGATGACCGGATTCATGAAGCTTGTAACCTGCAATGAGACCTTGATATTTCCCCAAGTTGAGCAGTTTAGTGTAAACTTCACCGAGAGCAGAATTGAACTCTTTAGAGTGAAGAAGGTAGGTAACAACTTGGTGGAAACCTTGCTCAATAAGCCATTAGTTATCACCAGTGGCTTGAGCAACCAAAGCCTTCAAGCCATCTTTTTCTTCATCAAAAGCTTTCTGTTGAACAGCCAAGGCCTCCTTAACAGCTTTTAGTTTCAACTGGTCAGCTTCGAAGCTTTTCCTGAGATCACTTACTTCAATCTCGTGCCTTCTGGTCAATTCACCCATCTTCTTGACCCAGGCCAACTCCTTCTCAGAAAATCCGTCAATCTCCTTCTTCATGGCAGCCGTGGAGGCTTTCATTTTCTCTTTCTTTTTAGAGGCTTCTTCATACTCCCGCATACCCTTAGCAAAACGAGTAACACATTCAGCCAAAAGAGCTGAAAGGTTGCAGGACCTCAGCATCATTCTTGAAATAAGATGATCAGCCTCCAACTTAGAAATAGCGCTTCGAACACCGGGAGGAGCAAAGTGGGCCAAGGCTTTAGCACAAACAGCCGGATCTTTGAAACTATCTCCAACTTTAACCCCCCAGTTGGGCACATAAACGTCTTCACCCTCTGAACCTTCAAAGCTCTCAACACTTTTGGCAGACGAACCCTGGATGGTAGGAGCACTACCTTCCTTAACCAACTTCTTCTTTTTTCCAGAAACAACCAGCTCTTTCTCCTTACCGTTTGACATGTCAACCTCAATAGTTTGCTCTGCCGATACTTCAATATCATCACTAACATCTATGGGCTCCGAACCAGATGGTTGATCGGCACCTTTCAAATAACGTTTTGAACGACGAACAAAAGCCTTGGAACCCGCAACCTTGGTAAAACCCTTGACATTTGGGACATTCACATATCCGGAACCCTCGAACCTATGATCAGAAGTCAGAACCCCTAACAACCGCATCTTCACCCAGAGTAGCAGCAGCATCATCAAAGGCAACGTCAGAAGTATCATCACTCTTGATAAAATCGAGTGCAGGCATGACTGCAAAACAAACATAAAACATGTAAGCAAGCGAGAAACAGGAACATAACAGCACAAGAAGAATAAATGCATACCCTGCCCATCTCTCAAAAGCACCGGGTCTCGATTACGTTTTTCCCACAACTTACTGAGACCCAATAACACCAACAAATGCTCAGGAAAGGGACAAAGTGTTGGTGCATAATGTCTAAAGCCTGCGTCTTTGTGAAGATAGATTAACATATATGGTCTAGATAGGCTAGTTTGTAATAGATCAGGGGTTGTTTATGTAATTATGTGATAGATATAGGTCTGGACCGCTTTTGTGACACTTGTCCACATAAGCGACCCAGGCTGGATCGCTCATGTGGACATGTCACATGAGCGGTTCCAGTTTCCTATAAATACCCTGATCTCTAGTTCATTTGTAACGGTTGTCCTTGATTGTACGTCGAACTGCTGACCTTCTGTCAATCGTTGCTGAATGAAGTAAAAGTATTAAAAGTGAAGATATATCTGTTTTCTACTCCTTTCTGTACCGTATATCTTCGTATCATGTTAAAATGTGTTTCCGCCACATTTTTAGCAGGCTCTAGCTTATATTGACTCCTCAGTGAGATCATACTCGATCCTACAATTGGTATCAGAGCCAGTTGTAAGCTATGTGCTAGATACGAAGTGTTTTCTGAGACTGTTTTAGATCTGGACTGATTTAGCGGTGAAAATGACCTGATTTTTGGACAGTAGGTAGAAAATACTGCAGTGGTAAACCCTTGTAAATTTCAGACCTAGATTCGGACTAAAAGTGGACTAAAAACTCTCGAGAAACATGGACCGCTCTGACGTCATCAGTTGAACCGCTCTTCTGAATCGCTCTTCTGGTGAACCACTCCAAATTTCTTTGTGAACCGCTCCAAATGGGTGTCTAAAGTTCTGGATCGCTCCAAAGTTTCTTGTCTGAACCGCTCATTAGTCAAAAGTTATGAACCGCTCCAAAGTTGTGTTCTAAACCGCTCTTTTGTCAAGTTCCTGGATCGCTCATTGTGCAAAATCTTGGATCGCTCTTAGTGAAGACTTTGGATCGCTCATAGTGCAAAGCTTGTGGATCGCTTTTAGTGTTTTTTTTCTCTGGATCGCTCTTCTTGACAGTTTCTGGATCGCTTATTGAAACAGTTTGAAAATTTTTCCGTAAAGTCTGAAAATGGATAGTCAAGACTTCTACAACATGTTCTCGGGTGTGAGTGCTACTCAAGGTCAAACCAATATTTTGCAGAATGTGAATCTAGAAAATGAGCTGGGCACGATGCAGAAACCTCCGAAATTAATGAGTTTAGACGAATACTCAGGATGGTCAGTGAGGTTTAAAAACTGGGTACAAGCCAATCACTTAGAGAGTTGGATAAAGATCGAGAGAGAGTATGTGGCTCCATTAGATGCGGTGAGAACAAAAAAGGCAGTTGCAAGTCTGACGGATTTAGAACAGGTAGAATTCAAAGCTGAGAAGAAGATGATCAGCATTCTGCAACAAGCTATAAAAGAAGATATTTTAGTGCTACTACAGCATAAGGATACTTCAGCGTCAATATGGTATGCATTAGAGAAAAAGTTCAAAGGCAGCGCGTCAATGATAAAAAGCAAAAAGGCTTTGTTGAAGAAAGAGTTTGACATCTTCACAGGGATAAAGGGTGAATCAACTAAACAGCTTATCGAGCGATATTGTCATTTAGTGTTGGAGATGAGAAGGTTGGACGTTGATAAGTCAAATGAAGAATGGATAGATAAATTGTGCGATGCACTTCCCTATGAGGAATGGGGAACATACTTAATGATGTTGAAGAATAGTACGGATTTCATGAATTACAGCTTGAGTGATTTCATAGAGAAGATTGAAGCTCATGAACTAGAGTTGGTGAAAATTAAGAAGATAAATTCGGCAAATATGCCACAAGATGTATCGCTGTATTACAAGAGTAGTCCTGTAGTTTCGAACGTTCAGAGTCCGAAAATTCATACTGGTTTTAGTGCAGAAAACACTACATCTGTTACTCCAAATGAATATTCGTCAGGTCATTCAACTCCGTTTGCTAACTATGAGCCGAACGTCAAAGCTTCAGATAATTCTCCTCAAAGTTCAACTGGGTCGAATCAACAAACAGTAGTGTCTGGGGTGCATTGCAACATAGCAATTAACATCAAAAATGGAAATGAGATCACAGAAACTGCAGCAAAGCAACATATCGCGTTACTGGGTTCGGTTCTGGAGGCGTATGAAGGGTTGGTTGCTGGTCGGATCGGGAATCCTGATATGACCAAAGAGGATTACGATCAAATCGACCCTGAAGAGCTGGAATTGATAGACATTAAGTGGTGTATGGCAAGTCTAGTCCGGAGAGCTCAGAGGTTTATGGAAATCACGGGTAGAAATAGTTTGTCGGGACCGGATCAGAAACTGGGGTTTGACAAGACCAAAGTCACCTGCTTCAAATGTAAAGAGAAAGGTCATTTTAAGCGGGAGTGTCCAAATCGCGAAGTTAAAAACCATCAGAATCCGTTCACCAACGATTACTACAAGCAAGCCATATATCATCGCCCAAACCAACAACCTGCAGTTCAAAGACCTCAGATCGAAAACAAACCTGAGAAGGCGTTGATCGTAAATCAGGATGATGAAAAGGTTGCATCTGGATTTAGTTGGGACAAGTTCATTCCTGGAAAAGACGATCAGGCAATGATGGCTGAAGTGACAGAGATTACCGAGTCAGATGCTGAGCCGGAAGTCGTAGTTTCTGAAGATGTTGATGGAAAAGCTGTTGATTTTGCTGATTCTGATTCTGAGGTGGCTAAAGAAACAGTACTGAGAATGTTGAGTCTGTTCCTGAGATCGTGATTGAAGAAGTTATTGAAGGTGTTGATCAAGAGATTCCGGAGGTTGTTACGGATGTTTCTGTGAAATATTCTGCTAAAGCTGAAGAATCTGTATCTGATGATCTTCGTTTTGAATCTCGACGGGAGGAATTTATCTATACTATGAAGTCAGTTTTACCTCCTAATGTGTTTGGTTCTTATGCAGATTTTTTTGAAGACCCAAGAACCGGTACGTGCCCGAGATTCGAAGCCAAGAAAGATGAAGTAGTGGAGATAATTGATGTGTCAAAAGAAATGACGGAAGAAGCTCTGAAGGATATAGCAAATAAAGCACTTATGAGCAAATTGAAAGAGGTAGATTCAGACATTCCGGAGTCAGTTGACAAAATGTCAGGTCTAGGAGAAACTGGAGTCGTAGAGGTCAGCGAGGTCAAGGTGTCTGATTCAGAGTCAACTCCTGTTGGTAATATGGTTTGTGAGAATGAGAGCTTAAGTGAAAAGGTTTCAATTCCTGATACACCGTGTCAAAGTTGTTCAAAACCATGCACGGAGTGTTTTGTAAAGACACTATGTATCAAGAATTGAAACAACATGCAGATCTGATGAAATTTGACTTAGGACAATTAAAAGAAGCTTATGACACATTGTCTAGGTCAATAAAAATGATACAAAAAGAAAGTCATGAAAATGACAAAGCAACCAAGCTAACTCAATCAACTTTATTTGACAAACAAAGAGAAGTAAATTTTCATTTAGACACAATCGCTTCTTTGCGAAAAGAGCTTGAGTTGACTAAGATAGAAAATGATAGAATTGATCAGAAACTGATGAGTTACGTGGCATCATCTTATGTTTTAGAGCAAATAGTACCACAACAGCCATATGCTACACCTGCCTTTAACAGCGTTCCACCCCCAATGTGGAATCATTACACACAGAAATATCCAGATGGGGTGGAAGCTGCATTAAATATAAAACTGAAAACACTTGAGAATGATTTACCTGATAACATAGATATCACTTTCAATGCGTCTGACATTGATAACTCATCTCAGGTTATCAAAAATGTTATTGATCAAGTGTTGGACGATGATAGTGAAAAACCTGAACAAGAAAAATCAGTGGAGTCCGGGAGTGAGTCTGAGGAAGACGGAAATTTTTTAGACCGTTATTTGACAAAAAAGGATAAAAGTACGGATGATGATTCAATTATGGTGGCATATACTATGATTGGGTCGGACAAGCTTTATTCCAACACGGAGTTTCCACTTCAGAGTGTTAAGTTTGAGTCTGTTCAGAAAGTGTTTAGGATGGTCGAGTTGAGCGTTAATGAGTTAAAGAAAAGTGATTTCTTTGCAAAACTGAACAAGTCAGTTGGATCGTCATGCTCTACTAGTCCAGAAAAAGTAGAGGGGGTGGGTAAAGACAAAAACAGAAATAACAAATTAAAGAACAAAGGTATTGGTTTCGAGAAAAGGATGGCTAAACAGGTGGTAAAGCCGAAAGAGAGAATTGATGATGTTTTTGTTTGTGGTCCGAGTACTGAGATCGAAAAGGATTATATTTTTAGTCAAAAGGCCGTGGAAGACTTCAATGCAGCGCAAAAGCTGAAAGCAGAAACTGTGAGTAGCACATTTGTCGAATATGACAAACGTGTATGCTATCGCTGCAATGAAGTCGGCCACATGGCAAAGCAGTGTAAAAAGGTGTTTGAGAAACCGGTTGTGGTAAAAACTGTTGCTAAAAAGGTTGTTGAGAAACCGAAGGTTGAAAAACCTAAGGTTGAAAACAACAAATTTTCAAAACAATACATTCAAAAACCTCGACCAAAAACACCAGTCGTTGCAAAAGATAAGCAAGTGATGGTTTCGCCAATCCGAATTCTCAAACGGGGTGAAATGTTGAAGTCGGAGGACAAGCCGAAATCGACTTTCGAAATTGGCGAGTCTTCTAAGTCCCCTAAGACTTCGACAATTTACTTTAAAGAGAAAACTTTTGAAAAACAATCATGGGTCGCAAAACCTAAACCATCTAATGAGTTTAAAAAGATGGAAACCGAGTTGAAAAATGAATCACAATGTGTGAGAGATGATGTGGGTAAATGTGAATTTGAACTCGATAAGTTCATGTCGGAATTTCCAAAACTGCATAACAAAGTAAAACAAGATAAAAAGGAAGTTGAGTCAAATGTTACATTTAGTTTTCCTAAAACAACTGAAAAGTATGATGTGGTTTTTGGTACCGTGTCAGAGGTTAAAAAATCGTGGGCATCATTGTTTAACTGATGTGTTAGTGGTTTGATTGCAGGAGCTGCCCAAGTCCGTGCTCTCAAGATGGATAATGGATAGCGGTGCTTCGCGGCATATGACAGGATCTTTAGCTTTATTATATGATGTGAAAGCAATTAATGGAAGCTATGTGGGTTTTGCCGGCAATCAAGGTGGAAGGATAGTTGGTCAGGGAATGCTCACGAATGGCATCATTTCGTTTGACAAAGTCAATTATATCGTTGAACTGACAAACAACTTGTTAAGTATTTCGCAAATATGCGATAAAGACTTTAGCGTTCACTTTACGAAAACAGAATGTTTGGTCTTAAAACCGGGGTTTAAAGTCCCTGACGAGTTGGTTCTGTTGCGCGCCCCTAGGGTTAATGATCTGTACATCTTAGACATGAGCGCTGCAACACCAACAACTCCTCAAAAACAGTGTTTTGTGACAAAAGCTAAAGCTACAGAAAAAGAGTCAGTTATGTGGCACAGAAAGATGGGCCATATACATATTCGTAAAATGAACTTTCTTGTGCATAACGATTTGGTAGAAGGAGTTAATGTTAAAAACTTTCATTTACCTGATGATTGTGTTGCTTGTAAGAAAGGAAAACAGGTACGAAAATCTCATCCGACAAAGATGCTCAACTCCATCCGGTTACCTCTCGAGAGATTGCATATGGATCTCTTTGGGCCGGTCAACGTAAAAAGCATCAGTGGAGATTCTTACTGTCTGGTGGTTACGGATGATTACACAAGGTTTTCATGGGTAATTTGCTTGGAGAAGAAGGATGAGACGTTCGAGGCGTTAATGGTTTTGTTCAAGAAGATGGAGACAGTGTACAAGTTGCCGATCAGAAGAATTAGAAGTGATAATGGAACTGAGTTCAAAAACAACAAAATGTACGAATTCTGCAATGAAAAAGGGATTCTTCACGAATTTAGTGCGCCATATACACCACAACAGAACGGCGTGGCTGAAAGAAAGAATAGAACCCTGATCGAGACTGCACGTACTATGTTGGCTGACTCAAAGCTTCCAATCTTTTTCTGGAGTGAAGCAGTGTCTGCAGCTTGCTATACGTTGAATAGAGTTTTGACAGTGCAGAAGTATAAAAAGACTTGTTTCGAGTTGTTGCATCGCTATAAGCCAAATCTTGAGTTCTTGGAACCTTTTGGCTCTCCGTGTACGTTCATCGATGCTGATGGAAAATTCGGAGCGAAAGCGAACGAAGGATTTTTCGTAGGATACGCCAGCCCGTTAAAGAGGGTATTTGTACCATGTCTGGGGAAGGTAATTCAGGTTCTTCATGTGGATTGTCAAAAGCATACACCGTCGCAACAACTTCCCGGACAAAGATTCCTATTTGACTATGATAAACTCTGGGAATCGTTTCATCTACCGTCCGAGCCGAGTGAGGAGGAAACTGCTCTCCTGTACCTGTATCAACAGAGTCAGTCGCAAGAGCCAGAGTCTAGTCCGCTAGAAGTTCCTACGCCCACCGTGGGTACTCACGATGATGAAGCAGGACCGAGTGGAACTGTTCACATCCCGCCAGAGGAACCAGAGGAACCAGCTCCGTCATTTGACGTTTCTGACGACTCAGAGGAGGAACCCGCTCCTACCTTTGACGAGGAACCAAATGAGACTGCAGAGGAGACTGTTGATCAAATCGTTGATCTTGATATTTCAAACCTGGAATCGGAAGTTGTGGTGCCAGATACTGTGATGCCAAGGACACTTTCTTACCATCCATCAGAACAGATTATTGGCGACCTACAGAGTGGTGTTAAGACGAGACACCAGATTGATCGTGCACTTACTTGTTTTTATTCTGATATAGCTAACATGCAAAAAGAAGTTTCTTATAAATGTTTTATTTCGCAGATCGAGCCCAGGACTTACAAAGAAGCATTGACCGAAGATAGCTGGGTGAATGCTATGCAGGAAGAACTGCTACAATTTGAAAAATTAGGTGTCTGGAGATTAGTAGATCTGCCGAAGGACCAAAAGCTGATAAAAACAAAATGGGTGTTTAAGTGCAAAAGAGATGATAGAGGCGTCGTGGTGAGGAACAAGGCACGGTTAGTGGTTCAAGGCTTCAGCCAACAGGAAGGGATAGACTATGAAGAGGTTTATGCGCCAGTTGCGAGACTCGAAGCAATCCGCATCTTCCTAGCCTTTACATCATGGAAAGGTTTCAAAGTTTATCAACTCGACGTCAAATCAGCATTCCTGTATGGAAAGATTCGTGAAGAAGTTTATGTGGGGCAACCACCGGGGTTTGCAGATCCGCAAAACAAAGACAAGGTGTATCTGCTGGATAAAGCACTATATGGTCTTCACCAGGCCCCGAGAGCTTGGTATGAGACACTATCAACCTACTTGCTGGACAACGGGTTCACAAGAGGAACAGTAGATAGCACCTTGTTCACAAAAGAAGTAGCTGGCCACTTGCTGATTGTGCAGATCTATGTCGACGATATCATTTTTGGTTCCACCAATGACGAGTTATGCAAAGAGTTTGAAGTTGTGATGAAGAAGAAATTTGAGATGAGTTCGATGGGGGAGATGAAATTCTTCCTTGGGTTACAAGTTGAACAATTACCCGACGGAATTTTCATTCATCAATCGAAATATGTAAAGGACGTGCTGGAAAAGTTCGACATGACAGATTGCAGTCCTGCGTCAACCCCCCGGCACAGAATCACGGTATATGTCCGGATGAGCAAGGTGTAAAGCTGGATGAAACATTATACAGATCAATCATCGGCTCATTGATGTATCTTACAGCTTCCAGGCCCGACATCATGTACCCGACATGCTTGTGTGCACGATACCAATCGAACCCGAAACAATCGCATTTGACAATCGTCAAGCGAATTCTACGGTATTTGAAGGGTTGCCCAAGCATCGGCTTGTGGTACCCTCGCTCGGATGATTTTACATTATCTGGATTTGCTGATTCAGATTTCGGTAGTTGTAAACAGAACGCCAAGTCCACCACTGCTGGGTGCCAGTTCTTCGGAACTCGGCTTGTTACCTGGCAGTGCAAGAAGCAAACTGCAGTCGCGCTTTCTACGTGTGAGGCTGTTGTTCTCAGATTCTCTGGATTCAACAGCAAATGCGCGATTTCGGCCTGCAATTCTTGGATACTCCAATATTTGTGGACAATGAAGCGGCCATCAATGTCACGAAAAATCCGGTTCATCACTCAAAAACGAAACACATAGAAATCCGTCACCATTTTATTCGAGACTATTATGAAAAGAAACTAATACGGATTGAACATGTGAGCACCGATGATCAGAAAGCTGATTTTTACACGAAACCGTTTGATAAAAAGAGATTTTATTATCTTTTGAAGTTAAATGGGTTAAAAAATCTGCAATCTGGGAGGGTTATAGAGTGTGAAGCCGAGCTGGGCGGCGATCTGACTTGAACCGTATCATGTTGTCAACTTTTGTTTGTACAGTTGTATTTCCTGCTTTTCTTTATAAAACAAAAACACAAAAATATGTTTTAGTTTTAGGGGGAGATATTCGCAGAAAAATACAAAAACATGATAAAATCATAAAAAATCCAAAAACATTAAAAAATGCAAAAAGAGCTGTGTAGTATAGGGGAAATGATAGTACATCAGCTAGACAGGCACAGTACGCTAAAGATATGTAATGAAAAATGCAATTAAGCAGTCTCGCTAAAGATGTGTCGGTAGGTTCTTACAAAATTAGTAGATCGGTTTGGGATATAAACTAAATTTAACTTGCGTTTTCGTGGGGAACACCTCCAGGATATATAGGTAACCCCTGAAATCCTGTTTGAAAGGTCCCGTATTCTGAGATACTAGGTCTTTATACTCGGTGATATCTGGGGTATTATCCCGGGACTTCTGCTGTATGGAAATACTGACCTAGTCCCCGGATAATACTTTATGCAAAAAGCTTTGAAACATAAGCTTCACCCTCAGCATGCTGATGAAACAATAAAATTGATAGTCGCTGCTGTTGAAATGCAAAAGATCCTCTAAAGGGGACCCACCGAAAAGTCGAGCCGTCATCTCTCTGCTGAACGGAAGTTCTGACCTGAGCTCTCACGGTTTCGCATTTACCCCTAACAGATATCAGTTGTGGTATATTCACCTGTAAGATTGAATACTGGGATCCGGATACGGGAGTATATACTGAGGTGGGAACACACGTTGATGTTTAAGTCTCTAAAACACTACTAACGTATCCCGAACAGTTTGAAAATTCTGTGAGAATTTAAAAATGGACCAATATACCGACAATTAACGCGAATTGCTTAAATGTTTAAAATGAAATAAGCTTAACGGTGCTTGTGTTCTGTCAGAAGCTGATATGATCCCTTAACACGCTCGGAAAAAAACAGTGTGTGTATATATTTTTGTTTGTACAGCTTTAAACCCAAAAAGATTTTCTTTTCTCATTTTAGTTTCGACAACTGATACTGGGGATTGGAAGTTCAAAGCCTGTGTGCTGAACATGTCGGTATTTGATGAGGTTTGGGTAAGCTGTGATTGCAACAAGATCTGGTATGATGTTTGTGAGAAAACTTGTGCAAAAGTGTTTGAAAATTCAAAAAGTTCATTAATTTGAACTACTTTTAGAACAAAACGACAAATTACTTCATATTTTCGATCAACCAGGGCCATTAATTTGGACTTGGTAGGTCAAATCAGTTGAACAGGGTCATTAACTTGGACCTGGTCAACTGGGTGCAAACATGGGAAATTGAAAATGTTGAAAAATGTTTAAAAAATGAAATTTCTTGAAAAATCAAATTGAGAATCGCTTTTGTGACAATACATGAACCGCTTATGGGACAAATTTGTCTTTGGGGATCGCTTATAAGAGACTGACGGATAAGCGGTCCATTCCTTCATATAAAAGCATCTGGACCCGCTTGTTCTGTCATTTCTGAACCGCTCATACGCATGTGTCTCTGAGGCGATCCAAGATAAACTGTTCGTGTTCATCAAGATTTTAGCTGATTTGAGCCCTGATTTCTCGTGTTTTTGATAGATTATCTTCATTTACATCATGGGAAAGGTATGTGTCTTTTCAAATCCAGGTCTAAAGTCATGAATCATAACTGTCGGCATGTATCTTTGAACGATTCATGTTTTGGTGCTTTTAAACATCATTTTTGTATGAATTGATAGATGGTTTGTAGTCTATTGGTGATAATGAACATGATGGTATGGTTTGATTGCTTTAAATTTGGTTATTTGATGTATTGTCGGTAGTTTTGTATGTTTAAACTTAGATCTAGGGAGAATCAGATAGATGGGTAAAGATTAAAAGATACCCCTAGAATGGGAATTGAATGTAGAATTTGATGAATGAATCAATTTTAGGGTAACAGTTGTGTTTACAGGATTTTGAAATGAGGGTCGCCTATTCAATCAATTATCTTGAACCGCTCATATGTTTCATGCTTGGACCGCCTATGTGTAACCTCTCATGAACCGCTTTTAGGGCATCTCATGTGTTAAACCGCTTATATGACTAGAGGTGGGTCGCTTTTTGTGATTTTTTTCTTTAGGACCGCTTTTTAGTAAATATAGGTGGGTCGCTTTTAGAGTTGTAAGATGTTTGAGATCGCTTTTGTGGTACAACAGTGGTTGAATCGCTTTTCTGTCTAAAAATGACTAGATCGCTTTTATGACACCATGTTGGACCGCTTTTAGGTCAAGTTTCAAAAGTTGGAATTTTTCTAAGTCTTGATGTTTGTGAATGTGCAGGCTTCTACGAACGTGTTGTTTGATCCAGTCCATAACAGTTGTGTGGATTTGGATGTGGAGAAATGTCCACTGCTTTCTGAATTTAGCAGTATTCTGAGCTATATAGATCGCATTCCCGTAAAGAAAGCTATGACAGAACAGAGGCCACTATATCGATCACATATCAGCAGATTCTGGAATGTGCTAAGTATGACGAGGAAAACAAAGTGATTTCAGCAGAAGTTGAAGCGAAAGCGTGAAAAGATCAGAGTTGCTCTGAGCAGGAAGCCTAAAGGGCGTGAAGAAATCTACAAAGCAGCTATCTGAAGGCCAATATTCTAGACAAAGACTGCGGCTTCATCCAAGGGGGAGTTTGTTGGTGCATAATGTCTAAAGCCTGCGTCTTTGTGAAGATAGATTAACATATATGGTCTAGATAGGCTAGTTTGTAATAGATCAGGGGTTGTTTATGTAATTATGTGATAGATATAGGTCTGGACCGCTTTTGTGACACTTGTCCACATAAGCGACCCAGGCTGGATCGCTCATGTGGACATGTCACATGAGCGGTTCCAGTTTCCTATAAATACCCTGATCTCTAGTTCATTTGTAACGGTTGTCCTTGATTGTACGTCGAACTGCTGACCTTCTGTCAATCGTTGCTGAATGAAGTAAAAGTATTAAAAGTGAAGATATATCTGTTTTCTACTCCTTTCTGTACCGTATATCTTCGTATCAAGTTAAAATGTGTTTCCGCCACATTTTTAGCAGGCTCTAGCTTATATTGACTCCTCAGTGAGATCATACTCGATCCTACACAAAGCCTTGAAGGGCACTCCCTAAGGGTTTCTAAAAAACGAGCATTTATATCAAAGGCAGAAGGTTCAGGTTCATTCAGAACGGCATCAGGGTGCCTCCAAACAAGTTTAAAACGGACAATTTCCTCAGACACCCAGAAAAACCGATCCTTCCAGACACCAAGGGTAGAAACCATAGACGAAATCAAGCAAGTATCAACTTGAGTTGTCTCGAAGGTGAACTAGTCACCATTCTTAGCCAGCCCGAAAAAACGACGGAACGATAAAAGAGTTGGGTCATACCCGGAAGCCCGACACAATACCTCAAAGTGTAAAACCCTAGCCATCCCAAGAGGGTGAATCTGACCGAAAGATACGCGATAACACTCCAGGATATTCAAAACAAAGTTCGAAAAGTGATGACGAAGGTTAGAAAACTCGAAATGACGACAGTATAAAGCAATGGAACTAGGGGGCATCTATCGATTGAAACGTCACAAGCCGGTGTAACCGGTTTAAACTTCGTCCCTATTCCCCATTGCATACAAAACAAATCAACCTCCTCCTGAGTCATTCGAGAAAACGATTTTGCTAAATCCTTACGGGCACCCATGATAATAGAAAATAAGAAGAAAATAAGCAATCGGAACTAACCTGATTCGAAAAAGGGAAAAACTTGAGAAGAAGAAAGCAAATGATGTTCTTCTGTGAAAGTAAATGTAAATCAATGAGGAAAAAATAATATTATTAATCAGAGGAATTAAAACCGCCGCCTGACACAAAAGAAAACTGCCACCAGTCATATCAACTGTCTTGTCAAATTCAAAATTCAAAAGCTCAACCGTTTTCAACCCTTCAAGCCTTGAAGCCTTTAAGCAATACAGATACATGTATGCTCAAAAGGTTAAAAGGTTCAAAGGTTAAAAATCCGGGAGCCAAGATAAAGCAACACGTAAATAGTAAGTAGTCACATCTCTGATTACTTCACCAACCTCCCCAGCCGCAAAAGTAAGGCGGATGCACAGAGCACAGTCTTTTACCTGCAGGTCAAAAGGCTTCCACCCCAAAAAGGGTAAGTCCTCCACTGCAAGCATGTTCACTAGTCAATAGCTTCCTCTTTGAGCCATGACTCTCCCTATAAATGTGACACTTCATTTAATGCCAGGACATTCTGGATCAGCCCTGATTCCAGGCGAATCTCTGATCATTGTTCTCGAGTACTTGTTCCCTGCAAGTCACTCTCCATCACATTCAACACACACATTCTTATTGCTCCCACCTCCGAGACTGAACACATTTCAGTGGAGGATCCCGAGCAAACAACAAAATCAAACTAGTGAACCTCTCTCCACGTCTTGCAAACGTGGGGGGACCCCACGACTTGCGTTAGGCAAAACCAAACCCTTCAACCCTTTTGCCTAACCAGCCCAGCTACTATCCTTGGTCTATTATTTGTTGCATCAACAATTACCAATTTTTTTGTTTTTTAAGTTAAAACTAAAAATATTTCATTAAATAAATAAAAATTACATAAATAATAAAACACAAACAAATAATACTACATGTCTTAGTTTTCGTCTTCGCTTTCGCCATACCCGTCATCTTCGTCTTCCTCGTTATCAACTTCTTCTTCACACTCGTTTGGAATATACCGAACCGACCATGCTTGTTGGACCAAATCAACCGCTAACGCAGAATGTGCGGCTTCAGACCGCATTTCATATGCATTCTTTACTCTTTCTTCCGTTGTTGCGGATATTCCTGAACAGCTTCCGGTACATGGTTTTGGCATATTGCTTTTCCTTCGTCTTTCAATATTATGGATGATTATACAAGCGTACATAGTGTCACACCCCAAGCGATGGTGGAATCATCGGGGCATGACACTGAGCGAAACAGATTGTTCAAAGAAATTCCATAACAACTATTATTACCGAATAGTTTAAATGTCACGTCCCATACCGTGACCCATAAGATAAATTTAGTTATTACAGACGTAGATATCCTTCAAACAAAACATGTTCCGACAACTCAGATTTAAGTACATAAATATAAATTGTCTTGGTTTCTAGACTCTTTCCTAGCCTCTATTTCACAGTAGGAGGAGCAAGTAAGCATCCTAAATACCTGTCACATACGTTAAAATAAAGTTAATACATAATGTAAACGTGAGCGTACAAGTTTGATAATAGCATATAAAGTTCGAATAGTTTACGCATAACCAGCACGTACACAGAGGGAAATGATGCATGTTAATTATCGACATGAATCTATCGATACCAACGACTGCGGGTTGACTGTCCGAGACAGTTCACAATACATGATTACCACCGTAACCCATGCAAGTAATTGTCCTTAACAACCCCCGTGAGAACGAGTGCTGAGTCCAAACTATAGTACTACGTTGCTAAGGCAGGTAGACAGCATTCCACGTGTAAACATAACAACAAGCATTCATTTAGTCACGTAATACATGCAATCGGTTAGCGTTTAAATAGTTTGAATGGTGTGTTCGATTTGTGATTTGATAAGTAACGTATGTAACACCCAAAGGTGCTAAAGCAAAAAGGGGGTTCGAGTATACTCACAGTGGTTGATTATGGATTGAAGGGAGCGCTGAGAGTAGGGTTAGCCTGAATAGTTCGATAGCATAATGATGAGTAACGCGGAAAATGCAAACAGGTGTAAATGGATCGAATAGCCTGGTCGATCGAACAGCAGGTTCGATCGAACGGGCTGTTCGTTCGGTTTGAAAGTCCGTTTGAACAGTCCTGTTCGATCGGCTGGTAGGCTCGATCGGCTGGACCATCCGAGTGGATAGTTTCTTCCTCTGATGTGTTTGTATGATGGTTTGAACTTTTGAAGTTTTCGTTGTAGCATTTGAGAACACAGAAGTGTTCTTACCTTTCAGGTCGATCGATCGAATGGTCCGTTCGATCGGCCGGCTTAACCGATCGGTTATACACTTCGATAGTGGTTCCTCAGTTGGATGTCGCTCGATCGAGTAGTAGGCTCGATCGGGTGGCACCCCATTCTACGAACGAGTTGTAGAATCGATTGAGCGCTGAAGCATAGTATCTCATGATCCGAAGAGTAATGTTTACCAATCGAGTAGCATATTCGATCGAACATCACTTCGTCAATAGCATACTTCATGAAGTTTGAAAAGTGTGGGACCATGTGCTAGCCGATCGACTGGCCCGGTCGATCGGCTGGTATGCCCGATCGGCTTGGCTGTTCGTTCGAATAGCCTAGCCGTTCGGCCAGCAATTCTGACCTGGTCGGCCTATCTTCTAACACTTGGCTGTTTTGATTATTTATTATGATTTCAAGGTATTTTGACAACGAGTTAAACCATAGAACGTGGGTTCTTACTTGCTTCACCGGTTCGGACAGGAATCACCCAAGTCCGGCCGGTGAACTGTTCGGAATGGCAGTTTAAAGTTTAACCCGAAATCGGTGAAATGTCTAGATCTATGATAGATTTTAGTTTGTCTATGTGGAAATCGGTTAGATATAAGCTATTCATGGTTGAATGAGGCCAAAGTATGATGTTCTTCAAGAACACCATGATGACATCATCCAAGAACACTTAGATCTTAGTGATTTCACGGTTAGAAATCAAGTTTTGAAAGATAGAAAGGTGTAGAATCGTGTAATGATAAAAAACGTACAAGAATTAGAGTAAAAATTTACCAGAGTTGAGAGAAATCTGAGAAAAGGTGAAGAACAAGGGCTGGTTCGGTCAAAGCTTTCCAAAAGTAGAAAGAGTGACAATGACAGGGCTATTTATAGGCTCCAAATGAGGAAAGTGTCAACCGATCGGCCAGGACCTCTGATCGAATGGCCTGCTCGATCGAACAGCCTGTTCGATCGGCTGACCTGTTCGATCAGGGTGTTTCCTGTTCGATCAGCAGCCCTTTTCGAGTGTTTTGCGACGATTTTCGATATTTCGATTTCGATGGACGATGATACGAATACGATAGAGTTCCTAGTCAAATTACTTTCAGTCCCAACTACTATATCTAACATACAATCATCTGTAATTCACCATTCGACGTCGGTTTTGACTGGGTTCGATTGAATTTCGAGTTTCGATTCGAGTTTCGATTGATTACCACACAAAACATAAAGTAAACATGCACAAGTAACACATAAGGCACACACACACGTAAGTATTACCGCACCAGTTTCGCGTAGTTCGAGTCTTGAGTTCGATTGATGAGTCGATTAGCTTGATTATTGATTGATTAACTTTATCGCATTGTTACTTCCTACTATTCACAGTCGTAAATCGGTCGCATTGAGTAGTCATTCGATCATTTTATTTAGACAACACTTACTCCACATAATACAAAAAGCAAAAAGAAACACTAACAGTCAAAGAAGTCAAAGTTGACTTTGACTTTGACTTTGACTTTGACATTCGAAAACACGGGGTGTTATAGCCTCCCCTTGTTTAGGGAATTTTGTCTCGAAATTAGGCTCGAAGCTGCACATCACCGTGAGTCGTTTACCAATTTGACGTTTCAGATCTTTATTCAAACAGTTGCGGGTACTTGGCCTTCATGTTGCTTTCGAGTTCCCAAGTGAACTCCGCGCCTCGCTTGCCTTCCCATCGGACCTTCACGATTGGGATGCGTGAGCGCCTGAGTTGCTTGGTTTGGCGATCCATGATTTCGAAAGGCTTTTCCACGAAGTGTAAGGTTTCGTTGACCTGAAGATCGTCGAGCGGTACCATTAGATCATGATTAGCAAGGCATTTTCGGAGGTTAGACACATGGAATGTCGGGTGGACGTTACTGAGTTCTTCCGGTAGTTCGAGTCTGTAGGCGACTTTTCCGATCCTTTCCAGAATCTTAAAAGGTCCAACATATCGAGGCGCTAGTTTCCCTTTCTTGCCGAATCTGACTACACCCTTCCAAGGAGATACCTTTAGGAGTACATAGTCGCCAACGTCAAATTCTAGGGGCTTGCGTCTTCTATCGGCGTAACTTTTCTGTCTACTTCGAGCTTTTACCAAGTTGTCTCGAATCTGGAGGATTTTGTCAGTCGTTTCTTGTAGTATCTCGGGACCGGTTAATTGCGTATGACCGATCTCGTGCCACACAATAGGCGATCGACATCTCCTTCCATACAAAGCCTCAAATGGTGCCATTTGGATGCTGGCATGATAGCTGTTATTATATGAGAATTCGACTAGCGGCAGGTGTTTGTTCCAACTACCACCAAAATCTATGACACACGCACGAAGCATGTCTTCAAGAGTACGGATCGTCCTCTCAGTCTGTCCGTCGGTTTGGGGATGGAATGCGGTACTTAGGTTAAGCTTCGTACCAAGAGCTTCTTGGAACGTTTCCCACAATCTCGAAGTAAACCGAGCGTCACGGTCAGAGATGATGTCGCGAGGCGTACCATGATTACAAATGATCTCGTCAGTGTAGATCTGGGCTAGTCATTCCACCTTATAGTCTTCTCGTATTGGCAAGAAGTGGGCTGATTTTGTTAGACGATCAATTATAACCCAAATACTGTCGTGACCTGATGGAGTGGTAGGAAGTTTGGTTTTGAAATCCATAGCTATACTCTCCCACTTCCATATGGGAATTGGAGGTTGTTCGAGTAAGCCAGAAGGTCTTTGATGTTCAGCCTTGACTCTTGCGCAAGTTAAGCAACTTCCAACGTAAAGAGCGATATCCCGTTTCATGCCCGGCCACCAGTACTTATAACGCAGATCCTGGTACATTTTATCGGCACCGGGATAAATGGAATATCGGGACTTGTGGGCTTCGGTCATTATAATCTTCTGCAGATCAGTCCGCTTAGGAATCCAAATTCGATCCAGATAATAGAATATCCCATCTGCCTTGCTTACAAGTTGAGCTCCATCGTGATAAATCCTTTCTTTCTTCAAGGTGCGTTCATTAAAACACGCATGCTGGGCTTCGCGGATGAGAGCTTCGAGATTATGCTGGGCTTGGGTATTACGAATACTGAGCATGTAGCTCCGTCGGCTGAGCGCGTCAGCAACAACATTCACCTTGCCTGGGTGATAACGAATCTCGCAGTCGTAGTCGTTAAGAAGTTCTACCCACCGGCGTTGACGCATATTGAGTTCCCTCTAATTAAAGATGTGCTGTAAACTCCTGTGATCAGTGTAGATTGTACACTTAGTGCCATACAGGTAGTGTCGCCAAATCTTCAATGCAAAGACAACCGCGCCTAGCTCGAGGTCATGGGTTGTATAGTTCTTCTCGTGGATCTTGAGCTGGCGAGATGCGTAAGCTATAAACCTTGTCCCGTTGCATAAGAACACAACCAAGGCCAAGGTTGGAAGCATCACAATAGACAACGAAGTCGCCGCTTCCGTCGGGCGGTGTAAGAATCGGAGCGTTGCACAGCATGTGCGTGAGGGTTTTAAAGGCAGACTCTTGTGCGGTTCCCCACACAAAAGGCTTGCCTTTATGAGTAAGAACGGTAAGCGGCACAGTGATCTTGGAGAATCCTTCAATAAATCGTCGATAATAACCCGCTAGTCCGAGAAAAGAACGAACTTTAGACGGGTTCTTAGGTGTAATCCAACTTTTGACGGCTTCAATTGTCACACCCCGGCCGCGTATAACATGCAACCGCGGCGGAAACGCCGGGGAGTGTCGTGGACAGAATTAAATTGTTTCATAACCATGGCATACAAGTTGTATTTTATTTATAAACAAAGGTGTTACATTGTCTTGGAAAGAGAGTACGGAAATCAAAACATAATTAAGCTAGTTCAAACTTCATTTTTAGGCTCTAAGGCACAGGTCCGCCCTAGAATCATGATCATCGTCCTATGGAATAGCTCCTGAAAACACATGTGAAAGTAGGTACGTCAGCATAAAAATGCCTGTGAGATACATAGGTTTTGTGAAAATGAGGTTCATGACTTGAGTTTTAAAGAATGTTTAATAACAGTCAGTCATGAACCTTGTAATTTGTTTTGCTTTGTAAATCATTTGAAAAACGATAACATCAAACGATATGTATAGATAAATGCAAGGTTAAACGAATAACCAAGTAAAGTGAGTTGAATAAGATAAGTTGTTTGTGAAAATAATGTCTTGTGAAGAATATGTTACTTATATAAAGTGTAATGTGTCTAAGCTGAAATGACTTAGATAACGCCACGATATGTAATATTATACAAACATTTATATATAGGAAGTACCAGCGGCGTATCCACCATGTTTGTATCATATTACATACGCCCCGTTACTTGAATCATTCACCCAAACCAATCCACCATGTAAATTGTTCATGTGTAAACCAAATGTCAAGTGTTATTGTAATCCATGTCAAGTGTTTATGCTCAAGTGTAAACCACCAAATGTATATGTCAATGTCGACGTGTTTATGTTCAATGTAAATCATGTAATGTGAAATCCCAAAATGTATGGTAAGCGAAAAGTATCAACTTAAACCATATGCACAAAACAAGTCGTTGAAGTAAAACGTGGTTTAAATCAGCGTTATGTTCTGCGGGAAATGCATGCCCAATTGATAATAACATTTATGCGGTATTGTAAACTATGCATACATCCAAGCCTTGAGACTGCGGCGATAAACCCTTAAACAAATTAAAGGTTTATCTAAGTTATGTATATCGAATTCGGTCATTCCTTCCAGTCCTATCAAACCCAGGACTTCAGGAATGGGAGTTGTCAATTCCTATGGTACCACTACCTACTAACGAACGGCGTAGCTAGTGTTAATGAATGTATTGTCCCATGTTAAACAAACCAAATGTCATAACAAAATGAAGGCATGTGCCCATATGCTGAGTAAACATATGCAGCAGAAATGTTCATGTAAATCAATGTGTCCATATGCTGAGTAAACATATGCAACAGAAATGTTTATGTAAATCAATGTGTCCATATGCTGAGTAAACATATGCAACAGAAATGTTCATGTAAATCAATGTGTCCATATGCTGAGTAAACATATGCAACAGAAATGTTTATGTAAATCAATGTACTAAGTACGCACACAATGGGCATACATAGCATAAAATGTAATGAAATCGTGTACTATAATGTACTAACAACATAGCAGGCATATGATGTAAAAACATGGAAAGCATGAATGTAACAGATAGGCACATGTGTTTCACCCCAAAACAGTTTGGAAAACAGTAAAAGATGGGGTTCTATGTACTCACCTGAGATTGCTTTGGAGTTCTTGTATAATAACCAGATAATGCTAAAGATCACGGGATATCAAACGGCACCTAATAGGTAGCTATGTTAATATACCGGACCAAATCGGAAGGATCGGACAGTACGCGGGTTCGAAAACCAAACGAGTATGGAGACTCGTGTAATATGGTTTAACAAAGCCTACATACTAAAATGAAACTTAACCTAAGTGCTTACGGTCCATCACGACCCGTTTAGGTAGCTTACGCTACCCTAACGCGTCGCTCGCGTAGAACGCGTCTGGAACGCCTAACATCGTGACCACAAGGTATAACCTCGGAAGGTTATAGCTATGGTCACCTAATGTGTTTGGTCAGGTCCTAATGACCGACCAAATGGGTCGGGTTCGAAAGCATAAGCGATGGTTTAGATCGCTTACCTTACGACCCTATATAAGCACTAAACTAAAAGTGACGAGCTAAGCATGTTAGAACATGCTTAACTAAGTTTAGAAACAGGTTTGACATCAAAACAAACGGCTTTGATGCCCATGAGTAGTTTGGTTACAAAATATGCAAGAATGCACATTTTGGCCGAAACTACGACTCGTCACTGAGCCTAGATAACGTGGTGATCAGTAGGTATGGTCACTATGGACCATAACCATCGTGATCACGCTCACGTTATGAAGTTCCATGAACTTCGCATCGACCATAGGCTGGTCAATGCAGAAAGTCAACAAAACGTTGACTTTCGGACTCGAAAAGCGAATAAAAGAGCGAAAGAAGACTTACGGAGGGTCCCCGAGTGCTAATCAAGATCCAATAGCTCAGGTATGAAGCAAAAGCATCAACTTAGAGCATTTAGATCTGATTTGTGGGTTTTTACACAAAAGGGGGGGGTATTTATAGGAAAAGTGGAACCGTTAGGATCGTTTTATCGAATATCGTGCTTTGATCTCGTGCGTACATGTGTCTAGTGGATAAGTTCAGTGAACTTGGCCTTTGGCCCTTCATTGGGTGGAGAGGCATTGCCCTTTGATCGAACGAAAGGCCAGATTCTGCATTTATTGCAAAATCTTTCTGTCAGACATGTTCACGCGCCCCGCGTAAGGATTTGGCAAATCCTTACGCGCCCCGCCTAAGGTTCCCAGACCAGAATTTTCAATTTTGGTCCCTGCACTTCAGAAACACGTATTTTGGCCCATTTTTGGCACGTTTAAGCCCCGTTAACCTCATTTCAAGGCTCTAAGATGAAGTTAAAGTGTAGGGGACTTGAAATATGCTCAAAAATATTCCGGATGTCGGTTCGTTTGGCCGTACGATCGCGATGTTCGCTTAATTACGACGGAATGCGCATAAGCGCGAAAGACGATCCAAATGACGCGACGAATGGATTTTTCTCATGCCAAACACTAAGGCATAATATAAGGATGCTTATATAAATTTTTGGATGTCCGGATGTATTCAGAACGTAAGTTATGCGCGAAAGTGCAAACTTATGCACTTTTTGACACTTTTAGTCCCTGAATGATCCAAAAGTTTATTTTAGCATACCAAACCTCTCAAAGCCTATTTCTAAGCTATGTAAAGGATATTTATGGTATGTTTAACTTATGGACATGTTCCGGAATGTTCGTTACAGTTCAAATTGGCATACTTTCGCAGTTTGTCAAGTTTAGTCCCTGTAAGCGAATTAACTTGTTTTTGCTATACCAAAGCCTTCAAAACTTATTTCTAAGTTATGTAAAGGTTATCTAAGGTATGTTGAGTATATGTTGATGTTCTGGAGTATTTGTCGCACTAAACTGAGTACGTTTACGCACCAGTTAGCGTATAACTCTCCAGAAAGCGATGTAGAGTTTGGAATTGAATAAAAGTCAAAACACGAAAAATGTAAAACACAATGAAACAAACATTGGGATCAAATAACATTATTTTATTGATAATTGAACTGTTCATGATGATTACAGGCACAAATGTTACAGTCTCCCCTACTTGTGGAAATTTCGTCCCGAAATTTATTTAGAGGAAACTGATTGAAAAAGATGCGGATATTTTGCCTTCATTTGGTCTTCACGTTCCCAAGTAAACTCAGGTCCACGCTTAGATTCCCAACGAACCTTGACCAAAGGAATGCGCTTGCGTTTAAGCCACTTGACTTCACGTTCCATGATTTCTACCGGTTTCTCAACAAACTTCAGTGTTTTATCAACACGAATTTCGTCAAGCGGTATGTGGAGGTTTTCATCAGCTAAACACCTCTTGAGATTGGACACGTGAAAGGTTGGATGAACATTTCCAAGTTCAGGAGGTAACTCAAGTCTGTAGGCTACCTTACCGATTCTTTCGACGATCTTGAATGGTCCAACATATCTAGGTGCAAGTTTTCCTTTCTTTCCGAATCTGATCACACCTTTCCAAGGTGAGACCTTAAGTAATACTCGATCACCGACTTGAAAATCCAAGGGTTTGCGTTTTAGGTCCGCGTAACTCTTTTGACGGCTTCTAGCTGTCTGAAGGTTATCACGAACTTTCTTTACCTTTTCTGTTGTCTCTAAAATGAGGGCAGGTCCAGTAAGTTGAGCCTCGCCAATCTCATTCCAGCAGACTGGTGAACGACATTTTCGACCATAGAGAGCCTCGAAAGGAGCCATGTTGATGCTGGAGTGATAACTGTTGTTGTAGGAGAATTCAATCAATGGAAGATGTGAATCCCAACTACCACCAAAGTCGATCACACAAGCTCTAAGCATATCCTCCAGTGTCTGGATTGTTCTTTCAGATTGACCATCCGTTTGCGGATGATAAGCTGTGCTCAGATTAAGTTGGGACCCCATAGCAGATTGCATGGTTCTCCAAAAATGAGAAGTGAAACGAGCGTCTCTGTCAGAAATGATGCTCAAAGGAACACCATGTCTAGCTACAATTTCATCTACGTAGATTTGAGCAAGTCTGTCAGCTGAATAATCCTCACGGATTGGCAAGAAATGTGCTGACTTGGTAAGACGATCAACGATTACCCAGATGGCATCGTGACCTTTCTTTGTGCGCGGGAGTTTAGTAATGAGATCCATAGTAATGTTTTCCCATTTCCAAACTGGGATCTCTGGTTGTTCCAATAAGCCAGAAGGACGCTGATGTTCAGCCTTAACCTTAAGACAAGTAAGGCATTTTGATACGTATAAGGCAATGTCTTTCTTCATACCAGGCCACCAATACTGAATACGAAGATCCTTATACATCTTATCTGAGCCAGGATGAATGGAATAACGAGACTTATGGGCTTCATCCATAAGCAAGGTACGAAGATCATCTTGGCTTGGGACCCACAAACGGTCCATGAAATAGTACGATCCATTGTCTTTCAATTCAAGAGCAGGTGTTAGGTGATAAGGAAATTCCTTATCCATTAAACCTTGTGAAACACAAGCTTGTTGAGCCTGAGAAATACGGGCTTGGATATCGGTTTGAACAACAGATTGGACACGTACACAATGAAGCTTAATACGTTCCTTGCGACTCAATGCATCGGCTACGACATTCGCCTTACCAGGATGGTAGCGAATCTCGCAGTCGTAGTCGTTTAGAAGTTCAACCCAACGTCGTTGTCTCATGTTGAGCTCTTTTTGATTGAAGATATGCTGAAGACTTTTGTGGTCTGTGAAAACCACGCATTTTGTGCCGTACAAATAGTGTCTCCAGATTTTGAGAGCGAAGACAACTGCACCCAACTCAAGATCATGAGTGGTGTAGTTCTTCTCATGTATCTTCAACTGCCTTGATGCGTATGCTATAACTTTGTTTCTTTGCATCAGGACGCAGCCTAGGCCCAATTTAGATGCATCGCAATAAACGACGAAATCATCATTGCCCTCAGGCAATGTTAGGACAGGTGCGTCACAAAGCTTTTGTTTCAAAGTCTGAAACGCTTCCTCTTGTTTGACTCCCCATTCAAATGGCTTGTTCTTCTGAGTTAGAGCAGTTAGAGGAACTGCAATCTTTGAGAAGTTTTCTATGAAGCGGCGGTAATAACCCGCTAGACCAAGAAAAGAACGAACTTCAGTAGGGGTAGTAGGTGTATCCCAATCCTTAATCGCACTGATCTTGGAGGGATCTACATGAATACCTTGTTCGTTGACAATATGTCCCAAAAATTGAACCTCTTTAAGCCAGAATTCACACTTGGAGAATTTGGCGAAAAGTTGTTCTTTCTTTAGGAGTTCCAAAGTAAGACGGAGATGTTGCTCATGATCAGCTCGCGTCTTAGAATATATCAAAATGTCGTCAATGAAAACAATGATGAACTTATCCAAGTAAGGTTTGCAGACCCTATTCATCAAGTCCATGAAAACAGCAGGAGCATTAGTCAAACCGAATGGCATGACTGTGAACTCATAATGTCCATAACGAGTACGGAACGCTGTCTTTGGAATATCTTCCTCATGCACACGGAGCTGATGATATCCAGATCGAAGATCAATCTTTGAAAAATAAGAAGCGCCTTGCAATTGATCAAAGAGATCATCGATGCGAGGTAGGGGATATCGATTCTTGATGGTAAGCTTGTTAAGCTCACGATAATCAATACACATCCTAAAAGATCCATCCTTCTTCTTTACAAAGAGAACGGGAGCACCCCAAGGTGAAAAGCTAGGACGGATAAAACCTTTGTCGGAGAGTTCCTGCAGCTGTTTAGACAACTCTTGCATCTCGGACGGTGCAAGACGATATGGAGCTCTGGCAACGGGATTTGCACCAGGTACGAGATCAATACGGAACTCGACTTGGCGTGCTGGAGGTAGACCAGGTAAGTCTTCAGGGAATACTTCGGAATAATCCCGAACGACAGGAATATCTGAAATAGGCTTACCCTTACCTTTATCTGCTGTAACATGTGCTAAGAAAGCCACATAGTGCTTTCGCAGATACTTTCGTGCTTTAAAACAAGACATGAGTTTGAGACCACCGGCAGGCTTCTCACCACGAACTTGTAGGATCTCGCCTGTCGACAGCGGTATACGAACAATCTTCTCAGAACATACTATCTCTGCGCGATGCTTAGATAACCAATCCATTCCCACAATAACGTCGAAGCTTCCAAGTTGCATTGGCGTGAGGTCAATAGGAAAAATATGGTCGTTAAGGTTTAACTGGCAGTTGCGTAGAACAGAATTTAGAACAATGGGTTCACCACTGGCAACCTCTACTGTCAAAGGTTTACCTAGTTTCGTTCTAGACACGCGAAGCATTGTCTCGAAAGACAATGACACGAAACTCTTGTCGGCACCCGAATCAAAAAGAATAGATGCTGGCTGATTATTAATAAAGAACGTACCGTTCACCACTTCGTTGTCTGCTTGTGCTTCTTGTGCATTCATGTTAAAGACTCGACCTCGAGCCTGTGGCTGATTTTGGTTTGCATTCTGGTTCTGGTTGGCTAGCCTTGGACACCGATTTCTGTAGTGGGTCAGATCCCCACAATTATAACAAGCACCTGGTGGGTAGTTTGGTCGTGCAGCCTGACCCTGTTGTTGAGCAACCTGTTGGGCAGGGTTCTGGACTGCGCGGTTCTGAGCAAACCGACAAACATCGGCAAGATGACCCGACTTCCCACAGTTAGTACAGAAACGGCACTGATATTGTGGCTGGTGGTGACTGTTGCATCGATTGCACAAAGGTGCACTTCCTGAGTAGGGTTTCTTTGCTGGAGGCTGGTTGGGAGCTGCCTGGTTTGCTTGGGCAGTGACAGCAAAATTTTGGGAAGCCTTACGCTTCTTTGACCTCTTTGAGGAACCAGAGTCCTTTCCCTTCTTGTTCTGATCTTTCTTACTATCCTCCTTGTCAGCCGACTGCTTCTTGCCCTTGTCACCCTTCCTGTGTAGTTTATTCTTTCGGATCTGCGACTCAGTCAACGTCGCTGATAACTCGATCGCCTGACGAAGTGTGGTAGGGTTGCTACCAGTAAGGATGTCTTGCACTGAGTCAGGTAGGCCGTCGATGTATCTTTCGATGGCCTTATCGAGTGGGGTAACCATATTCGGGCAAAGAAGACTCAGCTCCTCAAACCTATCTGTATAAGCCCTGTGCTCGCCACTATCTTGCTTCAACACATCAAATTCCTTCTCCAATGCTCGTTGCTCATGACGAGGACAAAACTCCCTCATCATAAGAGCTCTCAGTTGAGCCCATGTCTGAGCTAAAGCAACTTCTGCACCTTGATCTCTCATAACCCCATTCCACCATGTTAGAGCCCTCTTCTGAAACACGCTTGATGAAAACTCGACTTTGCGATTATCCGGACACTGCACATGGCGAAAAGTGTTCTCGATGCTCTCGAACCACTGAAGAAGCCCAGTTGCTCCTTCAGAACCACTAAACTTGAGTGGCTTAGCCTGGTTAAAATCCTTGTATTTGCATGTACCATTGTTGTTGTTGGCCTGGTTCCATTGAGTAAAGAGATTCGGAAATTGAGCAGCCATCTGCTGCGCAATGATCTCTGCCAACTCGGCAGTAGCTACCTGGTTGTCGCGTCGAGGAGGCATTCTAGAAGAGAAAAACATGAAATGAAACGAGTGAGATGATTGGATGAAGAGAATGAGATGAAGCAAAAGCAATCAAGAAGCAATGATGGCGGTTATGCATCGCAAAGCAAATAAGTGACGTGAAATGTCTAGTCAAAGTAAATGGGTTAGAATTAGTGTATCGCGAAGGCATGCTCGCCTATAAGTGAACACTCACCCCAAGAGTTCCCAGGTAAGAGTGACTGGTCCGATTATGTGGATTTGTACGAACACTCTAGCCTTAGACAGAAAACCCAGGGTACAGGCATTCACTCTTCCAGTTCGCACGTGTTCACACTATTAACCCAAAACTTTGACGGGATTTTTGAAAATCCAAAGGGGTTCAAAACCTTATAATAGAGGGTTCAAAACCTAGTAATCAATCATCCTAGAACAGATGATTAATTTTCAAAGCGGATTCGGAACCGAAGTTCCCGTTGTGGTTACCACCTAAGGATAGGTGATGTGCATGTTTTAAACTCTAAACACAAGATAGCTTGTGTTAGGGTCCTAGAAAGTTATAGTCTAGGTCAAAGCATTACTAATAACCTAATTCCCTATAACCAATGGCTCTGATACCAACTCTTCTGTCACACCCCGGCCGCGTATAACATGCAACCGCGGCGGAAACGCCGGGGAGTGTCGTGGACAGAATTAAATTGTTTCATAACCATGGCATACAAGTTGTATTTTATTTATAAACAAAGGTGTTACATTGTCTTGGAAAGAGAGTACGGAAATCAAAACATAATTAAGCTAGTTCAAACTTCATTTTTAGGCTCTAAGGCACAGGTCCGCCCTAGAATCATGATCATCGTCCTATGGAATAGCTCCTGAAAACACATGTGAAAGTAGGTACGTCAGCATAAAAATGCCTGTGAGATACATAGGTTTTGTGAAAATGAGGTTCATGACTTGAGTTTTAAAGAATGTTTAATAACAGTCAGTCATGAACCTTGTAATTTGTTTTGCTTTGTAAATCATTTGAAAAACGATAACATCAAACGATATGTATAGATAAATGCAAGGTTAAACGAATAACCAAGTAAAGTGAGTTGAATAAGATAAGTTGTTTGTGAAAATAATGTCTTGTGAAGAATATGTTACTTATATAAAGTGTAATGTGTCTAAGCTGAAATGACTTAGATAACGCCACGATATGTAATATTATACAAACATTTATATATAGGAAGTACCAGCGGCGTATCCACCATGTTTGTATCATATTACATACGCCCCGTTACTTGAATCATTCACCCAAACCAATCCACCATGTAAATTGTTCATGTGTAAACCAAATGTCAAGTGTTATTGTAATCCATGTCAAGTGTTTATGCTCAAGTGTAAACCACCAAATGTATATGTCAATGTCGACGTGTTTATGTTCAATGTAAATCATGTAATGTGAAATCCCAAAATGTATGGTAAGCGAAAAGTATCAACTTAAACCATATGCACAAAACAAGTCGTTGAAGTAAAACGTGGTTTAAATCAGCGTTATGTTCTGCGGGAAATGCATGCCCAATTGATAATAACATTTATGCGGTATTGTAAACTATGCATACATCCAAGCCTTGAGACTGCGGCGATAAACCCTTAAACAAATTAAAGGTTTATCTAAGTTATGTATATCGAATTCGGTCATTCCTTCCAGTCCTATCAAACCCAGGACTTCAGGAATGGGAGTTGTCAATTCCTATGGTACCACTACCTACTAACGAACGGCGTAGCTAGTGTTAATGAATGTATTGTCCCATGTTAAACAAACCAAATGTCATAACAAAATGAAGGCATGTGCCCATATGCTGAGTAAACATATGCAGCAGAAATGTTCATGTAAATCAATGTGTCCATATGCTGAGTAAACATATGCAACAGAAATGTTTATGTAAATCAATGTGTCCATATGCTGAGTAAACATATGCAACAGAAATGTTCATGTAAATCAATGTGTCCATATGCTGAGTAAACATATGCAACAGAAATGTTTATGTAAATCAATGTACTAAGTACGCACACAATGGGCATACATAGCATAAAATGTAATGAAATCGTGTACTATAATGTACTAACAACATAGCAGGCATATGATGTAAAAACATGGAAAGCATGAATGTAACAGATAGGCACATGTGTTTCACCCCAAAACAGTTTGGAAAACAGTAAAAGATGGGGTTCTATGTACTCACCTGAGATTGCTTTGGAGTTCTTGTATAATAACCAGATAATGCTAAAGATCACGGGATATCAAACGGCACCTAATAGGTAGCTATGTTAATATACCGGACCAAATCGGAAGGATCGGACAGTACGCGGGTTCGAAAACCAAACGAGTATGGAGACTCGTGTAATATGGTTTAACAAAGCCTACATACTAAAATGAAACTTAACCTAAGTGCTTACGGTCCATCACGACCCGTTTAGGTAGCTTACGCTACCCTAACGCGTCGCTCGCGTAGAACGCGTCTGGAACGCCTAACATCGTGACCACAAGGTATAACCTCGGAAGGTTATAGCTATGGTCACCTAATGTGTTTGGTCAGGTCCTAATGACCGACCAAATGGGTCGGGTTCGAAAGCATAAGCGATGGTTTAGATCGCTTACCTTACGACCCTATATAAGCACTAAACTAAAAGTGACGAGCTAAGCATGTTAGAACATGCTTAACTAAGTTTAGAAACAGGTTTGACATCAAAACAAACGGCTTTGATGCCCATGAGTAGTTTGGTTACAAAATATGCAAGAATGCACATTTTGGCCGAAACTACGACTCGTCACTGAGCCTAGATAACGTGGTGATCAGTAGGTATGGTCACTATGGACCATAACCATCGTGATCACGCTCACGTTATGAAGTTCCATGAACTTCGCATCGACCATAGGCTGGTCAATGCAGAAAGTCAACAAAACGTTGACTTTCGGACTCGAAAAGCGAATAAAAGAGCGAAAGAAGACTTACGGAGGGTCCCCGAGTGCTAATCAAGATCCAATAGCTCAGGTATGAAGCAAAAGCATCAACTTAGAGCATTTAGATCTGATTTGTGGGTTTTTACACAAAAGGGGGGGGGGTATTTATAGGAAAAGTGGAACCGTTAGGATCGTTTTATCGAATATCGTGCTTTGATCTCGTGCGTACATGTGTCTAGTGGATAAGTTCAGTGAACTTGGCCTTTGGCCCTTCATTGGGTGAAGAGGCATTGCCCTTTGATCGAACGAAAGGCCAGATTCTGCATTTATTGCAAAATCTTTCTGTCAGACATGTTCACGCGCCCCGCGTAAGGATTTGGCAAATCCTTACGCGCCCCGCCTAAGGTTCCCAGACCAGAATTTTCAATTTTGGTCCCTGCACTTCAGAAACACGTATTTTGGCCCATTTTTGGCACGTTTAAGCCCCGTTAACCTCATTTCAAGGCTCTAAGATGAAGTTAAAGTGTAGGGGACTTGAAATATGCTCAAAAATATTCCGGATGTCGGTTCGTTTGGCCGTACGATCGCGATGTTCGCTTAATTACGACGGAATGCGCATAAGCGCGAAAGACGATCCAAATGACGCGACGAATGGATTTTTCTCATGCCAAACACTAAGGCATAATATAAGGATGCTTATATAAATTTTTGGATGTCCGGATGTATTCAGAACGTAAGTTATGCGCGAAAGTGCAAACTTATGCACTTTTTGACACTTTTAGTCCCTGAATGATCCAAAAGTTTATTTTAGCATACCAAACCTCTCAAAGCCTATTTCTAAGCTATGTAAAGGATATTTATGGTATGTTTAACTTATGGACATGTTCCGGAATGTTCGTTACAGTTCAAATTGGCATACTTTCGCAGTTTGTCAAGTTTAGTCCCTGTAAGCGAATTAACTTGTTTTTGCTATACCAAAGCCTTCAAAACTTATTTCTAAGTTATGTAAAGGTTATCTAAGGTATGTTGAGTATATGTTGATGTTCTGGAGTATTTGTCGCACTAAACTGAGTACGTTTACGCACCAGTTAGCGTATAACTCTCCAGAAAGCGATGTAGAGTTTGGAATTGAATAAAAGTCAAAACACGAAAAATGTAAAACACAATGAAACAAACATTGGGATCAAATAACATTATTTTATTGATAATTGAACTGTTCATGATGATTACAGGCACAAATGTTACATCAATCTTCGCGGGATCGACGTGTATTCCCTGACTATTCACGATGTGACCTAGAAACTGAACCTCTTCTAACCAGAATTCAGATTTGGAGAACTTGGCATAGAGTTGGTTCCCCTGAAGTAACTCGAGAACCAAACATAGATGTTGCGCGTGTTCGGTCTTCGATTTGGAATAGATCAAGACATCGTCAATGAACACGATGACGAAACGGTCTAAGAAAGGCTTACACACGTGATTCATCAGATCCAAAAAGACTGCGGGTGCGTTAGTTAGACCAAAAGGCATAACAACGAATTCATAATGGCCATATCGGGTTCGAAAAGCGGTTTTGGGGATGTCTTCCTCTTGAATCCGCAATTGATGGTAGCCTGAACGCAGATCGATCTTGGAGAAACATTGGGCACCTTGCAGCTGATCAAATAAGTCGTCGATTCAGGGCAAAGGGTATCTGTTCTTGATGGTTAGGTTATTCAACTCCCAATAATCGATGCACATCCGGAACGACCCGTCCTTCTTTTTGACGAAAAGGACTGGCGCGCCCCAAGGAGAGGTGCTCGGGCGAATAAAGCCTTTTTCAAGTAATTCCTGGAGTTGGTTCGAGAGTTCCTGCTTTTCGGATGGAGCGAGTCGATAAGGAGCTTTGGCAACAAGGTTAGCTCCAGGATTAAGGTCAATACGAAAGTCGATATCACGACTTGGCGGTAGTCCAGGAAGTTCATCAGGGAACACCTGAGGAAACTCGCGGACCACTGGAACATCTTTGACTTCGGCTTTCTTTTTCTTTTCTTTCTCCGCTACAACAATGTTAGCCAAGAAGGCTCGGTATTCCTTGCGGTGACACTTGCTGGCTTGAACACATGACATGAGCTTGAGACCTTTCGACGCTGTTTCACCGTATACACATAGAAGGTCACCATTTGCGAGCGAGAATCGAATCATCTTATCAAAACACACAACTTCAGCATGGTTTTCGCGAAGAAAGTCTATGCCTACTATGACGTCGAAACTTCCGAGTTGCATCGGAATAAGGTCGATTGGAAAGATGTGATTGTTGAGCTCCAGAGTACAATCACGGAGAACAGAGTTAACGACGACAGTTCTTCTAGTAGCGACTTCGACTTCGAATGACGAGGATAGATAAGAGCGCTTACGACTAAGGAGCTTCTCGAATTCAAACGACACAAAGCAGTTATCGGCTCCAGTATCAAACAAACACGATGCATAAATACCATTCATAAGGAACGTACCATTAACAACGTTGTTATCCGCCTGAGCCTGATGGGCATTGATGTTGAAGGTTCGAGCATGGGCTGCTTGCTGCTGTTGCTGAGGTTGCTGTTGTTGCTGCTGGGGCTCTTGCTTAACCACCCTATTCGGACACCTGTTTGCAAAGTGATTAGGATCACCACATGCAAAGCAGACTCGAGCATTGACTGCAGGTGCTTGAGCTGCTTGTTGGCCTTGAGGGGCGGGGAGCAGAGCTTGGTTGACTGTAGCTTGCACTGGGGCTTGACGGGGACCAAAGCGACAGTTCGCAGTGAAATGACCGTAAAGGTTGCAGTGAGCGCAAAAACGACAGGCTAGACCCACTGGATGATGACACGAGCATGTCGGGCAGAGCGGGTGAGGGCCTGTGTATGCACGCTTTGCTGGCAGTGCATTGATCACTGGAGCTGAGCGATGGTGTTGTTGCTGCTGAGCTGGTACAGCTTGTAGAGGAGCAGCAGTTGTTGCGGCAGCACAGCTCTTGTTGCTGGAGCTGTTGTTGTTGTGCTTCTTCTTTCTTCTTGATGACTTGGAGGATTGAGCAGTGGCGGTGTCGGTGGATGCTGCGGTGGTGGCTTGGTGCAGAGACTTGGTTTGCTTATCCCAAAAGCCAGACTTCACTCGCTTGTCATTGACCTCAGCGGCGAGTAGGTAAGTCTCTTCAATCGTTGCTGGCTTGGCGGCGTGAACAAAGTCGGCTACACAATCAGGCAGAGTTCGAATGTACTTCTTGATGGTTTGATCTGGGGTCTTGACCTGATCGGGACATATGATGCTAAGCTGCTTGAAGCGAGCAGTGAGAGCAGCGTTGTCTCCATCCTTCTGCTTGATGGTCCAAAACTCGTCCTCCAGCTTTTGGCGTTCATGAGGAGGGCAGAATTCGTCAATCATAATTGCCTTCAACTCCTCCCATGTTAGCTCATAAGCTGCATCATTTCCGCGCTTGTTCCGTTCGGTCGTCCACCAGTCTAGAGCACGAGACTGAAAGACGCCTGTAGCATTGAGAGTGCGGAGATTTTCAGGACATCCGCTTTGGCGCAGAGTGACTTCGACTGAGTCAAACCAATGGAACATGGCAGTAGGGCCATCTTCTCCGGTGAACTCTTTGGGTCCGCATGCTTTAAATTGCTTGAAACTGAAAGCAGCCTTGTTGGCATCTTTGGGAACGTCTGTTCGCGATTCTTCAGACGACTTGCTGGCGTTTTCATAAATGTTGCTCACAGCCTTTGCTACACTTTTGGCGATGATGGCGGCGAGACGCTTGTCTCTCTTCTCTTGACGGGTCAGGTGGTGTCGGGATCCAGACGACGACATGGTCTGCAACAGACATCGTCACAGGACTCAACTCAACGAAATCGAATCTCACCTCACACGTCTAGACTACTAAAGCTCAGGAACACGAGAAAGGCACGAATCACATAACCACATAGGCATGAAAACACGAAATCCACGTAAACACAGAAGCACATAAGCAATCATGGCACAGAAACACAGAAGCACATACACTAATACACATTTAAGCATAGAAGCAGTCAGAAAACAGAAACCTATCCTTCCAAGGTCGAGTGTCGTTCGTATAGCGATCACATAGAGCATATCGGGTAGCATAGTATAATATAGCCTATCTTAGTCGTATAGCATAGCATAGTATGATATCGTCTAGATTGCAGCAACTGGAGATCGAATTGAGACAAAACGGCAATGCGAGTCGTGTGTGTTGTTCGAAATGGTGGCAAAAATCGAATAACTTCCCAGAGATGTAAACAGATAAAGCACACATAAACATATAAAATCAACGAGTCATCAGAGTACGCGATAGCGGTTCTCAGAATTGAATAAAATCGAGAGATAGATTGTCTGCGGCTACTAGACATCGACTACCCAAAGCAGTTCGACTATTCACAGTGGACTTGTCGTCACTTTCGACTCTAGAGGTCGTGTTTCTGCCTCGATTCTTGGGCATTCTACACGCATTCCCTAGGTCATACTTGTGAGTTCAGGTCGTTGGAGTCCGTCGAAGCTTTGGTGAGATGCAATAAAGTTCGGAACAAATTGTCAAGGTTGGGTTTCACCCCTGGCTTAACAATTCCTCCCTTGTTTTTAAGAAAATCTAAGAAGAATTTTTTTTTTTCATCAAAATTGGGGATTTCACTCCTGATTTGGGATAATTCACCTCGTATGTTAGTGAAAATATCAGGATAAGCATGAATAAATGGATAAAATCATCATAAGTCAGGCAATTTAGTCGGGAGTTTGCGGTTTTCACACCTAATCCTGACTGAATCGCTTAACCTTAAACTGGAAATTAGGGTGCAGTGATAGCGAAGAATAGTAGAATAAAGCACATAAACTTGGTCTGATGGTTCCTAGCTATAGTCTAGGTCTCTAAGACAGCGGCCCGGACTAGGTCGTGTCTAGCCTAATTCCCTATAGTTATGGCTCTGATACCAATCTGTCACACCCCAACCGATGGCGGAATCATCGGGGCATGGCACAGAGCGAAACAGATTGTTCAAAGAAATTCCATAACAACTATTATTACCGAATAGTTTAAATGTCACGTCCCATACCGTGACCCATAAGATAAATTTAGTTATTACAGACGTAGATATCCTTCAAACAAAACATGTTCCGACAACTCAGATTTAAGTACATAAATATAAATTGTCTTGGTTTCTAGACTCTTTCCTAGCCTCTATATCACAGCAGGAGGAGCAAGTAAGCATCCTAAATACCTGTCACATACGTTAAAATAAAGTCAATACATAATGTAAAGGTGAGCATACAAGTTTGATAATAGCATATAAAGTTCGAATAGTTTACGCATAACCATCACGTACACAGAGGGAAATGATGCATGTTAATTATCGACATGAATCTATCGATACCAACGACTGCGGGTTGACTGTCCGAGACAGTTCGCAATACATGATTACCACCGTAACCCATGCAAGTAATTGTCCTTAACAACCCCCGTGAGAACGGGTGCTGAGTCCAAACTATAGTACTACGTTGCTAAGGCAGGTAGACAGCATTCCACGTGTAAACATAACAACAAGCATTCATTTAGTCACGTAATACATGCAATCGGTTAGCGTTTAAATAGTTTGAATGGTGTGTTCGATTTGTGATTTGATAAGTAACGTATGTAACACCCAAAGGTGCTAAAGCAAAAAGGGGGTTCGAGTATACTCACAGTGGTTGATTATGGATTGAAGGGAGCGCTGAGAGTAGGGTTAGCCTGAATAGTTCGATAGCATAATGATGAGTAACGCGGAAAATGCAAACAGGTGTAAATGGATCGAATAGCCTGGTCGATCGAACAGCAGGTTCGATCGAACGGGCTGTTCGTTCGGTTTGAAAGTCCGTTTGAACAGTCCTGTTCGATCGGCCGGTAGGCTCGATCGGCTGGACCATCCGAGTGGATTGTTTCTTCCTCTGATGTGTTTGTGTATGATGGTTTGAACTTTTGAAGTTTTCGTTGTAGCATTTGAGAACACAGAAGTGTTCTTACCTTTCAGGTCGATCGATCGAACGGTCCGTTCGATCGGCCGGCTTAACCGATCGGTTATACACTTCGATAGTGGTTCCTCAGTTGGATGTCGCTCGATCGAGTAGTAGGCTCGATCGGGTGGCACCCCATACTACGAACGAGTTGTAGAATCGATTGAGCGCTGAAGCATAGTATCTCATGATCCGAAGAGTAATGTTTACCAATCGAGTAGCATATTCGATCGAACATCACTTCGTCAATAGCATACTTCATGAAGTTTGAAAAGTGTGGGACCATGTGCTAGCCGATCGGCTGGCCCGGTCGATCGGCTGGTATGCTCGATCGGCTGGGCTGTTCGTTCGAATAGCCTAGCCATTCGGCCAGCAATTCTGACCTGGTCGGCCTATCTTCTAACACTTGGCTGTTTTGATTATTTATTATGATTTCAAGGTATTTTGACAGCGAGTTAAACCATAGAACGTGGGTTCTTACTTGCTTCACCGGTTCGGACAGGAATCACCCAAGTCTGGCCGGTGAACTGTTCGGAACGACAGTTTAACGTTTAACCCGAAATCGGTGAAATGTCTAGATCTATGATAGATTTTAGTTTGTCTATGTGGAAATCGGTTAGATATAAGCTATTCATGGTTGAATGAGGCCAAAGTATGATGTTCTTCAAGAACACCATGATGACATCATCCAAGAACACTTAGATCTTGGTGATTTCACGGTTAGAAATCAAGTTTTGAAAGATAGAAAGGTGTAGAATCGTGTAATGATAAAAAACGTACAAGAATTAGAGTGAAAACTTACCGGAGTTGAGAGAAATCTGAGAAAAGGTGAAGAACAAGGGCTGGTTCGGTCAGATCTTTCCAAAAGTAGAAAGAGTGACAATGACAGGGCTATTTATAGGCTCCAAATGAGGAAAGTGTCAACCGACCGGCCAGGACCTCTGATCGAATGGCCTGCTCGATCGAACAGCCTGTTCGATCTGCTGGCCTGTTCGATCAGGGTGTTTCCTGTTCGATCAGCAGCCCTTTTCGAGTGTTTTGCGACGATTTTCGATATTTCGATTTCGATGGACGATGATACGAATACGATAGAGTTCCTAGTCAAATTACTTTCAGTCCCAACTACTATATCTAACATACAATCATCTGTAATTCACCATTCGACGTCGGTTTTGATTGGGTTCGATTGAATTTCGAGTTTCGATTCAAGTTTCGATTGATTACCACACAAAACATAAAGTAAACATGCACAAGTAACACATAAGGCACACACACACGTAAGTATTACCGCACCATTTTCGCGTAGTTCGAGTCTTGAGTTCGATTGATGAGTCGATTAGCTTAATTATTGATTGATTAACTTTATCGCATTGTTACTTTCTACTATTCACAGTCGTAAATCGGTCGCATTGAGTAGTCATTCGATCATTTTATTTAGACAACACTTACTCCACATAATACAAAAAGCAAAAAGAAACATTAACAGTCAAAGAAGTCAAAGTTGACTTTGACTTTGACATTTGAAAACACGGGGTGTTACACATAGCATCTCTCATTTTTCTGTGGTCCATGCACGATATAGGATTTCTCAAATAATGCTACCGTTGTTGAAGAAACCCAAAACATCTCTCAATGTCCTTCCGTGAAAACTCTTGAACTTTTTTTAAGTGAGCTCTTTATTCATCATACAGGTCCCTAAACGTCTTCACGACAATCGAATACCTAGGATAAATTCCATCGCACAAATAGTATACGTGCAGGCAAGAGTTTCCGTTTGCATAAAAGATGCTTTTGCAGCTCTACCAATAAAATAAAAGTACTAATTGGAGGTTTTCTCAAATGTAATATTGACGGATGACGAGAACGTTGGGGAAATCCATTTTTTTATAGAAAATGGTGTGTAATTTGAGTATGTTTTTGTAGGTTTTGGTTTATGGTTTGTAGAAAATGGGGTGTAAGAATTTGTATATATATAAATGTGAAATTATATATATATATATATATATATATATATATATATATATATATATAGCCGTTATTTGACCATTGCCAACGCTCTCATTGGCCAAAAATCTTTCCATGTGGCGTTTTATTTGGAACACCCCAACAAACTTTTTTTTTTTTTTTAAAATGCCCTTGGGGCGGTGGAGTGAAAAAAAAAAAAAAAAAAAAAAAAAAAAAAAAAAAAAAAAAAAACCAACTAGGATGATTTAGGAAAGATGGTAGAGTGAAAAGTAACGTGATAAAGAAAGTATCCTAAGAAATCAAGCTTAATAACCTAATATGTATAAAGTTCAAGTTCAAGTAAAGATGTTTTTACAGAATACATAAATATATAAAAAAATGTTTTATTTATTACAAATATAAATTAGTTTATAATGGAGAAAAAGGCTGGCTAACTAGTCAATAATTGATTCTATTATTTTTATTTCATTAAACCATCCCTAACTTTAAAATGACGTGAGATTATTAAAATGTATATTTGTCTTTCTAAGTAACAGACAAGTTAGTTTATATTAATTGCTTTCAATCATTTTTAAAAAATCGGACGAAAGAACAAGTCTAACAAACATTCGGAGGACAGTTTCCTCCTCCTTTTTTTATTTTATTTTTTGTTACTATTATTATGAATATTATTGTTATTATTATCATTATTACTAAACTTCTTGTATTATTATAATCTATGTATTACTGTAACATATTTAAATGAAAATAACTAATATTCTACTCAGGTCGCTATAGTTTCCTTACTTACCATCGTAGCTTCGTAGGCGAGGCACAGTGTTCCCGTAACACCATAGGGGTTCCATCCTGCGACTTTTCTTCTTTATCTTCATCACTGAGTGGCACTACTACCCCGCAATGGGGACACCATTCTTCCACCTTAGCCACAATGTCGTGTTCCCAAGAGGCACCGTTCTTCCACTACAACCCCCGTAAGGGGTACAAGGTGAGTACTATCAGGCGACCTCATAAATGTGTTTCATCACTTGCGATTTAGAGTCTTAGTTCCGTTTTATGACAACTAAAACCCGTATATTAATTAGATGTGTTGAAAGATCACCCATTTCATTTGCATTTTTATCAACGAGTAATTCACCCCCCTCCCCCCCTCTAAATCTTCTAAACTAACACATTTTGTTCACCACGGAACTTGAACCCTCACCATTTGAGAAGAGACACACTCATATAAATGTGTCATTCATGTGTATATAAGGGCAACATTTTCTCAACTTACACACATGAATCTACTTAAGCCAACCCCTAACTAAACCATGTGATAGTAAGCTATATTTCTCTTTCGGTTATTTAATATTATAATGTGACGGTCTAAGTAGTCATTAAAAACTCCGAAGGTTTTAGTTTCACCATCATGATCGAACTTCAGCATGTTTTATTTATTTTTTAATAATTCACCGAGTCTATATAAACCAACCTATAGAGCAACTTTGTGTAATATATATTTTTGTATCCTGTATTTTTTTTAAAACCGAACATACGTAACACTTCAAGCCTATAAGTTCTATAACGCCCTCTTGACTCAAAACAACCCAATAAATAACAACCGGAAATTATAACTTCATTCCACTATATCTTGAAGATATTGATTTCACAATTCGGGTGACAAAAAAGTCGTTTTATAAACTATAGGGGCGTTGCTTGTCAAAACGTAATATTTGAGGGGGCTAAATAAAATTTATTGTCGTATGATTTAATGTCAACCTCTAAATAGAGCAAACCCAACTACCTTATGGTTGTACCTTCCAAACTAGTATATCATGTCATCTTACTTCCCACAAATCAAAATAAAAAGTTGCTTTCTTTAAGATGAAATATTTTACTCCATATACATCTGTAATAAAATTATTTGATAGGTATTCATATCTTTTGGATTGTTTTGTTTGCTTTTCATATCTTCAAGCTTTCGGAATTTCTTAAACATTTTCGTAATATATTAATGATCATTCATTAGCTATCTATTTTTCTATTTAGAATCTTCAACCAGTGGCGGATTCAGCCCTGTTTTGTGGGTTCATATGAACCCACTCGGTTTGGAAAAAATGGAAACAAATTAGTGAGAACATTGTATGATTTGAAAAAAATAGTGAGAATCTACCAAAACGAACCCACCGAAAGAAGTTTCTAAATCCACCACTGCCTTCAACCACTAATCGGTTTACGTAGCAATTAAACTTAAATCCCTCAACCACTCAACATCAAAGGACACTCTTTATCTAATTATCATTGTAGGAGACACTCACATATCCCACAGTGTCGCTTTGTTACCATATGTAACACCTCGTATTCAAACTATGTGTAATATGTGAGCTAATTTAACAGAAAGGTACATTATAAGTGTAAGCTATTGATTTGTGGATTTGTTATTGATGAGAAGGAATGCGATTACTTATGGTTTCTTGTTTAATGGCGAAGCTTCAGATTTACGACCAGGGGCAGAAGTCATCGGACCTAAATTTTTTTATAAAATCGCGGGGTCAAAAATGTACATACCCAAAAATTTCTGTAAGAAGACAACATACTCTCCACCATTGAGCGAAAAGTTCAGGGGGTCGACCGCCCCATCCCGCCCTACTTAAGTTGCGCCCATGATCTTACACTCGCTTTAACTAACAATTTTATGCACAATAATGGAAAACTCAATATTATTACTATATATTACTAAACGAATTGGAATGAATAGTGATTTTAATATTATAATAATATATAGTTTTTTTAATACTTTTATTATTTTAATATTATAATAATAATTATTTTCTTTACTTTTTAACTTTAATCTTTTTTTTAATATCAGGGATTGGGATAAGCTTGGTGTCAACCGGTATCGAACCAGTACTGGTATCAAAAATAACGGGACGGTCCTGTTCGGTATCAGTACATGAAGGTAAAACCGGGACTAATACAGAAAACGCCAAAAGTTGGTGCCAAATTGATATTGGAAATCTTTTGGTTCGGGAAATTTAGTGCTGCTACCCGTTACCATTTGCTCATCACTGATCACGGTTACCGTACGAACAACGGTATCGTACAACTTTTTTTTGTTGATTTCCTTCAACTTTTAATTTTTTTCTTTTTTTAGTTTCAGGGGTAGGGATGAGCTCGGTGCCAACTGATACAGAATCGGTACTGATACCGAAAATACTGGTTACGGTACCGGTATATGAAGGTGAAAAACGGTAGTGAACCGGTACCAGGAACGCCAAAAGTCGTTACCGAATTGGTACTTAAGATCTTTCGGTTCAACAAATTTGGTACCGGTACCCAGAACAATTTGCTCATCTCTGACCACGGGTTTCATATGAACTACATCGTTACCATACAACTTTTTTGGTTGATTTTCTTTGGGTTATCTTTTAGTGTTTTTTTCTACATGTTTTTTTTATTCTTGTCAGTAGTTCCGTTCGCAACACGCTCGTAGTGATTTCAAAACACATGTAAACACAGACTAAATAACAAAAGAAATTTGCCGCAATACGGCGAAGTTCTTTAAACCTAGTTAATCATCAAAAGCTAGATCAACATCGAAGTTTTCACACCCATAGTTTCTCAACAATCAATTTAACATTGGAAAAAAAAAAATTAAACTCTAATCTTAGTGTGATCAAAGGATGGTTAGCGGAACATAGTATTGTTGCAAGAAACAATCATGGTATGGAGATGCATCTTCGAGCCTTCTAGCTCCCGATTAACGAAGAAGTGACTGAAGCTTTTTTATTGATTAATGTTGAATTCCATTAAACGTCAATCGTAGTTGTAACTTTTATCGACTCATACTCCACCTAGAAACCAATCTCGTTTTTTACAAGCAATGCTATATGACATGTTGAATATCTCCTATTATAGACAACATCAGATTTTAGCATGTGAATGAATCCATTTCTAAACAATGTTTCCATACCACAAACAAACACTAGTTTCAACATGTCCTTTAAAGGCCTAGTCATCTAAATATTTTCTTCACTACACTTGAATCATTATAACTGGACTACTTAAAAATTGTATTGGATCACACCAGAATTGATAGTCCATGTAATGTCTCATTAGCCTTAAAACACAGGATATAAAATATTATTGTGGGCCGACCCAGATTGAGTTTTACTTAAATTTATAGTATGTACCGTTAAAATAATTGATTAATTATAAAATAATTGGTAGAACTATATTTAAACCCATGCAAAGTCAATAATAACTGGTATATCATTTCTCCCATTCCAACCTTATTCTACATAAATATTAATTACGATCTTACCACAACTTAATCTTAACCATATTGCAAGCACAAAAATATACCATTCATGTGTTAATAACAAATAAAACAATAAGCATAAATGTAACTTATAAAAAATGGAGCGGAAATGATTTTGGACACAACATGTGTATGATAGAGAATTTTAGGGAGATGAGTATTTGCGTCAAACTAATGAGTTTGGACAAATCGTGCAAATGAGTCTGGACACACCGTTTGACACATGGCATATCTTAATAAAACCTTTTAAAAAAAATTTATTCTGAAATTGATGACGTAGTGATGACGTGGGTGTTCTGAGGCTCCCACTCAGCAAAGCTGGGAAGCAGGAAGCAGCTTCCTGCTTCCTGTCGGGAGCTTAACAGCCCAAACAGGAGAACAAGCCTAGTGGGCCAGCCCGGCCCATAACAACCAAGCCCATTAGGGTTAAAAGGTAACATGCCTATAAATAGAGGGTCCACCGTCTACTTCAATGACACACTTTGGCTTAAACATTCCAACCATTTACTCTCTCTCTCTCTCTCTCTAGAATCACATACTCTCTCTCAAGAACACAAGCCACAAGGCTAAGTTGCTTTCCCCCTCTGAGCTGCTAAGGTCACGAGCTCATGAGGGACTACACCAGCAACTCCTAGTCACGAACTATGCAACCTGCAGAGCCGTCCCTGAAAACTGTTGAAAAAATTTAGGCCTCGGGCGACGAAAAGAATTGGGCCCAAAATTATGGTTAAGGGTAAATGAATTACAAAAATAAAAACTTAGTGATGGAGCAAAGACTTGAACTTGAGACCTTTATATTATTTTGAGATGGTTTTTGCCACTACAACACCAATACTTTTTTGCATAATATACGGATAAATATACTAAATATATAATTTAATAAATATATACAAGCTTATAAAGACTTTTCGGGCCCTTTGAAATTTTGGGCCTCGGGCGTCGGCACGGGTTTGCCGGGCCCAGAGCCGGCCCTGGCAACCTGGAATCACCACAGCTGCTAGCTAACCGCTGGATATCGACCACGAACTCCATGAGCATTCTCTATCTCTCTTATACTTACTCATGCATCTATACTTTATGTTTATACACTATTCTTGGATAGATTACTAACGTTGAGCATCGGAGGGTGGTCCAAAGACCCCGGTCTCTGGCCCCTTCTAACGGGTTCTTTCGTGTTGTAGGTACAAGCTAGGAGGTGACGAGGCTGACCCGATGAGCGTTCATACCTTCCCCTGACCTTATCCTTGTTGTTTCAACAAGTGGCGCCCACCGTGGGGCTGCGCTGCTTGGAACATGAAACTCTTTGTAGTTCAGCCCATATGTTCCTAAGTTCTTTCTAAGGTTGGGTAGAACGTTTTTCTTGGAAGTAATAGATTCTAGATCTCCTGCACATAGCTGCCCTACGCGATACCCAGTTCCTAGTCTGAAGCTCCGGCTACCAGGTTCCCGGCTTCTTACTGTCACACCCCAACCGATGGCGGAATCATCGGGGCGCGGCACTAGGCGAATCAGATTGCTCAAGAGAATCCTTAACAACTATATTGCGACAGTATTTAATGCGTTCATTATCCCATACTAATAAACAATAACAATCACATAAGCTGCCACGAATTTCATGTTTTCTCAAACAATACGAATCCGACAACCTAGATTTTAGGTGTGTTCTAGACTTCCTAGCTTGATTTGATGTAGACTACGACTAAACTTGCAACATACGTTAAAAAAACGTCAATACAAAAGTATTGACGAGTATACAAGTTTTGATAGTGTAGCGTAAATAGTTAAAAAGTGATGCGAATTACCAAATACATAAACGAGATACCTCAACATACATGCATATAAGACAGATACTACCAGCTAAGTTGCTCGAGCTGCGATTGCGATTGCTATTCATCCTAACTAGACCCCGTCGGGTTCTATAGTACTATACTAGTTAAGGCGGGACCTCGCGAGTATAAGTCCTAACACATATGTAACTAGCATCACGTGTAAATATGCATAACAGCTATTCGCAAGTGATAAACAGTTTGATTGAATAATTCGTTTTAATAACTTCGATTTAACAGAAACGTATGTTACACCCAAAATGCGATAAAAAAGGGGTTCGAGTATACTCACAGTCGGTGTTCAGCAAGTAAACACAACTTGGTTGGATTAAAGGGAGCGCATCTGAGATTAGCCTGATTACATATTGATAGCGTAAGCGCCGAACAGTGCGTTAAACGGCGGCGGAGAAACAAGTGTCGAATGGTAATCCGATCGGATGGCCAGTCGATCGGGTGGCAATCCGTTCGGATGGTCATCCGATCGGATGGCCATTCGATTGGATTGTCTCCTCGTTTGGTATAGATGCGTTTGTGTATGGTGGTTTGCCTTTTGAAGTTTTCGCTGTAGCATTCAGAAAACAGAGAAACATCTCTACCCTTCAGGTCGATCGATCGAACGTCGGCTCGATCGGGTGACGATCCGATTAGTAAGACACTTAGTGAGAAAAAGTTCACAGCAGTTTGTCACTCGATCGGATTGAAATATGATCGGGTGGCAATCCGTTTAGAACTGCTATGTATTGATTTCGTTAAAAAAATTGTTAAGTGTTGAAGTTCAAAACATCAGCTGGTCGGATGGTCGTTCGATCGGGTGGCAATCCGTTCGACGTTCCAAACTTTGAAAAGGTGAGTTAATAGTCAAGTGTGGGATGTCACGATCCCCGACCCCATCCTGGACGGAATCGGGAGCCGCGAGCAGCCAAGTGGTACTGGTGGTTATTTTGAAAGCATTGCAGCAGAAATTTCATCAGGATCGTGAGTTAGGAAAAATATCAGAGTTTTATAAAACACCGGATTTTTATTTATTAAATAGATGGGATAAAACCCAAGTTTTACAAAGGTAGCTTTAATATGGGATAAACCCGAATATATAAAACAACTTTTCTTAATTTAATTTAATTGCTAAATCAAGCCACTTCTGTAAGCCTTTTTGGTGCCGTATCCAACTCTTATTCCGATCTACTGTAATTACCTGAAACGCGTTCTAAAAAGGTTTTGTTAGCAGGAAATACTGGTAAATCATTCTTTTTATTTAAAACGACGCATTGTTATAATTTACAGTATTAAGAGCGATTACAATGTTTATATATATCAACCATCTACCCAACGGTATTTGTCACCCGACCACCTATTGGCTATCTCGTTGTCCAATGGTGTATGTGACTATGGTCATATCACCCCTTGGCTAACCCGTTGTCGAATGGTGACGGTTATCAAGTAATGTATACAAAACCCCACATACCGGCTGTAATTGAAGACTACAAAGACTTAATCCCTGTAATTATAACTTTGAAACCAAACATGATTTTCAAAAGCAATTTTGGTAAAAAGAGAATGACTCACATTGCAGATTTATGCGGGCAGAGTTTAGCCTACTGATTAGCCTGATAACCTAATTTAAATAACAATGCACACGAACTAGGTCAGTAACTAATACAGCATTTACGATAACTCACGAGATTAAACCCTCACGACGAATGACAAAGTGCAATACTTAAACATCCATCGAATTTACGACGAATGACAAAGTATAAACCCTAATTTGAGCAGCACTTAAACATTCCTCGGATAGTTTCAATCGATCGGATATTGAATCGTAGCAGCGATCGAGTTAATACCCTGTATCGTCGAAGCACCTCACTATATTAAAGGTAAAGTTCGAATTTGAGCAGCCAAACTTCTTTTTTGAGTTTTGGTTTCGACATCAGTGGACTGCTCATGGCCATTCCTATTTATAGGTGAAATATGAGGCTGTCGCGGCCCGCGAGGAGGTCTATTCTACGTGTAGGCTTGCTGGTTCACGAGTAGGGGTGCCACGTGGATGACACGTGGATCTGGACGCTTATCTGGTCAACTCCACATTGACGCTGTAACAACTCTAACTATAATTATTACTTATTATGTTAATTGTCCAATAAGGAAACCCTAATTAAGAAACCCAAGTAATCCTGCATAAACCCTAAAATTTTCATAACAATCAGAATCAGGACCAGGGCCCCTAAAACTCAAGGGGGGTAAACCTTAATTGACGATTATCTTCACAATTCGTTGTAGAATGAGAATTTCGTTGATTCGCTGACTCACCCAGGCTACAAACACACGAAGCAACCCTATGCTGAAATTGGACTCGTCGCGCCACGCGAAGGAGATAGGTCTCCCTGTCGCGACATGCGGGGGAACCAAATTTTCAGTATATATAGAGGGGGTTGGCACTTGAAGTTCTGCGTTAGTTCGACGTTCAAATTCCAATTCTACGCTGAGATATAGTCCAAATACTATAAACACACACGAATCACTAAGCGCTGCCGCGATAAACAGGGTAATAACTCGATCGCTATTACGATTCAACGTCCGATCGATTGAAACTATCTAACGAATGTTTAAGTGCTGCTCAAATTGGGTTTATACTTTGTCATTCGCCGTTAATTCGATGGATGTGTAAGTATCGCACTTTGTCATTTGTTGTGAGGGTTTAATCTCGTGAATTGTCGTAAATGCTGTATTAGTTACTAACCCAGTTCGTGTGCATTGTTATTTAAATTAGGTTAAACAGGCTAATTAGTAGACTAAACTCCGCCCGCATAAATCTGCAATGTGAGTCATTCTCTTTTTACCAAACTTGCTTTCAAAATGATGTTTGTTTTCAAAGTTATAATTACAGGGATTAAGTCTTTGTAGTCTTCATTACAACCGGTATGTGGGTTTTGTATACATTACTTGTTATCCGTCACCATTGGACAACGGGTTAGCCAAGGGGTGACATGACCATAGTCACAGACACCATTGGACAACGAGATAGCCAATGGGTGGTCGAGTGACAAATAGCGTGGGTATATGGTTGACATTTAGAGACATTGTAATCGCTCTTAATACTGTAAATTATAACAATGCATCGTTTTAGACAAAAAGAATGATTCACTCAGTATTTCCCCGCTGACAAAACCTTTTTCAAACATGTTTCAGGTGATCTGATGTGATCCAGGAAAAGTGCCGTGAAGCACTACAAGCTTAAGGAAGTGGCTCAATATAAATAAATAAAGAAACATGTTTTGTAAAATAAGGATTTCCCAGTGAAATCACTTTATTGTAAATTACAGGGTTTTATCCCTAAATTATGTATAAAAGTAAACGGGCATTTTTAGTATTAAAAGATCCTGTATTAAAGACTTCCGCTGTCGCCTAAATTAAATACCACGGGGTTCCTGTCCCGCGGCTCTTGACCGGGTCAAACCTAAATTAAATACCACGGACTTCCGCTGCCGCCTAAATTAATTGCCATTCTGTGATTATGTGTTTTATTAACTGACTTTGTTAGTTACAGTATGGGTAAACAAAGACTTTCGGCTATCTATCATAAATTAGATACTTCACCTAAAGAAAAAGGAACTTCCTCAAAATACCCAGCAGATATGGATGAAGGAATATTTGTCCGTAAAGCACAGTTTGAAAAGCCACTTTCTCCTAATGAAAGAAGTTTGATTATTAGGAAAAGTCAGGAGAAAGGAAAGAAATCACAACCAAAGAAAGTGAGGTTTAATCCGGAAACCCAGGAAATAGGCAATAATCCACCTTGGGAAGATGAGTTAGATGAAAAATGGGCAGATCTTTATATGTTAGCAACAGTAGCAGTAAATACCAACCTTTAAAACTATCAGGACCCTGAATCAGTATTAGCACCTATATTACCTACAAGCTAGAAACCCTAAAGAAAGTATTATCCAGTAAATAAATAAATAAACCCTAGTATGTTTTAAATTTCATTTGTCCTTTGTATTAAATTAATCACACGGTATGCAATAATACTTAAATGTTTATTTGTGAAATTTTGTTATAAAGTTTTAACTTAGCATTTTGTGTGCATTTTGCATATATGCTAAACAGCATGAATGAGTTATCTGAAGCCCTTCAGAATCTCAATCTCTATCCTGTACCAATAGAAGTTTCCAACGACTTTACTGGTTACATTGTTGATTTGGAGGAACCTATGGAATTTCAAGCTCCACCTCCGGAGAAAGCAAAGCCTAAGAAAAGAAGAAGATATGTAGGATGGAGGAAAGTGCGCATGAGGAAACCAACAACTAGGAAAATTCCCAAAATAGAAAATCCTATGGATAAAGGAAAAGGGATCGAGATCGGAGAAAGTTCTAGGCCAGCAGAGATAGAAATCGGGGAAAATGTTAGGCAAACAAGAATAGAAATCGGGGAAAGTTCTAAGCAAACTGAAGAATTTCCATTTCAGGAGGAATTAGATCATCTACTGGCAAGCTGTGATATCATTAGACCTATCACCAACAATCTCTACCCTTATCCTGCTGAAACCCAACTTCCAATGAATTTGGAACCAGCTATTCCAGACCCTCTAATCCACGCCCAACCTTTAGGAGAAATGGACGAATGGTGGACTAACGACTGGCAGTTTCAAAACCTTCTTAATAACCCTTATACCTTTTTCCCTCAGTTCGACCCAGAACCTATACCAAACCCACCGATGAGTAACGAAAACTTAGCCGAACTCCGCCATTTTGGCGAAGAGCTGATAGGAACAGGGAATAGGATCCGGGAAATGAGAGAACAAATCTCCTGGAAATACGACGAGAGGGAACGTCGCTACTAAAATGCCAGCTGACAAAGGAATAGTGGGTTTGGGAGGCTGTGTTTGTATAATAACAGTAGTAACAAAAATATAACTCTGTAAAATAGCTTAAAAATAAAACTTCTGTAAAATAACAGTGTGTACGGATACCTAATATAATCTATAAATGGAAGTCGAGAAATCGACAATTTTGGCTATACGTGTGTTGTAAAAAAAATGTGTGTGCTCATGTGCAATTGTTTTGTTATATTTAATTATCGATTATTTAACACTAATAATTTATACCTATAATAATTACCAGATGGAAAACGCTGGTAATGAACCAGTTAATGAAGTAAATCAATCTGAGCAAAATCAGGAAAATCAATTTATGACCAGGCAAGATATCGAAAATATCGTTGCTCAAGGGATAGCCAATGCTATTCCAGCAATCCTGGCTGCTGTTCAGAAACCTGCTGAACCTCAACAAATTATTCCTAGTAAACGTACTTAGGAAGATAACTGCAGTAATTGCATAAATGGAGCGGCAACCCTACTAATCACGATAATGATCCACGACAGGCCCCATTCCCTAAGAAAATAAAACCTGCAACGCCTGGTTGCACTTACAAAGAATTTCTTGCTTGTAAACCAGCTGAATTTGCAGGCAATGAAGGCGCGACTGCGACACTGCGTTGGTTAGAGAAAACCGAAGCAGTAATTATGATAAGTAAATGTGCTGAAGAAGACAAGGTTATGTATGCTTCGCATCTTTTTAAAGAAGGGGAGCTAGAATGGTGGAATACGGTACTTCAAGCCAAAGGAAGAAATATGGCCTATGCCATGAATTGGGAAGAATTTAAGCAGTTAATGGAAAGAAAATTCTGTCCCGAGTATAAAAAGGAACAAATGGCAAATAAGTTCCTGAGCCATCGTATGGTGGGTGTAGACTATCGAGGATATACTTCAACATTCTTCGAATATGCGAGAGTGGTACCAACCCTGGCTTCGCCAGAACCGGTGCTTATTTCCCGTTATATTTGGGGATTGATTGGCGAAATCTGTAATATAGTTAAAGCTGCGAGACCTCGCACTACAGACGATGCGGTAGAATTAGATAACACCCTAACTGATGAACTGGTACGTATAAAAGAAGAAAATCGGAAGAAGGAATTGGCTCAGAAAATTACCCAAGGATTTCGTATGGGTAATAATAGCAGGTTCAAGAAGAGAGGAATCGGGCAATCTTCCACTCCGTCTTTCTGCAGGAATTGCAGAAAGAAACATTTTGGAAAATGCAATGAAACCTGTAACTTTTGCAAAGCTATAGGACATCGTGAGGAAGAGTGTAGGAAAAAGACCAGGATCTGCTATAACTGTGGAGAAACCGGGCATTTCAGAACCAAATGTCCCAAACTAGTCAAACCAGCAGACAACAAAGCTAAGACAACCGACGGAACTACTAAAAAGAATGCCAGAGCATTCCAGCTGACCACTCAAGAAGTAGAACTCATTCCCGATGTGATAGCTGGTACGTTCCTAGTTCACAACATGTATGCAAAAGTATTATTTGACTCTGGTGCAAACCAAAGTTTTATCAATACTTCATTCTGCCAAGCTCTTAATTTACCTTTGACCAATCTTAGGCAGATTTTTACAGTCGAAACGGTAGATGGAAATTCTGTTAAAATAGATAAGGTTTTGCAAGAAGGAAAAATAGAACTATTAGGACATAAGTTTTCTGCAAACCTGTTACCTATGAAGTTAGCCGGATTCGATGTGGTGTTAGGAATGGATTGGTTAGTAACCAACCATGCTAGAATTCTCTGTGATAAAAATTCCGTAGAAATCCATACACCTACAGGAGAAGTAATTTCAATCACAGGAGATAAACCTCAAAAGCCACTGAAATTCATTTCAGTAATGAAGTTGGCTAGTTATTCAAGAAAACAAGAAGTAGTGTATATGATTTCAGTAATCATTTACACAAAAAGTAAGGAACTTAAGGATATACCAGTAGTCTCAGAATACTCCGATGTATTCCCAGAAGAATTACATGGGTTACCACCAGATAGGGAAGTAGAGTTTAGGATTCATCTAATTTCTGGAATTACACCAATAGCCAAAGCACCTTACCGGCTAGCACCCACTGAAATGCTAGAATTGAAAAAGCAATTAGATGAATTACTAAGCAAAGGATTTATACAACCTAGTTCATCCCTTGGGGAGCACCAGTGTTGTTTGTGAAAAAGAAAGATGGATCGATGAGAATGTGTATCGATTATAGGGAACTGAATAAGGTTACAATTAAGAATCGATACCCATTACCTAGGATTGACGATCTTTTTGATCAACTCCAGGGAGCTAGGTATTTTTCTAAGATAGACTTACGCTCCGGATATCATCAGTTGAAAGTACAAGAGGAAGACATACCTAAAACTGCTTTCAGAACTAGGTATGGTAATTATGAGTTTACAGTTATGCCATTCGAACTAACAAATGCTCCTCCAGCATTCATGGACATGATGAATCGGATTTGTAAACCATACTTGGATAAATTCGTAATTGTCTTCATTGACGATATACTTATTTATTCCAAAAGCCAGGAAGAACATTGTGAGCACCTGCATGCACTCTTAACTTTGTTAAGAAAGGAAAAGCTTTACGCCAAATTCTCGAAGTGTGAATTCTGGCTACAAGAAGTGCAATTTTTAGGGTATATGGTGAATCACGAAGGTATTCACGTAGATCCTTCTAAAATAGAAGCAATCAGCAAATGGAAGGTTCCGCAAGCAGCTATGGAAATTAGAAGCTTTCTAGGCTTAGCTGGATACTACAGACGATTTATTAAGGATTTTTCTAAGATAGTTGTACCTTTGACTAAGCTAACCTGTAAAGCAGTTAAGTTTGAATGGGGACCTAGACAAGAAGAAGCTTTTAAGATTTTAAAGCAAAGGTTGACAAATGCTCCAATTTTAGCCTTGCCAGAAGGAACTAAAGATTTTGAAGTATATTGTGATGCTTTAAAATCAGGATTAGGATGTGTGCTAATGCAACGCAAGAAAGTAATTGCTTATGCCTCCAGGCAATTGAAGATGCGCGAGGAAAATTATACGACTCGTGACTTAGAATTAGGAGCTATAATTTTTGCCCTTAAGATCTGGAGACATTATCTGTATGGAAGTAAGTTTACTGTTTATACAGATCATAAAAGTCTAAGGTATATATTTGGGCAGAAAGAGTTGAATATGAGGCAAAGAAGATGGATGGAAATCCTGAGTGACTACGACTGTGATATCCAATATCACGAAGGAAAAGCAAACATAGTCGCTGATGCTCTAAGTCGTAAGTATAATGAAAAGCAAAAGCAAGTCCGTGCTCTTAGATTAAATCTGCAATTTGATTTAATGGAACAATTAAAGAAAATTCAGGAAACAGCAATCGAAGACGATGCTGAAGGAATGAAAGGACGAATAAAAGAGTTAGAACAAGGAAATGATGGAATTTGGAGATTCCACAAGAAAAGAATTTGGGTACCTAAGCAAGGAGAATTAAGAGATAAGATTTTTGAAGAAGCTCATAAATCTAGGTATACCATGCATCCAGGAAACAATAAGATGTACCAAGATTTAAGAAATAATTTCTGGTGGATAGGAATGAAAAAGGACATAGCTAAATATGTATCTAAGTGTCTTACTTGTTCGCAAGTAAAGGCAAAACATCAGAAACCTTCGGGATTACTACAACCATTAGAAATGCCTGTATGGAAATGGGAACTCATAACAATGGATTTTGTTACTAAGTTACCCAAAACCAGAAAGGTAATGATGCGATTTGGGTAATTGTGGATCGATTAACCAAATCAGCTCATTTTCTACCCATGAAAGAAACCTTAGCATGGAAAGGTTAGCCTAGTTGTACGTAGACGAAGTAGTATCCTTACATGGAGTTCCGCTCTCCATTGTATCGGATAGGGATAGTCGTTTCACTTCCCATTTCTGGACTAGTTTTCAGGAAGCAATGGGAACCTGACTAAATTTAAGTACTGCATATCATCCACAAACAGACGGACAAAGTGAAAGGACGATACAAACTCTAGAAGACATGCTCCGAGCATGTGTAATTGATTTTGCTGGTAACTGGGATAACCACTTACCCTTAATTGAATTCTCCTATAACAATAGTTATCATTCAAGCATTGAAGCTGCCCCATTTGAAGCATTATATGGATGTAAGTGTAGAACTCCAGTTTGTTGGGCAGAAATAGGAGAAAGTCAGTTATCAGGTCCTGAAATTGTGCAAGAAACCACTGACAAGATAACTCAAATCAAGGAAAGACTGAAAACGGCTCGAGATCGTCAGAAAAGCTATGCAGACAATCGCCGCAGGCCGCTAGAGTTTCAAATCGGAGACAAGGTACTCTTGAAAGTTTCTCCTTGGAAAGGAGTAGTACGGTTCAGTAAGAAAGGAAAGCTGAGTCCAAGATATGTAGGACCATTCCCAGTAATCCAACAAATAGGACCAGTTGCTTATCGTTTACAACTACCAGAAGAATTAGCTGGAGTACATGATGTGTTTCATGTATCCAACCTCAAGAAATGTTTATCTGACGAATCCCTGGTAGTACCTCTTCAAGATATAGAGGTAAATGAAAAGTTAAAATTTGTGGAGAAACCACTGCAAATAGAAGATAGAAAGATTAAGTTTCTTAAGCACAAACGACTAGTGTTAGTCAAAGTCAAATGGGATTCAAAAAGAGGACCAGAATACACTCGGGAGCTGGAATCAGAAATGAAGCGGTAATATACTCATCTATTCCAGTAAATCTAGAGGACGAGATTTTTATTAAGGTGGGGAGGATGTAACAACTCTCACTATAATTATTACTTATTATGTTAATTGTCCAATAAGGAAACCCTAATTGAGAAACCTAAGTAATCCTGCATAAACCCTAAAATTTTCATAACAATCAGAATCAGGATCAGGGCCCCTAAAACTCAAGGGGGGTAAACCCTAATTGACGATTATCTTCACAATTCGTTGTAGAATGAGAATTTCGTTGGTTCGCTGACTCACCCAGGCTACAAACACACGAAGCAACCCTATGCTGTAATTGGACCTGTCGCGCCACGCGAAGGAGACAGGTCTCCCTGTCGCGACACGCGGGGGAACCAAATTTTCAGTATATATAGAGGGGGTTGGCACTTGAAGTTCTGCGTTAGTTCGACGTTCAAATTCCAATTCTACGCTGAGATATAGTCCAAATACTATAAACACACACGGATCACTAAACGCTGCCGCGATAAACAGAGTAATAACTCGATCGCTATTATGATTCAACGTCCGATTGATTGAAACTATCCAAAGAATGTTTAAGTGCTGCTCAAATTGGGTTTATACTTTGTCATTCATCGTTAATTCGATGGATGTTTAAGTATTGCACTTTGTCATTTGTTGTGAGGGTTTAATCTCGTGAATTGTCGTAAATGCTGTATTAGTTACTAACCCAGTTCGTGTGCATTGTTATTTAAATTAGGTTAAACAGGCTAATTAGTAGACTAAACTCCGCCCGCATAAATCTGCAATGTGTGTCATTCTCTTTTTACCAAACTTGCTTTCAAAATCATGTTTGTTTTCAAAGTTATAATTACAGGGATTAAGTCTTTGTAGTCTTCATTACAGCCGGTATGTGGGGTTTTGTATACATTACTTGTTATCCGTCACCATTGGACAACGGGTTAGCCAAGGGGTGACATGACCATAGTCACAGACACCATTGGACAACGAGATAGCCAATGGGTGGTCGAGTGACAAATACCGTGGGTATATGGTTGACATGTAGAGACATTGTAATCGCTCTTAATACTGTAAATTATAACAATGCATCGTTTTAGACAAAAAGAATGATTCACTCAGTATTTCCCCGCTGACAAAACCTTTTTCAAACATGTTTCAGGTGATCTGATGTGATCCAGGAAAAGTGCCGTGAAGCACTACAAGCTTAAGGAAGTGGCTCAATATAAATAAATAAAGAAACATGTTTTGTAAAATAAGGATTTCCCAGTGAAATCACTTTATTGTAAATTACAGGGTTTTATCCCTAAATTATGTATTAAAGTAAACGGGCATTTTTAGTATTAAAAGATCATGTATTAAAGACTTCCGCTGTCGCCTAAATTAAATACTACGAGGTTCCTGTCCCGCGGCTCTTGACCGGGTCAAACCGGGGCTAGGGCCGTGACAGACGCGGCCCGTGTAAGACTATGCTGAATCTTAACGCGGCCCGTCTGAAGACCACAAATCTTGATTTCTTTATTTTTGATATGGATTAGGGTTTTGGGGGTCCGGGTTTTTACTTATGGGTCGGTTTGGGACATTTTTGAATATAATTATATAACAAAAGGGAATAAAACCGTGAGAAAATAGAATGGACTCATTTTGTAACTTTAGGGTTCAATTAGAAAGCTTCCTGGTATAAATCTTGGGTATAACTTCTGAGCTATTAAAAATATATATAATGCACTCGTGGTAAGTATAGTACCCCTAATTCAACCTTATCCCGATGTCACGAGACCGAACCCCAACGAACTTAGTCGGGCAAAACCTTGACATGCGTTCTGAGGCTCCAGATCAATCGGAAAGGGTAGCGGTGATTGGGAGTTAAAACACTTAAAACGGGGCAGGGCTTTATTATTATTATTATTATTATTATTATTATTATTATTATTATTATTATTATTATTATTATAGTTTAAAGAAAAAATTGAATTTTGAGAAAGATAGGGGAAAGCTGGTCGAGAGAGAGGGTTGGCGAAAACCAAGATAGTAGCAGTTAGAAGTTTGTTTGAAAACTCTATTTATAATTGCCATCATAAGTCTTGTAGCGCACCCATGGATACGTAGAACAATTGTAAGTTTTAAACTATATATATTTATTTTGCCATGCACCACGTATCACATACTTTGCCATTTGTTTTCTTGTACCGTTCCAACACACACACGTAGCACTTTTAATATATTTAAGTTTTATTATTATTTTATTATATATATATATATATTATAATATAATTAATTTAACTGCTTTACTTATTTGGTGCTTATAACTTCTAAAATATGATGTTTTATAAAACACTAAATATGCTATTAGAACGAGAATATTTGTGTCTACATTTTGAACCAAGTTTCATTAAAAACAGAGTAGGTTCAAATATAATGTATTTTTATAATTTAATTAATAAACGGTTCATGGGTCCGTCAAGATACTTCATATTTCTAATAGTCAACTTACCCGTAATCTACCCGTCTAATAATATAAACTTTTTATACTTTATTTTATTTAGAAAGGTCACCCATATACAGGCCAATTAATTAGTATAATATTTCAATCAACTATATATGAAATAGTTTTTAAAACTATTTGGGTCGAATAATTATAGTAAAAATAAAACTAGTTACTAGTGGCTAATAAATTTAAACAACCCTAAAATTCTTATATGGTAAAAATGGGAATGTTACATGGGACCAAGGTGCAAACCGATCGGGTGGCTGTCCGATCGGGTGGCTGTCCGATCGGGTGGCAATCCGATCGGACGACAATTCGTTCCAGACGACCTGATCGTCTTTACACTTGGTTGTTTGATAGTTTGTAGTTCTCTCGAGACGGTATGACAACGTGTCAAACAACAGAACCCTATCATCGCCCAGGTGACCCGGTCATTCAGCTGTTTGAGACGACGGTTCGTGTTTAACCCGAGATCGGTCGTCTCGTAGATAGAATTCAAATCTTGAGCTGACACATCACTAAGAAAGAGTAGAAGATCAGAACGAGCTCCGATTCTATCGGTTTTGAGTGCACTGAGTGTAAAAGAGTTGAAAGAAAGTTGGAAAACCATATTTCAATCCTTTTATTCATGATTATGTGTAGATCTATGCGAAAATGTTGTTTATTCTTGTGGAAATCTTTCAGATCTGAGTGGTTCTTGGTGGAATGAGGCCAACACTTGAAGTTCATAAGAACTCCATGATGACATCATCCTAGAACACCTCAAATCCATTGATTTCACGGTTAAAAGTTAAGATTCAAAAGAGAAAATGATGAAGAAGTGCGTGTAGATCATAGAAGTACAAGATTTGAGGTGAAACTTACAAGAATTGCGAGAAATCGAGAGGAAATAGCCCCAAAGCTTACTGGTCGAGTGGGAGCTGTCACATCACTGTTCAAGTGATGTGACAAGTGCTATTTATAGGGGGAGAGGATTGAAGGTGAGGGAGTGCCATGGATCGGGTGGCAATCCGATCGAGTGGCACTTCGATCGGACGGCAATCCGATCAGGTGGCAATCCGATCGGGTGGCAATCCGATCGGATGGCCATTCGATCGAATTGTCACTCGATCAAACGCCTCCGGCGAATTGATTTTTGGCGTTTCGTTTCGATCGTTAAGCGTTGCGATAGTTTGGTCACACCTTTTCATACCCACATTCATATATTTCGTATAATAATTAGTCACGTAGGGTTGTATAAATATCCACATTTCAAAGTTGCGATATAATAACTGGGTTCCGTTTCGAATATGCGTTACTTTGCGACGCATCACGGCCATCGAGGAGGGTAGAATAGGTCCTCACTCAACGTCATCGTGAGCGTTAGTGTGTGTGATGCGATGTGTTATAGCGATAAAGTATGCGTATTATGCGAAATAGCGATGTATGCGATATAGTTACATTATGATCCGAATCTCTGGTGCTAGGCGTAACGAGTGTAACGAGTAGTAACAACGCACGAACGTGCGGGTTGTTACACTTACACCTTATACTCTTTAAAATTTGCTGGTTGTGAATACCATATGTTTTATAAAACAATACATGAGAGGTTTGTGTTTGAAATAATATTGGAAAACTAAATTGGTTTTTACTCTTAAAAAATGTGCAAACATAACTTGTCTTAGTTGCCAATATATGACCTATTTACTAAGGAGTTGTACAAAAGTTTATTGAATAAAGATTCATGTCATGTCTTTTCACGCACAATTGTCAAGGAAAATTAAAACTATTGTCTACTAAAAAACAAAAAAAAAAATTAGAAAAAAAAGTCAAAAGTATACTACTTTATCCTGACATTGACATGTGCTTTCAAAAAAAGAGACATCAAATCAATTTTATAGCTATAAAGTAGGATAGGCTTACTATTCACGTTAATTATAACAGCCACACATTCTAGCCTTAAGAGCTATAAAGGTAAACTAGTCAGGTCAGGCAGCTAAGCTGGAGGGAAGCTAGAATCACAACAGCTTAAGCTAGAAGCACACACTGGGGCAACATAGAAGCACAAGTAGCTTCCAGCTAGTAGCCTCTGACATAACACATCTAGCTAACAGCTTGTCACGAAAAATGCTTTGAGCTCATAGCTCCCCCATATTAACCTAACAGCTTCCAACATCCAAAACAAAGCTTTAGGTCAATATGGTGAAGCTTCTTGCTCCCCCGAAAGAAAACTCTTATAAACAAGCTCAGTGCTACTATAGCCTATTGTAAGGACTTCGACCTTTAACAACGTTTTATTAAGTCATAAGCACCTTTATCAACGTTATATACGCTCATGACTATGAGCTTATGACGTGGAAGCATTAGGCAAGAAGCTGAGACATGAGCAATAGTAGCTAGAAGCTCGGTTACCACACATATCTCAAAGTTCCAAGGTAGTTCAGGTTAAAAGGCTACTAAATTGGCTTACGACAACTCATGTAAACATCAACAGGATGTATTATGAAAAATAAACACTTGGTCTCCGCTTTTCTTGGTTTCATGCAAACCATTGCCGAAGAAAACAACTAACAAAAAAAGTTCTCTTTGCCGTGAACACGACTCATTCACGTACAAAACGTGCTTCGAACTCTTCACATAAACCTTCAACGGATAATTGCCGAAGCGCGACACTGACCACTCATCTGTCTAAAAACACCCGAATATGTTGGAACCTGATACACGTATCTATACCATGAAAAGGACGGGTTAGATTTTTTATACAAAATGAACTTGTCATTTTATATATCAAAAACCATGTTTTCTATATGGTTTGAATGCTTTTCATAAATAAATAAATAAAGGTACAAACTCTAATGCATAAAGTACACACATATGATGTACAACTTTTTAAAAGTAAAAGAAAAATAGACATGTAGAGGCCTACCTTTATATTTAATGCTTGCATGACTTATACCATACACGTCTGCGATGCTTGAAAGCTACATGATGATTACTTAAAAAAATTGCAAATGCATGTGATATCTTCACGTTTGTTAGTGAAATTACAAAGTCAAAAGAGTTTTGATAAACTTGACGTGACAAATGCATGTGCTTTCACAAAAGTGACACCTTGTCACTATTCACATCAATCTATGACATGTTGTCACTATTCAAATCTGAAAAGTAGATGGGTCCACTGTTCTTGGCAACTTTTACAGCTGTAAAGGTGGATCAGACAACTTCTCCCCAGAAGCTGCAATAAGTGGAGAAGCTAGAAGCATGACAGCTTAAGGGTAGAAGCACTTACATCCTCACAATAAACACCTCTAATTGAGGACTAATAGTGATAGTAGGTAGGCGGACCAGGTTAAAACACATGAAGAATACAACATAACAGCTTCTTGCATAGTTATATAGTCAAGAAGCTAAGAAGACAACAAGTAAGAAGCTGTAAGCTTAGGCTCAAAAGCTATAAGCTCAAAAGTCGGAAGCTATATGATTCAAGCCACAAGCTTAAAGCTATAGGCTGAGAATCCATAAGCTTAGAAGCCAGAAGTCAGAAGCTATAAGCTTCAAGCCACAAGCTTAAAGTTATAGGTTGAGAAGCTATAAGCTCATAATCAAGAAGTTGGAAGCTATAAGCTCAAGCTCGGAAGCTACAAGCCATGAAGCTTGAAGCCAAAAACCCTATAAGACCGAAAGCTACTACCCTAAAAGAAGATAAACACACACCCAGAGTAGACATGAAGCCTGTAACAAAGCCATATTTGGGCAAAGAACAACCACATATAAGGTGCCTTAGGCACCTCAACCATGTTTGTTTTATAAATAAAGATACATTTATTTTTAAACATCTTTCAGTTAAAAAAAAAGACAAAAGCAGTTCATGGTCAGAAGCTACTAAAGCAGTTTGTCAACACAGGACAGGCTAGAAGCTACCAAAGCTACTAAAATAGCTTACGTCAGGAAGCTTCCAGCTGAAAGCAAAGAAGGTAAGGTGGGCAACAGCTCAGCATCTCAAACACATGAACCAAACAAGCATTTCCTAAGGAAGAACAGATCTTTCGTAAAATCATACAACATAATCCTTTTAGGGAACATGCACATCACCTAGGGCAGACACCCGGTTTCCCCTTCAAAAGGACAAATAACTCAAAGAAAAAAGGGAAATGTAACGCCCCAAAATCTGAATTTTATATATGCTAGTATGTTTTTCTATGATGTAGCATGAAAAAAAAATATAACTAGGCTATTTGTATGTGTACGTGATAAGAATAAGTATATGACTATAATTGTTCGGTTATTTTATAGAATGATAACTAGAAGTGCTAACCTAGTTAGAATGCAAGTGATCTTTTGACTTATGGTAAAACATAGCCAATTAAAGTTAAATGCTCAAACTTGAGCGGTCAAAAAGGGGCAAATAGAAAGATGAAATATAAAAAAAAAATTAAAAATCCCAACACACACTGGGCGTGTGTGGGTGTTCGACCAGAGGAGAAGAAAAGGGGGGAAACCCCTCTCAAACCCTAAATCAGCAAACTGGAATGGAGATCAAGGTTGAATCTTATGCATGGACCCTAATACATGATCATCTAGCCTTACTATACATGTGGTAAGTCATAATTTTTGATTTAGTGATCTTGCAAGTATGGGTATGTGTTATATCTTTGAAATTCATATGAAATTAAGTATGAGGAGGTGTTAGGATCTACAAATACAACTTAGATTATGAATGGTTTTTGAGTAATTTGATGTTTAGAGGTGTGGTGAAGGTGGCGACATGGGTATGTCACCCATGTCCAATCTTGTTCAAATCCTTGGTATGTTATGTTATATGTGATCAATCCTTGTTACTTATGTTGAACATGGTATGAAATTGGTTTGATATGTTGTATCTTAGATGTTTGAAAACAAGAACTAGGAAGAAAAAATATGAAAGATACTTGTACATTATGTTTAAAAATTTGTACGCGCCCCAAGTGTTTGATAAAATGTCTAGGTGAAGTTAGAATGTGAAATATTTATAAAAGATTTGGTGAAAACTAAATCTGTCCAGAAAGTTACAGCCGACGTTGTAACCGGATCAAATTTTATAAGAAACCAATGTTTATTGAGTTTGTGATGAACTACCAGGAAAAACCTTTCAAACCCAACTGGAATCGCATATTTTCGACGAAAAATGAACGTTTTATGAATTTTTCCGTATCGAAGGTTTAGGCTGTGTTTTCTGGCAGACTTTGCATCCCATTACGAACGTCATAACTCAATTTAGGAATTGAGTTATAATCTTAAATTTTTACTGTAGGTAGTTCAGGAGGTTATCAAAATCTCCAACTGGAATTATGTCAATCGGATAACCGAGGATTTTTAAATGAATTTTTCCGTGGGCTGCAGTCAGAAAGTGACGAATCTGATTGATGCTTAGTAAATGATTTTTTATAAATTTTTGGTAGAAAGTTAGACTCTAAAAATTTAACACAAGGATAATCCCTCTGAGGGGCACGTCACATAAAAAGATTGTAATTTTTACAAGCTCGTAAGTAAAGTAAACGGACGTCCCAAAACAGCCTATGTTCAGTGAATTGAGCTATACATGTTAGTGAATGATTGATTAATGAAAGTAATGTAGCTAAGTGATCATGTGGTTGAATGAGTATTGCACTATGAGTATACCATATGCTTTTTGAAATGTTGATGAAGGCCGAATGTGAAATGCAAATTGATATGATCATTCATATGTACAATTTTATATAAATACTAACAAGAATGTGGATGCAATGAAATTAAAGAATAGGGATCATATCAAGATGGATGGAAGCATGAGAGGCTAACGGATCAGGAGGATATGAGGAAGCGAACACAAATACGGATGCGTGAGTTAAGTATTTTCCGGACTCCCTCTTTAGTAATAAAGAGATTATTTGTATGATAATTGATAGTAGTTATGTTGAAATGTGTTTTTAATGATGATATCAAGTAACGGTATTAAGTGAGTGATTTTCGGAATCACTTCATAGTTTATTTAAGTAAGGTTACGTGTTAGTTAATTAAGTATGAAATCAGAGTCTAAGAAGGGTTGGGAATATAGAAGAGAAAGTTTCCGTTAAGTGGACCAAACGGGTCAAAATGAGGGTCATTACATTATGGTGCGATTTGCATAAGTAATGGCGATGGCATTATAACCGGGAATGGGTAGAACTTCTTACAAGTGCACTAACTGAGAAATGGGGACACGGGGTAATGTTCCAAAAAGCTTAGTTTTGAGTTTAAACAAAAGTGTTGTTGGATAAAAACATGAGCGGGTCGAATAAATGCGCATAAGTCTTGTAATATTAACGAAACTCGTAAAGATCAAGGACCCGTGGTAAAGATTTTAGCTAATAATGAAGGGATATGTTTTTCGGACAAATAGGAACAAGTTTCTAGTGATTTGGTTGTGAAATGTTCGAGTTATGACAATTTTTGTACAAAAAAATGAAGGCTGAATTGGGCACCACCGTAGCTTACGGTGTCCACCGTAGGCTACGGTGGGTGCTGAAAGTCCTTCCTCCACTATAGGGCAGTATAAGATTATCGTAAGCTTTTGTGTGTCACCGTAAGCTACGGTTGTTACCGTAGCTTACGGCGGAGGCTGTCGCGCCCCGCGAAGGAAACAGTTAAGGCTCTCGCGGCCCGCGAGAGACCATGCTGTTGGCAAATGGGTCGATTTCACGTACTTTGGTTATGGAACTTGTTTTTCAATGGTTCTCAAGGCCTCATATTTAATGTTTAAGTTGGTTTTGAATATGTGAAGATGTTGTGCGTTTTCGGATAGTATTAGAATGGATTTACCTTCATGTTAGCCAAGGGAATCAATAGGTAAACATGTCTAGGAACGAGTAAGTATGTGTGTCAATATGTTTAAAACTTATAGTATGGAAAGTTGTGAGTATGTCATGTTTGGGTGAGTATATGAGAACATAAGTAGTAAGCAAGAGATCGTAAATATGAATGCACGCATGTAGTAATGTATGTATATGTGAATGTAGGTTGCTATGAATTCACGTAGGAACGGTTTCAATACGTGAGTAATGACAATTACTAATGATATGCCTTGAGTTTGGAATGTAATGCAGGTATGAGGTCGTCAGGTTCATGAGGAATTGAAGCCGATCTTGGACAAAGGGTTTAAGACTATAATCGAATGATTCCGGATTTGTATCGTGGAATGTTATATAAGTTTCAATCATATAGAATAATGTTGTATGGTGATGTCAATGACTAACGGCTAAGTTGTTTATGATGTCCACAGGAACCACACAGATTCCCTCTATCGCTAACGAAGATAAGCGGGCGCGGATCGAGTCAAAGAGCAAGGATTGTACGGGAAGAACGGTCACCTAGCTTGAATTATGTAACGCTTGTAGTATTATTTAGTCAAGAATGTTGTTAATTCCTTTTAGTAAATGTTTAACATTTTGTAACTGAGCCTTCACGTAAGCAATGTAATTAGTAAAGAAAGAAATTTTAAGGCTCGTGTTTTCCGCTGCGTCGTTTTAAGGTTAAAGGTGTTAGGGTGTTACAGGAAATTAGTCTGTAATAATCTCACCTAGACCTTATTGGCCATTAATAATCCCACCTCAGAATATTCCCCCCACCAGTCCCACCTTTCACTTATTTTTCCTACAATGGTCTCCCGTTAAAAACTTAACGGAGTTAAGTTTTTTCCAAATTACAAACATATTTTTTAGGGCTTTTGATTAAAACGACGGTATGAGTCCATTGATTTAAAACTTGCCTCGAAACGGTGCTCCAAACGATGAAAACGACGCTTCAATTCGGGTGTTTAAATGTCCAATTAACCAAAATCAAGTCACTTGGAGCACCATTTCGAAGTAAGTTTTACATCAATGGACTCGTATCATCGTTCTGATCAAAATCCAAAAAAAATATGTTTATAATTTGGAAAAAAGTTTAACTCCGTTAACTTTTTTTAATGGGGGACCATTGTAGGAAAAATAGGTGAAAGGTGGGACTAGTGGGGGGAATGTTCTGAGGTGAGATTATTAATGGCCAATAAGGTCTAGGTGGGATTATTACAGGCCAATTCCCCAAGAAAAAAAATACCCTCTCCGGTTAAGGAGCTGTTAAAGGAGTGAAGGTCAGGCTCGCCCACTGAGAAGATTATAAAGCAACTTCCCACATACCTTTCCATTTAGCACAAACCTATCTCTAAGACGCTTCAAGGCAAGTCACTCTCTTTAAGAAAAAATACACCCCTTCATTAGAATGAAAATTAGCTTCTCTGGTCCTTACTTATTATGACCTCAAAGCCCAAATGTAACCAGCTTCTCAGGTCCTTACCTAATGTGACTTTAGAAGCTAAGATGTAAACAAGCTTCTCAGGCTCCCACCTGATGTAACCTAGAAGCTTAGAAGCAATTAGCCTTGTAGCTCTTCACCTAATGCAACATTTAGAAACTTATAAGAAAGTTAGCTTTCAAGTTCATCACCTCACATAATCGTAGAAGCCCAAACAATAATCAACGTAGTAGGTCCTCACCTACGGTGATCTAAGGAGCACAAAAGATAGATTCACAAGTTTTCACCTATTATGACCCTAGAAGCTTAACCACACACCACTGGGCAGCCGCCACTAACTCATCCAAGAAGTTTATAAGCCATCAAGCTTTTTGTTGCTCTCAAAGAGTCTCCAAACAGCAACCTTAAGCAAGGAGCACACACATGGCAATATTAAGCATAAGCAAGTAAGCTAATCACCAATGATGGTCATACCTCATAATGAGAAACAACAATGGAAAGCCATCAAAAGCCAAACGAATTATTTCAGCTATAATAACTTAGAAGCTACCCTATCCTTAACACATGGCGGCTAAACTCTAATTTGCATACAAAAACCAAAGATACCCCCGAGCAAGGAGGCGCACAAAGAAACTAACGCTTGAGCATATTAGCAAGAACGGCCAATGGTAAATAGGGTCACGCGTTCAAGAAAACATTGATAGACTTCACACGCTCCCAATCCATAGTTTACTTGAGATGAGCATAGATTTCCTTGAGCACCTTATTAGCAGCTTCTCAAATAACCAAAACAAGCTCATAAGCTTAAAAGCTTCAAAGGAAGTGTCACAACTTCATAAACAAAAAGTGAAGCTTTGATACTTGGAAATCAACAAATTTTTAAGCGTATAAGTTCCAAGAAGAAGCTCATAAACAAGAGGTTTAAAATTGAAGGGAATGGTACTAAGTCACAAGCACCCATAACTACGTCATGACTACTTATGACTGGGGGCTGATATAGGTACCTAAACTCCCATTTTCTAGGAAACCTAGAAGCTAAAAAGACGAGAATTGAGCAACTACACATGTCAAGGATACTGCTAACACAGTCACAAGTATATTGTTGCGGATGCGATGGCAATCAAGGAGTAAGCAAGAACAAGGAAACAAATAGAGTTCACCTCTTGGGAACCAAAGAAGCCTCAAATCGAATCATTAAGTAGGATAATGCATATGTTCCCTCCAACATTAATGTTGCTTCATGCTGCTAGAGGAAGCTATCAAGCTAACTAAAGAGCATCACATGCTAGACCTTCTACAAAGAATCTAAGCTAAACCTACAAGGCCAAGGTCAACCAAAGAAGCTTGCTCAATCACCGAAGCAACTTGCTACAAAAGGTTTTCTTAACTCAAATGAGTTTTCTTTCTATCCCATATATATATATATATATAGGGGATCGCTAAAATGAAAACCACCTCTAGTTGTAAAAACCATGGGAACCACTTTCTAGCCTTTGGATCAACAAGATGAATGGATGAAATTAAAAGTAACAAAAATTAATATTAAATAGATTTTGTATTATTATGTCTTTATTATTTTAATCCAAAAGGGTATTTAAGTAAAATAATTTTTTTTTGTCTTTTTGCCTTTATTATTTTTTTATTACTTTTTTGTTTTATTATATTACTTTTTAATTTTATTATATTACTTTTTATTATTTTAAAAGTTTTTTTTAGTAAAAACATTTTTAAATTCAAATTTTTTTAACAAAGACAATTTTTTTGCGAGCCAGTTTTTGCACGCCGGGTTTTTTGAACCGTCATTTTTATGCGCCGTTTTTTAACGCCGTTTTTTTAACGCGCCGTTTTTTAACGCCGTTTTTTACGCGCCGTTTTTTTAACGCCATTTTTTACGCGCCGTTTTTTAACGCCGTTTTTTACGTGCCGTTTTTTAACGCCGTTTTTTACCACGCCGTTTTAGCGTCCCGTTTTCATGTCCCGTTTTTACGCGCCGTTCATACGGCCCGTTTTACGCGCCGTTTTTTTACGCCCCGTTTTTTTCACGCCGTTTTTGCGACCGGGTTTTTTTACGTCCCATTTTCATGTCCCGTTTTTACGCGCCCTTTTTATGTTTTAAGTTTTACGTAAAAGTTTTTACGCTTTACGTAAAACTTTTTACGCTTTACGTAAAACTTTTTAGGCTTTACGTAAAACTTTTTAGGCTTTACGTAAAACTTTTTACGTTCTACGTAAAACTTTTTACGTTTTACGTTTTTACGTTAAAAAGTTTACGGTTTACGGTTTAATTTTTTTTTTACAAAAACTTTTTTACGCACCCTTTTTTTCAAGTTTACGGTGGTGGTTTACGGTTTTTTAACGCGCCAAATTTTTTACACGCCGTTTTAACGCGCCGTTTTTTCACTTTTTTTAACGCGCCTCTTTTTGTACACTTTTTACGTTTTACGTTAAAAATTTTAAACTTTTTACGTTTTACGTAAAAGTTTTTACGTTTTACGTAAAAGTTTTTACGTTTTACGTTAAAATTTTTACGTTTTACGTAAAACTTTTTACGAATTACGTTTTACGTAAAACGTTTTACGTAACACTTTTTACGCTTTACGTAAAACTTTTTACGATTTTACGTTTTATGATAAAAAGTTTACGGTTTACGTTAAAAAGTTTACGGTTTAACTTTTTTTTTATAAAAACGTTTTTACACAAAAACGAACGCACCCAGAAAATCGCACAATCAGGATGTGTCTCAGATACTTTGTTATCATCATCGACGTCTCAAAAAAATCAAAAGAACGAGAGGATTCTTGAAAAAAAACGAAGTTTTGGCTCAGATTTTCCGATAATCAGAGGCTGCAAAGTGGGGTTGCAGGTTCAAAACCCTACCCTCCGCCATCCTTGCCGCGCCTTCGTCAGTTTTTTTTTTTTTTTTTTTTTTTTTTTTTTTTTTTTGCATCATCACAGCCGATTTAAACCCAGATTCAACAAAATTAAAAACTCAGATTCAACATTCAAACCCAGATTCAAACATTCAAACCCAGATTCATGACCCATAAAGAATTCAAAAACGTCAACATTAGCACAGGCTTAAAGCTAAAGTAATTATTTGGCAAAGCCTACAAATAAAAGAATATCTACATAAAAACAAAAGACAATCTAACAAAATAAAAACAAAGCATACAAAAACTAAAGCAAAACCTCAGTACCGTGAAATAGCAATTTCAGTTCCTTTCTTCAAAAATCAAACAACTCCATTGAACTCCTTTCGTAAAATAACAAAAAACTTCCATAATCTTGCTCCGAATGAACAATCAGGTTTCTTCTAAATCAAATCGTGACGGAAGAAGTGATAAAGAAGAACAGACGTTTCGAGAAGTTTATGCTTCTTGGTTCCTCGACCACCGTGAGCGGCGGCGCTACCGTCGACCACCTTCTTCTCTGACTCCTCTCTCTCTCGCTCCTCATCTCTCTCACTCTCTTCGAGATCGGTTCTAACTTGTGCGATGAGGGTGTTACATGGGGATAAGAAGGGAGGTTTAGGGAGGGGGTTGTCGGCTGGTTACCGGTGCCAAAACGGTTTCACCGGAGAGGGAGCCGCACCTGGGACCCACCGCCGTCGCCGGCTCCGCCGTGACTGGCCGGAGTCCGGCTGTTCGTCTTCAACAAAGAGGGGGAGGGCGAGGGCTCGAGTGGAGACATATGATAAGAGACAAAAGGATTTGAATGGATCTGAAGAATGGATTTTGAATGGATCTTTGAAGAATGTTATTTGAATAGAGAAAAGGAATAGATGAATGTAGATGACAGATGAAAGAGGAAAGATGAGAGAGGAGAGATGTGTTTAAAAAGTCAGTTGATTTAAATGAAGAGAGAGAGATCAGATTTGACATTTGGGGTAAATGACCAAATTACCCTTTAAGTTGGCATAATCTGATTGGTGGAGAGTGGTTCTCATGGTTCTTACAACTGGGGGTGGTTTTCATTTTAGCGACTCCCTATATATATATATATATATATATATATATATATATATATATATATATATATATATATATGTTTGGATTTATTGTTAGGTTCCTATTATATGTAGATCTATATGTCGTCATAACATGTTAGCTAAAAGTTTCAAATAGTGAATTAAGGACAACGGGAGGAAACTAATGATATTGAAAATAAGAGTCGGATAAAAGAAATTTATTTAAATACTTACAATTCTACATATACCATTTATATATACCGTTTATTTGAACTTTGTTGATTGATATATACAATAATACATTATACACTTTTTTTGAACGACAACGAATCTTACGTGTAAACCCATCATACTTGGGCCTATGTTCAAGGTTGACTCCTCGATCGCAACCGTGCCCCTTGATGCACGGGAACCAGATGGAATCCGTACACTTTTTAACTTATTCATGCGTTCGCACACAAATTATATATGTATATATATAAGTGTGGGTACATACATTGCAAAAGTAAAAACAAAAAAAGCTACTTTGGATGAAACGTTGGGGGTAAAGAACCTCCGTTGTAAGATAAAAGGCTGTCATTACTATAAGGATAATTGTGGTCTATACTTGCTCCTTCATAACTTGCTGAAGTTGACGATGATGATTCAGTGCATACCATCAATTCTATAATGCTCTCCAGCTCTTTCACGACTTCACTCATTGTTGGTCTTTGATATCCCATATCCTCGACACACCTAAGAGCCAAATCCACAAACCTCTCAAAACCTTTGAGTTGGCTACTCAAACCAATAGTCGGGTCAAGAACTTCTTGTAAGTCATATAGTTCTTTATTTTTGTTCATTGCTTCTTTCACTTTCCTCACAATGTATTTGCCTTTCTCGATTGGGTTCCTTGCCGTTATTAGCTCCAACATCACCACTCCAAAGCTATAAGTGTCACTTTTTTCGGTCAATTGTTGAGTCATGTAGTACTCAGGATCCATGTAACCCTACATCCATCAATGTAGTCAAAAATTGATAAAGGATGCAATTTACACCCCTTAATATATGAATGTGTCCATTTGGGTTACATACATCTCAAGCATGTAAATTATAAAAAAATGTTTAAATTAGTAAGATGGATCAATATGTGATGTGCTAAAAGTCACCCATATTACATATCTAAGCATAAAATCTCATAGCAGGTACAATCATCAGTTTTTTTTCATTACTATGACGAAACGAAACACTTATCCAGGCGTGGGGATATGATAATAAAAGGAGCACTCATTGTAAGAAATAGTTACTAACCATGGTCCCTTTGACTTGAGTTGTTACATAAGTCCTATCAGCATCACTCAATGGTTTGGATAGTCCAAAATCAGCAACTTTTGCAACTAATCTTTCGTTAAGTAAGATATTATTCGTTTTAACGTCTCTATGTATGATTGGGGGATCAGCATGATCGTGTAAATACTGCAAACCTCTCGCCTTCCAAGTGCTATTTTAAGCCGCCTCATCCAATCCAACCTAATGCCCGATCTCCCTACACACATAAACATTTTGAACCAATGAAGACTAAAAATAAGCTTTTGAAGTGCCAGTTACACAAACATGATTAAAAGAAAGGATTCCAAATGTGAGTACCGGAAAGACTATCCTTGAGTGTACCATTCACGATATACTCATAAACCAACATTTGTTCACTCTGATCAAAACAGAATCCGATAAGACCCACTACATTCTTGTGATGAATTCTTGAAAGAAGCTCGATCTCAGTTTTAAACTCGAATCCACCCTGTGAAGATCCTCCTTGAGCTCTTTTTATTGCAATCAGCTGCCCATTCGAAAGACTTCCTTTATATACCTACACAATGTTGTTTGATCATTAATGCATGAAAATCAAATGCATGAAAATCAGTTTATAACGTATACTAACACTAACCATCCCGTATCCGCCTCTTCCTATGTTGTTAGTCTCCGAAAAGTTGTTTGTGTACTTCTGAAGTTGTTCATAGGTGAAGGATCTTGCTCCTTTCAACTCAGGAACACCACCACTCCCGCTGTTTGGATCCCAGAGTACTGCATTTATTTTAGCAAATGAATTGATCTAGGACAAGACCACCTTTGGATTTCAAATAATACTATAAAAGGTTATCTGATTCATACAGTCTGTTATGTGGTTAGAATAGATATGTGTGTAATTTATATTTAAGTGTGATTGTGACCATATTTACCAAACGGTTCGTTCTGTTGTGGGGATCTTTCAGCTCGACGGAAAGCATAGATTCCTACTAGAACTAATAACAAGCACACAACCACCAACGGCTAATCCTATGATAATTCCAGTGTTAGATGACTTGTGTCCGGTGTCTTCGGTCCCTGCAAAAAGGCATACAAATATAAATTTTCAATGATGGGACGAGTTTAAAGTGGTAAGATGAAGAAAGGCTTTGCCTGAGAAGAAGTTAGTATAGTTGTCAGCAATGAACCCGTAGGCGTTGAGCACTTTTGACGGCTTGAATGAGTGATTACTTAGTGCGAAACCGATCCCAATAATCTCAGTCCTAGTAAACGAAGGTTGTGGGCCAGGCGGGAAAACATCAAGACGGAGCAGAGGATAATCTTCCAAGGATTTGCCCAGATTCTTTAATGATACTGAATCTACAGGGAGACTGGCATTTTGAAAGAATGACATCAATGAATTTTGAAGAGAGATGTAATGTCACACCCCCAAATTACCACCTAGGGAGTGTCCCTAATGGAGGTGTAACGATTCAACCAAAGAGCCACCAATCATATCAAACACAAGTTATAATGTATTGAAATACCCAATTGAAATAAATGTAACGTTTGAAAAGTTAAACCAAAACCAAAGTATTGATCGGAAGCATAAATGTATAAGTGTGTAAATGTATCGAAACCAAATCAATGTAATTGTTTATCATGACCACAACCACTCCAGCAGCATCAGACGGCAAGCTCCCAAGTTCCTTCAATAATTACCTACAAGCATGCAACAAGTGTGTCAGACTACGCTGGTGAGTTCAAGGTTTTGTTAACAGGTTATGTTACCATATGTATGTTAATGCGATTTAATGTTGCCTTACGATGTTGCTCATGCTAGATACCCTAGGGAATGTACCCATATGTATCCGGGGAGTGGGTACCCCTTAACGACCGATTGCTATGTTGCCTTCGTTAGATACCCTAGGGAGAGTGCCCATATGTATCCGAGGAGTGTGCCTCTAACAACCATAGCCATACCCAGATAATTAGTTCACGCCCGTCCTTACGGTCCGGTGTGAGGTTTCCCACCTAATAGCGCTATCAACTAAATACCTCCATTGCCCTCCAGGCAATAACCAAAACCGATTAAGTTGTTTACCCAATGTTTCCCTTCCAAATGTTTACCCGTTGTCCCAAACCACCGGGACGCATGCTTGAGAAAAGTGCAGTGAACTCACCTTAGATTTGCTCGGTAAGATTAGTAATTCGTTTACGCTCACAGTTGGTCAATCAAATCCTAGTATGGTTATCATTAAGAATTAGTTCTACATGGAACTCACCACACATGCAATAAACACGGATCGTACACACATTTACAATCATCGTTTCACGCGCCATAACAGTAACTCACATAATCATTGCTTTCATTACGTATACGTAGTAACATACAAGAATCACACATGTCCTATGAAACATAACAGTTTACCATGCAACATGTCCATCGGTTATCGTCATGGAATCTCATATCAATTAATATATCATTCATGTTTACACTCCGCATTACAAGTTTACACTTTATCACACATAGCAAACAATCCCCCAACAGTTCAACCCAACCGTTCAGGCCCACTATAAAATCAGTTTTCTTCACAATCCACTAAGTAACTACTTATGTATAATACTAAAAAAATAATGCAGCCCATTACTAACTTGTGTTACGCCCAACCCCCATTCCAACACATCTTCTCATCATTTAATGCTTACTGACAATTATCAAAATTAACAATTTTATATGTTGGTGACATGGTGGATGGCGGCTTTATTAAACAAATTGAGGGATACCAACATGATTCATCATAACATACCCATAGGCCACATAGTTCAACCCAGCCGCCCCATTGGGCTTTTGTTTGGTCCCTTTATTGCATGACAACACATACGAATTTCCAATGATATACAACCTGTCACACCCCCAAATTACCACCTAGGGCGTGTCCCTAATGGAGGTGTAACGATTCAACCAAAGAGCCACCAATCATATCAAACACAAGTTATAATGTATTGAAATACCCAATTGAAATAAATGTAACGTTTGAAAAGTTAAACCAAAACCAAAGTATTGAGCGGAAGCATAAATGTATAAGTGTGTAAATGTATCGAAACCAAATCAATGTAATTGTTTATCATGACCACAACCACTCCAGCAGCATCAGACGGCAAGCTCCCAAGTTCCTTCAATAATTACCTACAAGCATGCAACAAGTGTGTCAGACTACGCTGGTGAGTTCAAGGTTTTGTTAACAGGTTATGTTACCATATGTATGTTAATGCGATTTAATGTTGCCTTACGATGTTGCTCATGCTAGATACCCTAGGGAATGTACCCATATGTATCCGGGGAGTGGGTACCCCTTAACGACCGATTGCTATGTTGCCTTCGTTAGATACCCTAGGGAGAGTGCCCATATGTATCCGAGGAGTGTGCCTCTAACAACCATAGCCATACCCAGATAATTAGTTCACGCCCGTCCTTACGGTCCGGTGTGAGGTTTCCCACCTAATAGCGCTATCAACTAAATACCTCCATTGCCCTCCAGGCAATAACCAAAACCGATTAAGTTGTTTACCCAATGTTTCCCTTCCAAATGTTTACCCGTTGTCCCAAACCACCGGGACGCATGCTTGAGAAAAGTGCAGTGAACTCACCTTAGATTTGCTCGGTAAGATTAGTAATTCGTTTACGCTCACAGTTGGTCAATCAAATCCTAGTATGGTTATCATTAAGAATTAGTTCTACATGGAACTCACCACACATGCAATAAACACGGATCGTACACACATTTACAATCATCGTTTCACGCGCCATAACAGTAACTCACATAATCATTGCTTTCATTACGTATACGTAGTAACATACAAGAATCACACATGTCCTATGAAACATAACAGTTTACCATGCAACATGTCCATCGGTTATCGTCATGGAATCTCATATCAATTAATATATCATTCATGTTTACACTCCGCATTACAAGTTTACACTTTATCACACATAGCAAACAATCCCCCAACAGTTCAACCCAACCGTTCAGGCCCACTATAAAATCAGTTTTCTTCACAATCCACTAAGTAACTACTTATGTATAATACTAAAAAAATAATGCAGCCCATTACTAACTTGTGTTACGCCCAACCCCCATTCCAACACATCTTCTCATCATTTAATGCTTACTGACAATTATCAAAATTAACAATTTTATATGTTGGTGACATGGTGGATGGCGGCTTTATTAAACAAATTGAGGGATACCAACATGATTCATCATAACATACCCATAGGCCACATAGTTCAACCCAGCCGCCCCATTGGGCTTTTGTTTGGTCCCTTTATTGCATGACAACACATACGAATTTCCAATGATATACAACCTGTCACACCCCCAAATTACCACCTAGGGCGTGTCCCTAATGGAGGTGTAACGATTCAACCAAAGAGCCACCAATCATATCAAACACAAGTTATAATGTATTGAAATACCCAATTGAAATAAATGTAACGTTTGAAAAGTTAAACCAAAACCAAAGTATTGAGCGGAAGCATAAATGTATAAGTGTGTAAATGTATCGAAACCAAATCAATGTAATTGTTTATCATGACCACAACCACTCCAGCAGCATCAGACGGCAAGCTCCCAAGTTCCTTCAATAATTACCTACAAGCATGCAACAAGTGTGTCAGACTACGCTGGTGAGTTCAAGGTTTTGTTAACAGGTTATGTTACCATATGTATGTTAATGCGATTTAATGTTGCCTTACGATGTTGCTCATGCTAGATACCCTAGGGAATGTACCCATATGTATCCGGGGAGTGGGTACCCCTTAACGACCGATTGCTATGTTGCCTTCGTTAGATACCCTAGGGAGAGTGCCCATATGTATCCGAGGAGTGTGCCTCTAACAACCATAGCCATACCCAGATAATTAGTTCACGCCCGTCCTTACGGTCCGGTGTGAGGTTTCCCACCTAATAGCGCTATCAACTAAATACCTCCATTGCCCTCCAGGCAATAACCAAAACCGATTAAGTTGTTTACCCAATGTTTCCCTTCCAAATGTTTACCCGTTGTCCCAAACCACCGGGACGCATGCTTGAGAAAAGTGCAGTGAACTCACCTTAGATTTGCTCGGTAAGATTAGTAATTCGTTTACGCTCACAGTTGGTCAATCAAATCCTAGTATGGTTATCATTAAGAATTAGTTCTACATGGAACTCACCACACATGCAATAAACACGGATCGTACACACATTTACAATCATCGTTTCACGCGCCATAACAGTAACTCACATAATCATTGCTTTCATTACGTATACGTAGTAACATACAAGAATCACACATGTCCTATGAAACATAACAGTTTACCATGCAACATGTCCATCGGTTATCGTCATGGAATCTCATATCAATTAATATATCATTCATGTTTACACTCCGCATTACAAGTTTACACTTTATCACACATAGCAAACAATCCCCCAACAGTTCAACCCAACCGTTCAGGCCCACTATAAAATCAGTTTTCTTCACAATCCACTAAGTAACTACTTATGTATAATACTAAAAAAATAATGCAGCCCATTACTAACTTGTGTTACGCCCAACCCCCATTCCAACACATCTTCTCATCATTTAATGCTTACTGACAATTATCAAAATTAACAATTTTATATGTTGGTGACATGGTGGATGGCGGCTTTATTAAACAAATTGAGGGATACCAACATGATTCATCATAACATACCCATAGGCCACATAGTTCAACCCAGCCGCCCCATTGGGCTTTTGTTTGGTCCCTTTATTGCATGACAACACATACGAATTTCCAATGATATACAACCTACACAATTAATTATTAGTAATACCCAAGCCGCCCCCCATTGGACCTTCATTCGGTCCACTAGATGATCAACACATCATAAAGATCACATGTAATTATCCAGCAAACAATGTTTAAAACAATTAAAAACTATTGGACCTCAAATGTCATGCAGCAACACAATTAACTTAGTCTACTGCCCATGTACAACCTTTTCCATTAATGCCCCACCCCATCGATTACTACCCATGTGCTTTTGACAATCCAAACCATTCACAGTAGCCACCAAATTTAATTGGATGATTAATCGGTGATCACATGACGACTACATGATCTAACATCATCAACATGATCACAACTAACTGCCCATATTACGTGAACTCTTAGCTCAACTTTATTGACATGCACCTACATCATAATTACAAACACTTGTTGCCGTATCTATTATCAACAAATTCGAAGTCATGCATCATATTATACCAAAAATACAGTCAACACGTTTTACACAGAAGAATTTACTAACCACAAATAATAATGAGTCGATCAGATGTATGATTTCTTCGAGGGGGGGGGTCTCCTACGTCTGCCGTATGTAGATTTGAGAGAGAGAGATGGGGAGTAGAGTTTGTTATGATTTTTAAACTATAAGGATTCGTTTTAGAGTGTAATACGGATGCCATGTCTATCAGAATTAGGGTGTTGGGCTGATTAGTCCATCTAAACAAATAATGAAGGAGTTGGGCCGGTTAGCTAAACAATAAATATGTTGGGCCGATTACCTTTTAAACTAAACAATAAATGTGTTGTTAATTATTCAGTATTAAAACAAAATGGATTTGGGCTCATTATTAGGAGTGGGCTACAAGGAACCCAATTACACGTCCCCATCTATAACGTATATGGGTTTTGTGTCTGATACGCTATGTGGGCCAAGGGGAGGAGAGGCCCAAACGGCCAAGAAATGCATAAACGGCATAAATGGTTTCGCGAGCGATTTACATAATACTAACCTGAATGTTCGGGTTGTCACATCATCCCCAACTTGAAAGAAATTTCGTCCCGAAATTGGCAAGCGCCACGTGTGAGAGAAACGAAGTGAGAAATCAGGATTGTTGCGGGTTCTGCTCAGTTGTGACATCATCCCCAACTTGAAGGAAATTTCGTCCCGAAATTTAGCAAACAGTCGCTGAGGAAGCTAGTTTTGTTAAGCGTTTTCGCGGGGTGTCACAACATCCCCTACTTGAAAGAATTTTCATTCCGAAAATTGATCTAAAACAATGGCTTGAAGTGAGTTCCGACGAACTTGATCTATAGATACTTTACAACGCCTGGGGGGCTAATCTTGTGATCGGTGGAAATCATGGTATGGTTGCTAGCGTTTTGTTATATCAGTTGCCAATCAAAGAAACAGGGAATTAATGAGGTTCGTACAAAGAATCGAGCGAAACAGGGGTCCATTAAATATCCGAAGGATTTGGCCAGCAAATTTGTTGTCTAGAAATAATTTCCAGTAGTGGTGCATGGCGGCATGGCACAACAGGGAGGTTCGTTACATTGCGGTCGCGCGAGTGTATCATTTGTCCAAAACAGAGTTTGGTGGGTAAAGATTAGTGTTGCAAAACGACAAACGCGTGTAACTGGGACTCCGAATTAAGCCATCATGGTATATCGCTGTATCATCGGTACTCTCGGATAGAAGTGATGCTCCGCGTGTTGTAGGGTTGGGTTTCAAAAGCTGTAAGGACGTTCTCCGATTTTATTTCTCAGGAATTCACAGCTCCCCGCTATGCTAAGGAGGTTGAAGTTGCGAAACCTTCGAAAATCCTATGATGAAGCTGTGATAGTATCTTGCAAACCTAAGGGATTTCTGTTTCCCATAAGGAATCTGAAATTGCATAAGGTCAATCTGAAATTCCGCCTAACGATGTGGAAGTAAACCAGCTCACTCTTCAGGAGGTATGTCAGAAAATTCATGGATAAGTGGAAGACACTCGATCTTCCTTCCTTAAAGCGGCAAATCGGTGACAAGAGTTAGTATGGCAGGGTAGCCCTTCCGTAGACACTTCTGGGCTTTCATGACTGTGACAATGCCAACAACGGCACCACTACGATGATCTTAAACTGATAAGGATTCCCCACTGGGGAGAGGGGACGCACGATTTTCTGTTTGCAGAGAATTTTCCGCTTGATACCTAGATAACCAAGTCCATGTCAACGACCATGTCAAAACTTACAAGAGTGTTGCATCAACCAATAGAGGCATTGCATCAACCAATAGGCACCGGGTAGTACAAAGGCCAGCGAGAGGTTTACCATAATTAAGGTAACTGTCGTAGAGTCAAAGATGTGACTCTTGTGGTGCAAGGGTAAAAAGAGGTAAGGTGACGACTCAGTACAAGAAATATCCTTTAAACGATAGAATAAGAAACCCATTCAAATTAAACCATATAAGTCACTACATCGAATATTCGCAAAAGTTTTAATCACCATGATTGTTTATACGAAAACAACTGAAAGAAAAATAACTAGATAAACGATTGAAAGACGAGTCAGTCGTCCACGTCACCATCCCCGAGGTCACTACCATCATCATCGTCCCCGTCATTATCCGAGACCTCCTCTGGCTCTTCTTCCTCCTCTTCTGGCTCTTCCTCCTCCTCTTCGGGCTCTTCATCAGACCCTTCCGCCTCTGGTTCGGGAGGTGCCGGGACTGGGGCTGGCTCGGGTTCAGGTGCGAAGCGGGCTTCCTCCAACTGATGGACCCTCCAATCCATCATACCTATCCTTTCGGCATGCGAGTTAAGCCTTTCATGATCCACTCGAGCGTCTCTCAGTATCAGACCTTGTACCTCACGCCCTTTTAGGGCTTCTGCCTTCAAGTCAGTAGTTCTCCTAGTAAGTTCCTGTATCTGCTTCTCTTGAGCTTCCATTCGCCCTCCTAGGGTATCAACCTTTCTTAGTAATTTCTGATTTTGCTCCATTAAGACTTGGTTTTGTCCTATTAGAATCTGGTTATAATCTCGGAGGGCCTTACTCACAGCCGACTCGGCCTGAGCGCTGAGGGAGTTAACTGGTAGTGCATGCGTAGGTCGGGAGGACGACTCCCCGCCCTGTGCGAGTCTCTTCCTATAAACAGCACGCGTCTCCATCTGACGCGGGGGTGAGTGAGTAGCAGCGGGTGCCTTCCCTGGCGCCCGGGATTGGTCGAAAGATGCGGACGGTGCAGACATGCCTGTCGAGTTGATGACGTAACGCAAGTTAAACGAAAGAATGCACACTCACAACGTTCCAAAAGAGGGTATTAACGCAGAAAGGAAGAAAAAAAAATGACAGAAAGAGTAAGCACACAAGGTTTCAATCAACAGTTGCTACGTCCGTTTCCTCGTCCACTCATGTTTCTATATATGGAAATGAACTAATTTAGGGGTCGAAAACGAGGAAAGTGTTCAGGTTTATCACGTTAAGAACGATTAACTACCATGTTCATACACAAACAGGGAAGAACCCCTCTTACACTCGTTAAGCCTCATTGGGATTTGCATGCACCACGCGTTATTATTATGTGTGCACCCATGATAATAAGGCGGTTTGCATGATCCTCTCGATGCTTCTTAACTTATGTTTGAAGTTTCTCCCACCCCAATCAACACAAAATAAGCACTACCAACAAGATTAGAATTTACTAGATGCAAGTGTTAGGTTACACTATCAATGTGTCATGATGCCTACCATGTCGTATCGTGCATGCTATAAATATGGTTACGTTTACTAGGCATATAATGCATAAGCTAAGGAGGAACGAACCTTGCAGTCTGAAGCTGAGTGTCATGGTCATCGTTTGGATCAATTCGGTTATAGTCTGGTTTTATGAAAACGTTTTAAAACCGAGTTCTCTATAACCAGTGGCTCTGATACCAAACTGTCACACCCCCAAATTACCACCTAGGGCGTGTCCCTAATGGAGGTGTAACGATTCAACCAAAGAGCCACCAATCATATCAAACACAAGTTATAATGTATTGAAATACCCAATTGAAATAAATGTAACGTTTGAAAAGTTAAACCAAAACCAAAGTATTGAGCGGAAGCATAAATGTATAAGTGTGTAAATGTATCGAAACCAAATCAATGTAATTGTTTATCATGACCACAACCACTCCAGCAGCATCAGACGGCAAGCTCCCAAGTTCCTTCAATAATTACCTACAAGCATGCAACAAGTGTGTCAGACTACGCTGGTGAGTTCAAGGTTTTGTTAACAGGTTATGTTACCATATGTATGTTAATGCGATTTAATGTTGCCTTACGATGTTGCTCATGCTAGATACCCTAGGGAATGTACCCATATGTATCCGGGGAGTGGGTACCCCTTAACGACCGATTGCTATGTTGCCTTCGTTAGATACCCTAGGGAGAGTGCCCATATGTATCCGAGGAGTGTGCCTCTAACAACCATAGCCATACCCAGATAATTAGTTCACGCCCGTCCTTACGGTCCGGTGTGAGGTTTCCCACCTAATAGCGCTATCAACTAAATACCTCCATTGCCCTCCAGGCAATAACCAAAACCGATTAAGTTGTTTACCCAATGTTTCCCTTCCAAATGTTTACCCGTTGTCCCAAACCACCGGGACGCATGCTTGAGAAAAGTGCAGTGAACTCACCTTAGATTTGCTCGGTAAGATTAGTAATTCGTTTACGCTCACAGTTGGTCAATCAAATCCTAGTATGGTTATCATTAAGAATTAGTTCTACATGGAACTCACCACACATGCAATAAACACGGATCGTACACACATTTACAATCATCGTTTCACGCGCCATAACAGTAACTCACATAATCATTGCTTTCATTACGTATACGTAGTAACATACAAGAATCACACATGTCCTATGAAACATAACAGTTTACCATGCAACATGTCCATCGGTTATCGTCATGGAATCTCATATCAATTAATATATCATTCATGTTTACACTCCGCATTACAAGTTTACACTTTATCACACATAGCAAACAATCCCCCAACAGTTCAACCCAACCGTTCAGGCCCACTATAAAATCAGTTTTCTTCACAATCCACTAAGTAACTACTTATGTATAATACTAAAAAAATAATGCAGCCCATTACTAACTTGTGTTACGCCCAACCCCCATTCCAACACATCTTCTCATCATTTAATGCTTACTGACAATTATCAAAATTAACAATTTTATATGTTGGTGACATGGTGGATGGCGGCTTTATTAAACAAATTGAGGGATACCAACATGATTCATCATAACATACCCATAGGCCACATAGTTCAACCCAGCCGCCCCATTGGGCTTTTGTTTGGTCCCTTTATTGCATGACAACACATACGAATTTCCAATGATATACAACCTACACAATTAATTATTAGTAATACCCAAGCCGCCCCCCATTGGACCTTCATTCGGTCCACTAGATGATCAACACATCATAAAGATCACATGTAATTATCCAGCAAACAATGTTTAAAACAATTAAAAACTATTGGACCGCAAATGTCATGCAGCAACACAATTAACTTAGTCTACTGCCCATGTACAACCTTTTCCATTAATGCCCCACCCCATCGATTACTACCCATGTGCTTTTGACAATCCAAACCATTCACAGTAGCCACCAAATTTAATTGGATGATTAATCGGTGATCACATGACGACTACATGATCTAACATCATCAACATGATCACAACTAACTGCCCATATTACGTGAACTCTTAGCTCAACTTTATTGACATGCACCTACATCATAATTACAAACACTTGTTGCCGTATCTATTATCAACAAATTCGAAGTCATGCATCATATCATACCAAAAATACAGTCAACACGTTTTACACAGAAGAATTTACTAACCACAAATAATAATGAGTCGATCAGATGTATGATTTCTTCGAGGGGGGGGGGGTCTCCTACGTCTGCCGTATGTAGATTTGAGAGAGAGAGATGGGGAGTAGAGTTTGTTATGATTTTTAAACTATAAGGATTCGTTTTAGAGTGTAATACGGATGCCATGTCTATCAGAATTAGGGTGTTGGGCTGATTAGTCCATCTAAACAAATAATGAAGGAGTTGGGCCGGTTAGCTAAACAATAAATATGTTGGGCCGATTACCTTTTAAACTAAACAATAAATGTGTTGTTAATTATTCAGTATTAAAACAAAATGGATTTGGGCTCATTATTAGGAGTGGGCTACAAGGAACCCAATTACCCGTCCCCATCTATAACGTATATGGGTTTTGTGTCTGATACGCTATGTGGGCCAAGGGGAGGAGAGGCCCAAACGGCCAAGAAATGCATAAACGGCATAAATGGTTTCGCGAGCGATTTACATAATACTAACCTGAATGTTCGGGTTGTCACATGTAAATAGTGGAATTGTCTACTGAAGAAAAGGAAGGAGCTTGGAAGAAAAGTATGCCCGTGTATGGTAATGCACATCGACAGTTTGGGCTCGCAATAAGGCCTGGAACACATGAAGGAGGCTCACAGTTGTTCGATGGTGTCGAATATGATGGAGTGGTATTTGTTGGGAGGAAGCAAAATGCGTCGTTCAGATCAGATTCCATACATATTGGTTTCTCTACCAGTCTGTAGTTATAATTATATATAAAAACTTTTAGTCAAATAAACAACGGAAAACCACATCCAAATGCCAGGATCTAAGTAAAAAAATATAAGAAAAAAGTTTAGGGTCTAAGTAACATATTCAACCTCACCCCTTACAACTTAGAAAATAGTATGTGGTTACAAAACTTACATTAAACCAATACCATGTCGATATTGGTGGCGTTGGGCGAACTCCGCAACGCTGTTTCTTCGAAGATCAACAAGTTCAAGTTGTGTGCTAGGATTTGAACCAATGTCCAAGGTACCATTTATTTGGTTGTTACTTAAATCGCTGTCAAAACAACGGTTGGGATTTATCAAACATTAGCAAGCAGAAACGTTTTTTAAACAGTCAACAAGTTGATGCACTAACATGTTCTGCAACTCAGGAATGCTGAACAAGGTCGAGGGCAGTTCTCCTCCAAGGTTAGTGTTGTGCATCTTACTGCGATGATAACATTTGACAATAAATAAGCTATTCATTTTGGGCCAAATTTTTAAGATATTCTTTAATCCGACAACTTTGCTTACATGGTTGTCAAAGCCTGTATAGTCGATAACCATGAGGGAACCTCGGATGGATTAAAAGTATTATTGCTTAAATCGCTGCAAATTATTAGATAAAATATATTAAAAACTTGGGATTTATTGCAAATCTATCTTATGGATTTTTGATAAATTATTCTATACAAATATGTGGTGACATTGAAGAAAATGAGTCTACTAAGGCCTCTTATGAACAAACTGATGCTACAATGTCTTGATACTTACATAGTGATAGAGGGGTTGAGGACGTTCATGCTAGTGAGATTTGGTATCGGACCAGTCAATCGATTGTTTGACAAAAACCTATGAAACACAAACAATCTATCAAACATCATATAATTAAGAAATGAAATCAAAAGCAAGCTTAGTGTTTAAGGTTGTCAGATTTACATCTGTGTAGTATTGGTAAGATTGTTGATATTTGATGGGACATCGCCTCTCAAAAAGTTCCTATCAAGTCGTCTGGTTAATAACAAGACATTCAGTTGATCCAGTTATATTGCAAATCAAATTATGAGCCGATAAAACGCTACTTACACAACTTTAAGAGACGTGACAAGTCCGAGGGTGGACGGGATAGTGCCCGTAAGCCTGTTGTTTTCTAATAGCCTGATATATAGATCATGTTGATGTTCATTTCTAGTAATCGTTTAACCTTTTTTTTCTAGTAGTATAATAATAGTCAACAGAATATAAAAAACGTACAGATGAATGAGTTTCATGTTGGAGCTGAAGAGCCTAAGTGGGATATCACCTGAAAGCTGGTTGTTTCCTAAGTGACTGAAAACAGTAAAACATAAGTCGCCGGTTGTTGTACAAAAAGGAAAGAAAACGGGCATAAACATACAAGTGTTTGGCGTGAGTCAAGTTATCAAGACCAGCTGGCGTTGTTGGGTTTGAAACTGGTATGCTCCCTGTGAGCTTGTTATCAGAGAGATCTAACCAATACAGATTTTTTAGATTGCCAACTGAATGTGGAATGGGTCCCGAGAAGCTGTTTGAATTTAGGGCTCTATGCAACACCAATTTAAGACATATTATTAGCAGATAGTAGTTTCTAGTACTATACTAATAAGAATAGTAATATTAATATCCAAACTATGACTTATTGACTGATAATATTCGTACAGGTAATGTGACGTACACCCATCACTCTTCTTGTCAGGGTAATCTTACTCTAACAGAAAAGCAACTCTGTATGTATGGCTCTATTGAACAATTTATTGTTTTTTTCTAGGTTAGAATGTTGTTGTTGTTTTTAAACGACATACCCAAAAGTTAGGGGTAAACAAAATACTTTTTTGTGTGAGTATAATTTCCTTTTATAACGAAAGTGAAAGTTATAACGAAAGTGAAAGTTAAGAGAATTACTTGTTCCATTTTCAACCTTTCAAAAAAAACTTGTTCCATTTTCCGTATTGATTATTATCAGTTAATAAGGTATAGTTTGAATTATATAAAATTAATTTGATAATTGGTGGAGGGCTTGTATTTCTCTTGAGAGATGCAGGTTCGACTCCCACTTGGTGCAGAGTGAGGCATTGGTGGGCAATGATAGGAGACCCTGGGAAACCTGGGTTAGATCCTTGAACCAAACGGGTTTTACCGGTAATTTTACCGTCGTGCCTACGGGCGAGTGGGTTACCGGGTTTTCCCCGGAATTAGTGGTGGATTCGGGTTACTCTCGGAGTACTCCGTTTGTCCAGTGGATGCCCCGAGAGTACTCGGGATTGAGTTTGTTGGCCGTTAAAAAAAAATTTAATTTGATTTATTTGAATTTATATTGTCAAAAAATAATAATATTTTTTAGATGAAGACCACGTGACTTTTGACACCTTGACTCAGATTGTAATAAAACATAGCCCCACTACCTCGATTCGAATCAGTGATTTATGGAAGAAATTCTTACAAAAAGATAAGACTTTTAAGGTTTCCAATGGTGGCTGGAATGGGACCGTTGAAACTGCAACCAACCAGAATTCTGAAAATACACGATTAGATGTTTAACTTTATAAAAGTAAGGGTGAACGGGGCGCTTTGCGGGGAGGGGTTCGGTGAGGCGAGTCTCCGAGCGGGAACACTGCCGCCGACCCCTCGGGGAGGCTAAGCGGGGAGTGGGGAGCGGCATTGGTTCACCGCACACTATGTAGCACGGATACGGGTACGGGACTGGGATACGGGGACGATACGGGTACGGGGAACGGCAAAACTCAAAAATACAAGATACGGGTACGGCGAAAAAAATAATATTAAAAAATAAAAATATATTAAATATCAATGATGTGTTTCTTGAGAAGACATATCAATGAAGATGTGTTTCTTTTCATGAAAATTTAACCTCGAAACTAAAACTACCCTAACCACTTGTTGAGTCCTGCAAACTGAACAATAAAGACGCACGCCCGAGACAAAAAAAAAAGCGCACTATTAGAAAACAATAAAAATATATATCAGTGGCTTAAAAACAAAAGATATCTATCTAATAAAAAGTTTAATGTTCTAATGAAAATAAGTTCAAAGTTTATTTAACTTTTTATTGACAACCCAAATAATTTGGCTGCACACTCCTATCTACTTTACTGCACACTTTACACTGTTCACATCACCTTTTACACTATTTACATCATCTTTAAGCTTCATGGCTCTTAAAAATCAGAATACAAAAGAGAAGTAGAAGTAGCAGCCAGTTGGAAAGAAGAAAGAAAAAAAGCAAGATGAAAGAAAAAAGAAAGCAGAACTTAACCACTCCCGTCTGGTTATCTTTTAGTCTTTTACCCTATTTCCATCACCTTTTTACCAGTCCGGTCTGGTTTTTGACCGGAATTTGCAGATTCTGACCTGAATCCAGTCGGAAGTTGTATTTGGGTTTTTTACATCTTCATCGAATCCTTCTACACCTCTACTCCGATCTCACTCTTAAACATCGAATCCTGTGTTAAAACCCTAAATTTATTAAGGAAATGTCCCCGAAACGTGGAACTGCCGTCCCCATGTTCCCGGAAGCGTATCGTTGCCGTCCCCATATTCCCGGAAACGTCTGGGGGACGTCCCCATGGCGTTTCCGGCGCGTTTCCGTCCCCACGCCGTCCCCGGGACGGGTACTCGAGGTCAGTTGGCGTCCCCGTGCTTCATAGACCGCACATCAAATTGATTTTTAGAACGATATTTACTTAATTAAAAAAATAAAAAACAAAGTCCCCCAAGAGAGGAGTGCCGCCATCAAATTGAGGGTGTGGGGGGAGTTAAGTGGGGAGTTGACGTGACGTGTGCTAATTGGCTGTGGGTAAGAGAGGTCACTCCCCACTTAGAGGAGTGCCCCTTACACCCTAACAACGTTATTTTTTTCTTCATAGATGGAATCTAAAATTACTTACAAGTTTTTTAATTTCTTCATATTCCCGATATTCAAAGTGAGTGATCCAGTCAAATCTTTATTGTAAGATAAATCTCTACATACGAAACAATCCAAAAAGATTGCTGACAAGATAACAACAGAAGTAACCGATCAAAACTACCATAAAAACGTAGGACTCACAGAATCCGCAGTTCGGTAAACTGGTCGATGTCTCCCGGGAGCTCACCAATCAGTTGCATGCTGGACAAGGTGCTGCAAAGTTATATAATGAGTTACATAATCAAACTTTTGTTACTAATGTAATCTTTGAACTATTTTCTTATAGATGGTAATATTATTAAGTTATCATATTTAGCACAAGATGAAAAGTGTTTGTGGTCAACCCAACCATATTTCCAACTCTAGTAAAAAGAAAGTAATCACATTTTGGTGACACGACCGTTTGAGCAGGTGATGCCCTCCCAACTGCCACTACACGGATCGGAAGCATCATCCCAGGTGGGTGGTGTGTATAAATGTTAGAATATGTTATGCAAAAGCTTGATTCATTGCAAAGATACAGAGGCTTTAAATAGCCAGCTACAATAGCTACAACAGGAGACAAGAATAGAAACGAGAGAAACAAGGCTAGAACTATGGCTAGGACTATGGAAACCTATTGACTAGAAATTATTCTCTAAATATATACTGATCATATAAACGGAAATATACATTGATTATACAATTATGAATTGGTATCCTTGATATCCTTAATATGCCCCCGCAAGATGGAGGATCCATCGGAGACTCCAATCTTGGACCGTAGTTGTTGAAACGGACTCCGACCAAGAGGTTTAGTCAACATATCAGCAAGTTGATCAGCGGAGTGAATGTGAAGAACCTTTAATGAGCCATTAGCCACCTTTTCCCGAACAAAGTGGTAGTCGAGTGCCACATGTTTCATACGCAAGTGATAGACCGGATTGGCACATAGATAAGTAGCTCCAGCATTGTCGCAAAATAATGTAGGAGGTTTAGTTGGTGATAGACCAAGTTCCAATAGTAGGTTCTGTAGGATCGTTTGCTGACCCGAACGAGTCGTTCAGAAGTTGTCTCTTGCGTTTCAGATGCGGAATAATAAGAAATGCAAGTAGATATAGCTTGTTCTTCCTTCTAACTGCTTGTTTTATTGATTTGAAACATTTTACAGCTCAATCGTCACACCGGCAGAGCTTCGGCGTGGAATCTAACTACTACTACTAAAGTCTGCTCAAACGACTTCTATATATAGGCAGTTGGGTCCGCTTATGTGTCGCATGACCATAAGAGCGGACCACCTTAGTCCACATAAGCGGACCACAATTGACAAATGAGTGAACCATAACCCAAATGTCCCTATGAGCGGACCTAGCATATAAAATCTATACAGACTCCTGTTTTCTCGTATTACGTGCCCTATGCTATACATTACGACATAAGACCTGATCCTAGACACCTAGACGCAATCAACAGATGTAGTGCACTAACAGACTCCCCCTCAGATGTTGATGGAGTCGCCAATACACCTTGACTGCAAAACTGTGTCTTCACATCTTCAGTCTAGATCAGTCTATGGGCTTTATCTTCTTTCAATCTTCAGACTCCCCCTCTCGATTTACTGGTATTCTTTTGTTCTTCAGTAACATCTTCAGGATCGTTGTCTGGCTTTAAAATACTCTAATTCTCTTGATCAGATCTCTTGATTCCTTAAGTTCATCAGCATCAACGGTTGAAGTAATCTTTAGGATCAGAAACTGACTCTACTCATTTTTTTCAGGATTGATTTCCAGAATAGAAACTTGACTCTCTTCCATCAGAGATCTTCAGATATTGAAACCTGGCTATCTACACAATCTCAACTCCGAAATAAATTTCTTTCACAAATATTTCAAATAACTGTGCACCAACACGTGATTACTCTCATATGCACTAAACAAACATATGATCGCACTAACTCAGACTTTCTCTCAAATATCTATGATGAACCACTTGAAGAAGATTAGATTTAACTAAAACGGTTTTATACAAACACTCCCCCTCAAATTCAGCTCATCATGTTTAGCACTCGGAATTTTGAAAATCAGTTTTCCAACGTCAGCTGTCGAAAATCTTTTTGACTTTTTCAAAATTTAGCTAAAACACACTAAAATCTTTTTGGATTTTCTGAGAGATATTACCTGACACTACTAGTAAACACAAACATACAGAAATGTAATATTTACAAACAATATTTTTGTGAGTTCGTGCGAGAGGATCATATCAAATTCTGAGACTAATCACTAACACCGTTAAGCTTGATTACATCTTAAGCTTTAAACAATTTACCTAGATTGTCAGTATGTTTGTCCACTTAAATTCTCACACAGATTTCAATCGATTCGAGATACTATATTAATGTTTTAGAGACTTAAACTTAATTGTGTATCACTCCACTTGAATATACTCCTGTATCCAGATCCCAAATATTCAGTCTTACAGGTGAGTATACCACAGCTGATATCCGTATAGGGGTAGATGCGAAACCGTGAGAGCTCAGGTCAGAACTTCCGTTCAACAGAGAGATGACGGCTCGACTTTTGGTGGGTCCCCTTTAGAGGATCTTTTGATTACAACAGCAGCGACTATCAATTTTATTGTTTCATCAGCATGCTGAGGGCAAAGCTTATGTTTCAAAGCTTTAGCAGAAAGTATTATCCGGGGACTAGGTCAGAACTTCCATTCAGCAGAAGTCCCGGGATAATACCCCAGATATCACTGAGTATAAAGACCTAGTATCTCAGAATATGGGACCTTTCAAACAAGATTTCGGGGGTTACCCATATATCCAAGAATAGTTACCCACGAATTAAGCAAGTTTGAATTAGGTTTATATCTCGTTTCAACTTACTAAATGTGCGAAAATCTACTGACACATCCGCAGTAAGATTGTTTATCACATTTTAACTTTACATTTCTTTAGCGTGACGTGATAGTCCACTGATGTACTATCATTTCCTCTGTTTCGCAACAAAACTCATTTTTGGATTTTATCATGTTTTTGTCTTTTTCAAATTTTCAAATGTTTTTGGATTTTGAAATTTCCCTACTCCCCCTAAAATGCAAACACATTTCGAAGGAAATTTGAAAATAAAAGACTCTGGACTTAAAATGAAAACATAAAATGCAAAACAAACTGCACAGAAACTTGATAACTGACACTGAATCACATCAAATCGCCATTCACTCGACACAAACAATCAGAACTCCCTCTATCACAAACCATTTTCTCATTTAGATTTCAAAACACTTAAGTTTGTTTTAATCGAAATGACTTTTCCGAAAAATGGGTTTGTGTTGATAAAAACCACTTGTAGGTTTATCATTTTTAAGTACAGGGATGTGGTTCATCATCTTGTTTATCAATTTCATATGAACAATAAATCAAGTACAACTTAATGTCCCTGATTTACCATTTGCAATCAATCAATCTCTAAACCAATTGTAAAACAAAATAACCACTTGTAGAAACACACAATACCACTTGTAGGAATGTTACGTCTACATCACCATTTTACCAATCAGGATGCCGATTCCTGCTTCGCACTTACCAACCTGGAAGCTCCGGCGTAGTCCTTCATCCTGCAAACATTAAACACATTTCAAAATCTTACAAACAAACTTTTCAAACACTAGAAAGATGCTGATTCCTGATCCACGATATAAACTTGGGATCTCCGGCATAGTCCTTCGACTATTATGGAAAACAAACATCCATCCAAGTCTTCTCAGACTTGATGGATTTCAACTCCTGAGCAGTAGGGTTGTATGTAGCCTTTTTCGTGGCGTAAAAATCTTTAACCCCCTTTGCCCTTCCACTTAACATTTTCCCAAATATCTTTTTAACATTCCCGTTGAATGTTTTCTCGACATCAAAATCTTTTTTCTCATTGTAAAACTGATTTGAAATCTCAGTTTTTCCCACTTTCTTTTTAACTTCTTCAAATTTCAGCGATGGAAACTCTTCATCATTCACTGAAATTTTCTCCTCAACCTGTGGCTCTTCTGGCTTTGTGGAACCAGATTCATCGCCGACATTCACTTCACCTTTCTTTGCAACCCACACCTGGTTGTCTTTTCCTTTCTTCTCATATTTGTTCTTCTTTGAACACTCACCAATCTCAAATTTTGAATTCTCAAAAATTTTAGGCCTATTGGTTGGTGATTCGACATCAATAACTTTCTCTTTCATTTTCTGAGAAACTCCCTGTTTTGTGTTAGCGTTCTTTGTACAATTCCATGCAATGTGACCGTCTTCATTGCATCTGTAACAAGTTCTAGTCTCTCTTAGATAACATATATCAGCTCCATTCTTCTTTCTCTCAGCATGAAACTCTTTATTAGACTGTCTCCAGAACGGTTTCTGTTGTTCCTCCTCAGCACTTCCACCTGACACAAATTCAGATTTTGTTTTAGAATTTTTCATATTTTTATCATTTTCTGGTGGAACAAAACCAAGACCTTTCTTTTTGTAGCTACGATTCTGGTTAGGTTTCTTTTGAAAACCAGAACCAGGATTGTTGCCCTTTTTCTTATTTAAACGTTGCTGAACTCTAGAAGTGTATTTTTTAGATTTTTCAAAACTTTTCAAAACTTTTAATTCTGGAATATTAACTTCTATAAGTTTGAAAGTTTTGTTTATTAGTTCCGTTTTAATACTCATTACCGGGAACTCTTTATTGTAATATAATTTGTCCGAACCATTCAAAGTATACACAACTTCGAATGTTTGATCATTCAAATCTGCCTTTGACAATAAAAATTCTTTACTATAAGACCGTTTATCCGACAAATTTTGACTGTTGACTGACGACTTTGACTTTCCAGACCCAGATTTTGACTCAGACTCCTCATCAGTATCCAACACCTGGTCGACCACCTTTTTGATTAATTCAGACTCATGATCAGTATCGGACGAGGTATACGTGACATCAATGTTATCTGGTAAAACGTCAGTTGTGTCGGTTTTAAGCTTTATATTGACTGCTTTTTCCAATTGCTCCTCATTTGGTCTCCTAGGTGAATAACCATCCCAAATCGGAGGCGAACATTTGTTGTAACTAACAGTCGATTTCTTACCACAGTCTTTCTTGTCTTTTAGCTTCTCATCTTTGAAAGCTTCCATACCTACAACAGTTGGGTAAATACGATCAATGAGATAATCAGAACTAGAATAACTTTGCAATAAGCGTCTAATTCTCTCATTCTCTATCTTTTCCGTCTCCAACTCTTGCTTCCACTTAGCACTCTCTTCGATATAGAAGTTTATTGCCTTTTGTTTTGTCATTAAAACTGCATTCAACATCGTCAGTGCTTGTTCTCTCTCTGAGTTAGTCTTTTGGAGACCAGTTACTGTTTTATTCAGAACATCATATGATTCTTTCACATAGTTGAGATTGAACAGTAACTGCTCCTTTTTCTTCTCGTACTCAGCTATGATGTCGTCTTTAGCTGCACAATTCTTGCAAGCTTCCAAGCACTTCTCACACGGCTTAACAACTTCAACAATCTTCTCAACTTCGATTGTTTTAACAACTTCAACTACCTTTTCTACTTCGATCACCTTTTCTTCTTCTTTCACAACCTCAGTAATCTTCTCAGCAACATTCTCAGCGTTTTGAATATCACCTTCAGATTCGGATTGTTGTTCTTTAGCAGCTCGTTTCTCCTTCAGTTTCTCCATTCTTTCTGCAAAATAGAAATGAAAACTTTTAGGAGAAAGATGAGTTTTTGCAATATTTATGTGTTTTTCTTCCTCATCATCACTGCTGCTGTGATCAGGTGATTGATCAAATTTTACAGATTTATCAGAATCATCATCTGATACATCAGAAACAGTCGGTGTTTTATCAAAAACAACTTCTTTTTCTTGAACATTTTCATTTTTACACTTTTATCAGAACTCTGTAAATCTTCATCTGAACCCTGTAAACCTTCATCTGAACTTTCTGACACTTCCCCAAAATGTTCTGAAAGTTTATCAGTACTATCTGAACTTTCAGATGACACAGATTTTTCATCTTCACTTTTCACAGTCTCTCCAATAGATTTCATCCAAGTAGCAAACAAATCTGGCTCTCGGACGATCTTGGCAATGAAAGCTTTAAACTCTGCCTTCTCATCTACAAACATATCCCAGCTGAAACCTTCTGGTAGTTTCTCATCATCTTGATCGATAATGCGTGCAGCTGTGGCTTCAGATGACATGTAATTACTCCAGCTGAAATCTACCAAACATGCTCTCTTCGGATCTTCAATCTTTCTCCCGTGAGCTGTCTGCGGTTCTTGGGATTGACCAACTTGCTGATAGATAGCTTTGCGATAGTAATCATCTTTCCCGAATGGATTCTGTGCTCCGCTAGCTTCTCTTCCCTTGCACTCCCGCTTGAAATGGCCTTTCTCCCTGCATCGAAAACAAGTAACTTTAGATTTATCAAAACCTAAAGTAGAGACATGTGCATCAAGAAAGTCATTTCTCCCGGTAATGGTTTTGAATTTCTCAGCTCGTCGAAGAACACTAGCAAGACACCATTTAATATCCATGAGTTCCATTTCTTCGGCGTCTATCTGATCGTAATCCTCTTTGGTAAGCATAGGATTTCCGATCCGACCAGCAACAAGACCCTCATAGGATAACAGAACTGAACCCAGAAGTGCCATGTGGTCTTTAGCAGTGTCTTCAGAGAAGCTTTGACCTTCTGGAAGATTAAGAGCTATGTTACATTGAATTGTGTATCCATTTCCGGTTTTTGTACTCTGAGACTGAAAACTCGTGTTAGTCTCTTTCGGATTCACACTCGGAAACGATGAAAACCCGCTGCTACACTTGTTCGAACCCTGATCAGCTTTTTCAGATGAATCACCAGCACTGAACGCAGTTTGAATCTTCGGACTTCTGTCAGACTCAGTGACTGGAACACTACCCCGGTAGTACATCTTAACATGCTGTTGACCACTCGGACTATTCATCCTAGCAATCTTCTGCTGCTCAAGATCCTGACTTTCTATTTTCTCAATGAACTGTGAAATAGTCAGCCCGTCATACACACCAGTATTTTTTAAAATCATCAAATACGTTCCCCACTCTTTCTGAGGTAACGCGTCAGCCAATTTATCCACCCATTCCTCACGACCTTTTTCAACTCCCAACATAGACAGTGATCGCACCAAGTGACAGTATCTCTCGATCAACTTCTTAGTATCCTCTCCCGGCAAACTGCTAAACAAATCGAACTCTTTCTTTAACAAGGCCTTCTTGCTTTTGATCATGTTTTCGCTTCCCTCGAACTTGACTCTAAGAGCATCCCATATAGACTTAGCAGTTTTGTCATGCTGTAACAAGATGAATATATCTTCTTTTATTGCCTGTTGCAACAAACTGATCATCATTTTCTCGGCTCTATACATTGCTCGTTCTTGATCGGTAAACTCGGATATCTCTTTAATAACTTGCAAATCTGTTCGAGGCAATGTGTACTTCTTCAATATACACTCCCACGATCTGAGATGGTTTGCCTGAACCCAGTTTTCAAACCGATCCTTCCACCCATAATACTCCTCAATGCTCATCAATCTAGGAGGCTTTTGAGTCGTTCCCGTCTCATTTTCTAAATTCATTGCTTGAGCAATTGCGGCTGGAGTAGTCGATGTAGCAAAAGCGTTGTAAAACTCTGAATCCATACTGACTTATAAGCGAACTAAACAAATGACAGAAAAGCGAACTAACACTGAACAGATAAGCGAACCAGATGTTCACAAAAGCTAACTGAACTTTGGAGCGAACCCTTATAAGCGAACCAGAATGATCCAAATAAGCGAACCAGAATGATCCAAATAAGCGAACCAAAAAGTGTTCTTTGGAGCGAACCAACAATAATTTGGAGCGGACCTGTCTTGACAGATAAGCGGACCTGAAGTGTACTCTTGAGCGAATCAGAAATGAATTTGGAGCGAACCAGACTTAAACGTGTACAAATAAGCGAACCAGACTGTGATCTAAGAGCGGATCTCGATGACGTCAGTACGAGCGAACCACATAACGAACATGATTTGACCTGTTTTTAAGCTGTATTTTGACCTGAAACTTCCAAGGGTTTATCTTTGTATGGTAATGCACAATCAGTGAGTTTTTGACCAAAATTCAACCGTGAAATCTCTCCGAAATAAGAAAAGAAGGTGTAGAAGTAAGAAGAAACGATGAGAAACAGCTACAATCTGTAGAAAACCTCCTCCCAAGCTCTGATACCACTTGTAGGATCGTTTGCTGACCCGAACGAGTCGTTCAGAGGTTGTCTCTTGCGTTTCAGATGCGGAATAATAAGAAATGCAAGTAGATATAGCTTGTTCTTCCTTCTAACTGCTTGTTTTATTGATTTGAAACGTTTTACAGCTCAATCGTCACACCGGCAGAGCTTCGGCGTGGAATCTAACTACTACTACTAAGGTCCGCTCAAACGACTTCTATATATAGGCAGTTGGGTCCGCTTATGTGTCGCATGACCATAAGAGCGGACCACCTTAGTCCACATAAGCGGACCACAATTGACAAATGAGCGAACCATAACCCAAATGTCCCTATGAGCGGACCTAGCATATAAAATCTATACAGACTCCTGTTTTCTCGTATTACGTGCCCTATGCTATACATTACGACATAAGACCTGATCCTAGACACCTAGACGCAATCAACAGATGTAGTGCACTAACAGGTTCTGGAACCAAGATAGTTCGGCAGCTCCATTTGCTAATGCCTTGTACTCCGCCTCGGTTGAAGATCGAGAGACCGATTTTTGACGCGCTGAGCGCCAGGAGAGAACGTTTGAGCAAAGATAGATGATGTATGCAGTTGTGGAGCGCCCCCCATCTGCAATACCACCCCAGTCAGAGTCGGTAAATGCGGTAAGATCAATGGGAGACCCACGGTTAAGAAACAAACCGTGATGGATGGTGCCTTTCAGGTAGCGGAGAACACGTTTTAAAGCTTGCCAATGAAGTTGAGTTGGGGAATGCATGTATTGTGAGAGCTTGTGGACGGCATAGGAGACATCAGGTTGAGTGAAGGCAAGGTATTGGAGAGAACCCACCAGCTGACGATATGGTGTAGGATCAATCTGAGATGAGCCATCAACAGGAGAAAGAGACTCAGTGGAACTGAGGGGTGTGGCAACGGGTTTAGCGCCATCCATTTTGAACTTGGTGAGTAGATTTTGCACATGAGCATGCTGAGATAAAAACAAACCATTGGTGGTGGAAATGACTTCTATACCAACGAAGTGGTGTAGCATACCGAGATCTTTAATAGAGAATTTTTTTGATAATGCACCAATCGTATGTGACGGGTGGTCCGTTGGACAACCCTTAAATAGTTTAAAAAGATTAAAATTTCATGCTTTACTTGGTTATTTTCTTGAACTTAGTAACTACGAGTGTTCGTGTGTTTTGCAGGTAAATCACTTAATTCGGTTAAATTGGAACCCGTAGGCTACGGTTGATGATACGTGTTAACAGCGCAAGTGTTTTGGTGAGAAGGATTTATTATTTTTAATAGTCATCACATCATGACTGTATAAACATGAGTCAATCACGTGAAAGGAAGGAACAAAAGTCAACATTATCAGCAACTTTGAGGTTTTGGTTTTTGATGAAGAAACAAACATCATCATCACTTCACATAATTGGCAGCAGATTCTTTCACATGAATATTAATTAGAGGCACATGGGGCTTGTGGTATTAATTCTTTTGGGTTTACATGAGACTTGTGGATTTATGTGATTGGGCCGATTTTTAACTTGTGCGGGCTGGACTTCTTTGGGGGCGACACATGTGAAGAGGCAAACATCAAGATCACGTGATTTGGAGGGTTCCTCAACAAAACATCAAAGTCAACAATCTCATCATAATGCAACAGAAATCATCTTGGACGGCATGAGACTTGGGAGGTGTGCAAGTTATTTGTTCCATCATTAATAAACATCATCACCTATCATCAGTACCACGTGGATTAGTGGACATAAGTGGGCCGATTTTTATGAGAGGGATCATTATAATTATAAAACAATATCATCACATCGCCCAACAGGGATTTTGGCAGACATTGGGCTCGCAGACTTTTGACATTGGGCCAACACTAGTGGACGGTCCATGTGAGGTTCGGTTGGACTTGGGCGGCAGCCAGAGATGCACGTGAAGAAAGGAGAGAGGGCCTTGAGGTTTTAAAAACAACAATAGTCAACATCAATATTATCTTCGAGGCGGCTGACTGGATGCACATGTGGGATTATCTTGGCAGCCGACAAAAAGTGTTATGAGGGTTTTGACTTTCCATCAACATATATCATGATCATTGGGCTTGGCAGAGGTATCACGTGAACAAAGTGAAAAATTCAGGTTGATACCGTAATTTACGGTTTCACCATAAATTACGGTGGACTTGAATTCCATCTAAATTCCACCGTAACTCAGGAAAGAAGTACCGTAACACATTGAACATCACCGTAAATTACGGTGATACCGTAATTTACGGTGGAGGCTGCGATCAAATGTGTAACTGCCTCATTAAAGTTAATTTTATGGTTTCTTTTCAAGTATTCTCATCATTGTCGGTTTTGGGGAGACACGAGGGGCGATTTGGCTTGTGCTAGCTTGGTTCTAAACGATTGTTAACATTCGGTTTGTGTTTTCGATTTGGATGAACATTGAAACTTTTGTTATTATGTTGATTCGAGCCATGTGTGGCTAAACACTTTATGATCGTCCTAGATTGAAGGTTTGTTTGAGACATTTTGTATTTGATTTCCTAATTTCTAGAATAGCAATCCTTATCTTTATGGTTGGTTTGTTATGGTGTGTGATTGTTTGTTAGTAACTTGTTAATTCTTATGATTTTCTAGTTTGAAACCATACGTTCTTGGTGCCGTTGGCAATCGAGATATCATGGGTAGAATTAGGATTGGGTAAGGGTTGATTGATCATCGGGTAACAACCTCACGTTCTAGGAATCTGAGTACTTAGTTCCCTTTCATCACTGCAAGTAATCACACATGAGCTATGTCTATGTAGTTCTTTCTAGTGGAATGATAATATGAATGTCGAAACAAACCGGAAATCTAGGATGGTCATTTGTCTCTAATTTGCTTACAACCAAACTTTTCTCTTGCAATTTAATTAGTTTAATTTAGTATAAAACCAATTCACTCACATAAACTCTTGAATTTTATTTCTCTTGCAATTAGATTAATTTAATTAAATTAGATAAACTTTCGAATAACACATATTCCACAAACTCCCTGCGTTCGATACCCTCTTACCACTATCTGTTTAGTAGTAATTGGATTAAATTTGATTGTGACCACGACATCACGTCAAATTTCACCGTTGCCGGGGAGTAGTGCGCAACGTGTGTTATTTTTGTTCTTTTCTTAAGTTTGTTATTTTTCTGGTTTACGCTGGGTGTGTTAGTGTGCAGGTATTGACAGGTGCATGCATACTAGGAGCTCTCACAAGCTTTCACCATTAGCATTTGATCCGGAAATCGAACGGACTTTGCGAGCAAACAGAATTTTGTTAAGGGAAAACACAATTAGCGGTTCACCAACAACACCAACTACACCAATCATACCAATCCGATACATGGATCCACCATAACCACCACCCACTACGGGTGAACCTACTCCACCATTTATACCAACATCCACTCAACCTTCACCAAATACCACCATGCCCAGTTCTACTACCGAATTTACTTCACCATTTGATATCCCACCACCCAATACCACATTACCTACCAATACTCAAACTGAACCTACTCTTACCTTTAGCCCTGCTTCTACAATTCCACCTCTCACCCATTTCTTCCCAGCTTCAGGTTAATCATCATCCACCTATACACTACCACAAGGCTCAATTGTTGTTCATGCTACTTCATTATTTGGAGTACCAAACCAGTCCGGTTTTCAATACTCATCTATTCCATTTGGGCCATCATCGGGGGGTATAGAAGGAGATGGATATGAAGAAGGATATGAAGATTTCGAGGGTTATGAGGAAGAGGGTTATGCTTATGTGGGTAGTGGAGATCAAGGGGAGTTGACTTATGTACCTGGTCAAACACAAAGAATGTCAAGTGTTGGTGGGATTCCACAACAACAACAACAACTCATACCACAACACATTAGACCAAGGCCACAAGGGCCACCAATGCAACGCCCTATACCATTGCAACAAGTTCGGCCACAAAATGTCCAACCACAATTTCAAAGGCCAATTCAACAACCACCGATGCCCCAACAACCATTCGCACCACAAGGGCATATACCAAGACCAATGGGTCCTATTCGTCCAAGGGGTCGGTTGGGTGTACCAAGGAGGCATCTTAGAGAACATGCGAGGGGTATTGAAGCACATTTTAGGCCGGTGATTACTCACAACCCTTCACCGGTGGTTATTCCTCATAACAATCAAGGAAGAACTTTTGAAGTAAGGACTAATTCCTTACAAAGTTTGCCGAAATATAAGGGTCTAGCAACGGAGGAACCCTATTTCCATTTGGAGGCCTATGACTCAATTTGTAACACTCTTGGGAGTCAAGGTTTTTCGGCCGATGATGTGAAGTTGGTTTTGTTTCAATTTTCCTTGGAAGATAAGGCAAAGAAGTGGTTCTACACTTTGCCTTCGGCATCTATTTACACTTGGGGGGAAATGCAACAAACTTTCTTAGACGAATTTTATACCGCCCAAAAGACCAATGATGCTAGGAAAGGGTTGAGAAGTTTCCAACAACAACAAGGCGAAATGTTCCATGAAGCCTTCGAGCGCTTAAACATGATGATTAAAAATTGTCCACACCATGGGATTGAGCTTTGGGAGTTGATGAACGCCTTTCATGAAGGGTTGTGTGCCGAGGATGCACGTGATCTAATGTCCATCACAAATGGTACTTTTGGCACAAATTATGAAGATGAGGATTGGGAGTTCTTGGAACAAATGGCCATTACCTCAACGAGGAAAGCTCAAGCATCAAGGAGAGCAGGACCGGCTGTCACGAGATCGCAAGTTAATGCAGTTGACGATGGTAATGTTCAAACTACTAATCAAATTTATGATGTTTGTGCATTGTGTAATGAAATAGGTCATGCGGCTGAAAATTGCCAAGGAGATGATGGGCAATACGAAGAGGTTCATGCTGTTCAAGGTCAAGGAGGGGGTGGTAGAAATTACAACAATATGAATTCTAACACTTACCACCCCGGGTTGAGGAACCACCCAAACTTTCGTTATGGGAACCCTTCAAATCAAGCAAACCCGAATTTCCAAGGAAACCAAGGATTTCAAAGGCAATATCAAACGGGTCAAAGCTCTTCGGGTGGAAACGAAGTAATGGAGATGTTGAAGGCGATGCAAGTTGAAATGCAACGAATGAATCAACGTGATGAGGTTCGGATGCAAAAGGACGAGGCCCGTGATAAAGCGATTCAAACTTTGACCACCCAAATGGGTCAACTTGCAAGTGAAGTGGCGATATTGAAGAAAGCAAAAGGTCAATTACCAAGTGACATAGTGATAAATCCCAAGAACACAAAGAGCATTAACATCAATGTGGTAAGCACCATTCCAAATACTAAATTTAATGAAACATTGATAACTTCTTCGTGTCAAGTGAATGCAGGTTTGGAAAAAGATCCGAAGTCGAGAATGATAGAGAGTGTGAAGCGCCAATCGTGCCTATCCGTGTGGGAAAATTAAAAATCCCTCACGCATTGTTGGACTACGGGGCAAGCATGAGTGTGCTACCGAGCGATTTATACGATATGTACGACTTTGGTCCGCTTGAAGATATAGACACCATGGTGAGCTTGGCGGATGGAAGTTGGAGGCGTCCACGGGGAATGGTTAGGAATGTTAAGATTCAGTTGGGAGAGTTTGAATACCCAGTGGATTTCTTAGTTTTGGACTATGCTTCTACCAACATGGCATCACAACAAAGGGTAATTTTAGGTCGACCGTTTCTATACACGGCAAATGCTCAAATTAATTGTAGAGACGAGATTATTACCATGACCGAAAAGAACCGTAAGTTGTCCTTTGATGTTCAAACTAGAGGGATTAGTTATGAGTCCATTGAGAGGAAGGGTGGTGAGTCTAGTGACTGTATGAAAAATGTGTTACCACGAATGAGAAAAAAACACCCACCGGACCGTGAAGAAACATATATGGGTGCGAGCAAGAGTGTATTTGATTACCCACCGAGTCAAAATGAGACGGATGCATTTTGCCCAATGACAAGCTACAGTGGGGGAGGTGATAGGAACCGATTCTTTGAGCCACCATAAATGGTGGTGGCACAGTCTGGCTGAAGACTCGAAACTTAGCGCTGCTTGGGAGGCAACCCGGGGTTTTATATTGATCTTGTTGTTTTTATCTTTCTATGTTTCAGGGCCATGGTGACATTCAAGTGCGAGGAAGATGTACGGATATTTGGGTGAAGGTGGTGATAGGAAGTCGGATTATCTACAACATCTGTTGTGGCAAACTTCACCAGGTCAATGTACTCTTTCCTTAGTCTTGTTATGTTCTTTAGCTTTGAAATATTGCTAGTTTATTAGTTTGCTTTTGTTTATTAAAAAAAATATGAAAAAAAATATAAAATGAGAAAAAAATACCAAAAAGAAATTTGGGGTTTGAGAATTAAAGCTTTTGTTGATGTTGAATGAATTTTAGTGATCAAAGCCCTCAAAGCCATACATTGGGACAATGTATCCCAAGTGTGGGGATGGGGGAAATTTTTGGGAGTTTTAAAAAATTTTTGTAAATCCAAGCGAAAATTGTTAAAATTTGAAAGCTTGATATTGTACCATTTGACCCACCGACACCCATTCCTAGTCTTTTCTTGGTGAGGATTTGAGCCACACATGATTGTTATTGATATTTCATTTTTTGAGTGGCAGTGTGTGTTGTGTGTTAATAGAACTTGTGTGTGAATACTTGTTAAATCCTAGAATTAGCATGCTTTTGAAAATGATAGGGGGACTTTTAGGAAGCCTCGTCTAGATGTGTGAGAGTGTGGGAATTGGGGGTTGGACCTCATACGTTACATATATGAGCTTGGTATTGTGAGGGGTGGGGGTTTGGTCTTTAGAAAGCCATGTTTGAGCCTTATACCATTCGGTTGTGACCCAAACCTACTTCCTACAAAATTTTACCTATTGAGATGACCCGGTTTAGGAGATTTAGTATGTAGTATTGATGTTCTTGTATATATTGTTGAGTTTGAAGTGTTATGAAGAAAAAAATGAAAAAAAAATGATAAAAAAAAGAAAAAAAAAGAGAGAGAGAAAAATATGAAAAAAAAGAAGTGATTGGTTGCAACAGTAGTTGAGAATGTTGAAGAAATTGTGTATATATTTGATGGTTGCTTTATTAGTGGTAGAAATAAAAACCGGGTCAAATCAATTAGCTCTCGCATATATATTCCACCATTTTTCTATCTTTGCACCTAGCCCCGTTACAACCCGTAAGTCCTTTTGATTCATAAGCATGCTAAATACTCAATAGGAGGAGACTTGATTTTTATACAAGCTTATTGTCGCACAAACACACACACGCATTGAGTAGCTAATATTTCTTGTCACCGAGAGTTTTTGTGAGGGGTGTGTCTTGTGGTATGATTGAAAGTTAGTAAAAGGACGATACATTTTAGCTTGTTTTGCATGTTGATCGCTTGTGGTTTTGAAATAGTTTTTGAATCGGTTGCTTGGGTCAAGCAACGGGTAAGTGTGGGGATGTGACGGGTGGTCCGTTGGACAACCCTTAAATAGTTTAAAAAGATTAAAATTTCATGCTTTACTTGGTTATTTGCTTGAACTTAGTAACTACGAGTGTTCGTGTGTTTTGCAGGTAAATCACTTAATTCGGTTAAATTGGAACCCGTAGGCTACGGTTGATGATACGTGTTAACAGCGCAAGTGTTTTGGTGAGAAGGATTTATTATTTTTAATAGTCATCACATCATGACTGTATAAACATGAGTCAATCACGTGAAAGGAAGGAACAAAAGTCAACATTATCAGCAACTTTGAGGTTTTGGTTTTTGATGAAGAAGCAAACATCATCATCACTTCACATAATTGGCAGCAGATTCTTTCACATGAATATTAATTAGAGGCACATGGGGCTTGTGGTATTAATTCTTTTGGGTTTACATGAGACTTGTGGATTTATGTGATTGGGCCGATTTTTAACTTGTGCGGGCTGGACTTCTTTGGGGGCGGCACATGTGAAGAGGCAAACATCAAGATCATGTGATTTAGAGGGTTCCTCAACAAAACATCAAAGTCAACAATCTCATCATAATGCAACAGAAATCATCTTGGACGGCATGAGACTTGGGAGGTGTGCAAGTTATTTGTTCCATCATTAATAAACATCATCACCTATCATCAGTACCACGTGGATTAGTGGACATAAGTGGGCCGATTTTTATGAGAGGGATCATTATAATTATAAAACAATATCATCACATCGCCCAACAGGGATTTTGGCAGACATTGGGCTCGCAGACTTTTGACATTGGGCCAACACTAGTGGACGGTCCATGTGAGGTTCGGTTGGACTTGGGCGGCAGCCAGAGATGCACGTGAAGAAAGGAGAGAGGGCCTTGAGGTTTTAAAAACAACAATAGTCAACATCAATATTATCTTCGAGGCGGCTGACTGGATGCACATGTGGGATTATCTTGGCAGCCGACAAAAAGTGTTGTGAGGGTTTTGACTTTCCATCAACATACATCATGATCATTGGGCTTGGCAGAGGTATCACGTGAACAAAGTGAAAAATTCAGGTTGATACCGTAATTTACGGTTTCACCGTAAATTACGGTGGACTTGAATTCCATCTAAATTCCACCGTAACTCAGGAAAGAAGTACCGTAACACATTGAACATCACCGTAAATTACGGTGATACCGTAATTTACGGTGGAGGCTGCGATCAAATGTGTAACTGCCTCATTAAAGTTAATTTTATGGTGTCTTTTCAAGTATTCTCATCATTGTCGGTTTTGGGGAGACACGAGGGGCGATTTGGCTTGTGCTAGCTTGGTTCTAAACGATTGTTAACATTCGGTTTGTGTTTTCGATTTGGATGAACATTGAAACTTTTGTTATTATGTTGATTCGAGCCAGGTGTGGCTAAACACTTTATGATCGTCCTAGATTGAAGGTTTGTTTGAGACATTTTGTATTTGATTTCCTAATTTCTAGAATAGCAATCCTTATCTTTATGTTTGGTTTGTTATGGTGTGTGATTGTTTATTAGTAACTTGTTAATTCTTATGATTTTCTAGTTTGAAACCATACGTTCTTGGTGCCGTTGGCAATCGAGATATCATGGGTAGAATTAGGATTGGGTAAGGGTTGATTGATCATCGGGTAACAACCTCACGTTCTAGGAATCTGAGTACTTAGTTCCCTTTCATCACTGCAAGTAATCACACATGAGCTATGTCTATGTAGTTCTTTCTAGTGGAATGATAATATGAATGTCGAAACAAACCGGAAATCTAGGATGGTCATTTGTCTCTAATTTGCTTACAACCAAACTTTTCTCTTGCAATTTAATTAGTTTAATTTAGTATAAAACCAATTCACTCACATAAACTCTTGAATTTTATTTCTCTTGCAATTAAATTAATTTAGTTAAATTAGATAAACTTTCGAATAACACATATTCCACAAACTCCCTGTGTTCGATACCCTCTTACCACTATCTATTTAGTAGTAATTGGATTAAATTTGATTGTGACCACGACATCACGTCAGTATGTTGGACAAAAGTATCATTGTTGCCGGTCAAGACAATATCATCAACATATACCAAAAAGTACGAGACAATGCCATCCCGATTGTAGATGAACAAAGAGGGGTCCGCGAAGGATTTTCGAAAACCAAGTTCAAGGAGGAACGTTGCAAGCTCCATATACCATGCACGTGGTGCTTGTTTGAGCCCATAGAGAGATTTCCGTAGGAGACAAAGGTAGTGTGGGAGATCCGGATTGACATATCCCGGGGGTTGAGTCATGTAAACCTCTTCATGCAAAGTGCCATGTAAGAAGGCGTTGTTGACATCGAGTTGTCGAATGGACCAATTTTGAGATAAGGCAATGGAAAGGACGGTACGGATAGTCACAGGCTTAGTAACTGGACTAAACGTTTCAAAGTAATCCTTCCCATATTCTTGTAGAAAACCTTTGGCAACTAAGCGAGCCTTATATTTTTCAATAGACCCGTCCGGACGCCGTTTGATACGAAAGACCCATTTGCAATCGATAGGTGTGCGTTGGGTGGGAGGGACGAGTTCCCATGTGGCATTTTTTAATAAGGCATTAAATTCATTATCCATTGCTTTTCGCCATTTTGGATCTTTTAGAGCTTGATTATGTGTTGTTGGTTCAAGGGTAGGAGAGATTGGATGAAGTGTGGTTTGATTAACAAAAGCAGAGTTATAGTATTTGGGGTTCGGCTTACGGTTACGTGTAGGTAAGGTGGAGGTCGTTGGGCTGGTGGTGGCCGAGTTGGAAGAGTTCAAAGGAGGAGATGACTGGGCAGTGGAGGTGGAGTGGAATTCGGTGGATGATTGAGGGAAATCAGATGTATGGTCATTAGAAGTGTGAGCCACGGATGGTGTGGTGGAGTGTGTGAATTGCGAAGAGTGGGCCTGTGTTGATGCACTACGTCTGTCGACTACGTCTTACATTGAGTCTTAGACTTGTATAGATGAGATATGGCACGAAATCCTAGAAACAAGTGTTAAAATAGATTTCGCTTATGTGTCAAGAAGCTAGGTCCGCTTATGTGTCATAGTCTAACAGGTTCGCTTATGTGAACATGATAGTTCCGCTTATACGGACATGACCGTATAAGCGAAACCATGTCATCTATAAATAGGTCATTTCAAGCGAACCTAAGCACATAGTTGTAGGTGTATTCTTCCTGTGAGCCACGAAGTGCTGCCGAAGTGCTGTCAAAGTCTGTAAACGTTATCAAAATCAATAAAACAGCAGTTTAAAGTGAATCCGAATGAAATAGCACCAAATCATTAGTTTCCGCCTCTTGATTTGGATAGGAATTCTTCTGATCGACTCAATCAGGGCCGAACACGATCCTACAAGTGGTATCAGAGCTCAGGAGGAGGAGTTCTTGCCATTTTAGCTGGATTTCATCATCATTTCTTGTTTCTACACCTTCTTTCATCAATTCAGAAAATTTTATTGGTCGAAATTGTCTCAAAATTTCACAGAGTGTGCACAATTGAGTATTAACAAACCCTGTAAAGTTTCAGACCAAAATACGGACAAAAAATGGACGAAATAACCTTCGAACTTAGTTCCGCTTTTACGGACACTTGATAGTTTCGCTTCAGTGACAGTGTAGTTTCGCTCCAAAGGACAGTTAGTTTCGCTTCAGTGTCAACTAAGTTGATAGTTCCGCTCCAAAATGTATCAGTAGTTTCGCTTTTGTGTTCATCACAGATCCGCTTGAACAAACAACTTGTAGTTTCGCTTGAAAGATCCGCTTATAGGGACTTGTTTGTTGGGGATTCGCTCAAGAGATCCGCTTGTAGTTACACTTTGGAGGTTCCGCTCTTTTGACCAAATCAAAGGTTTCGCTTATAAGACAGTTTGAAAGTTCTGCTCATAGTGACACTTGAAGGTTCCGCTTATCTGAACAAAGCATAGTTTCGCTCTTGTGACTGTCTAGACTAGTTTCGCTTTTCTGGACAGTTAGTGTTTCGCTTGAGAGAACATTTTGCCTAAGCTTGGAAATTTGTGAACTTGTGAACTTTGGACAATCGAACAATGGACACTGAATTCTATAACGCCTTTGCTAGTCCGATCTCAATTACACAGAATGCTTTGATTGACAATGAAACCGGAACGTCTCAGAAACCGCCTAAACTCATGGATATTGATGATTATAATGTGTGGTCTAAACGATTTGGAAACTGGGTCGAGGCTTATCACCTAGATGCGTGGGAACACACTGAAGAGCCATATGTTAGACCCGTTACAAATGGTGTGCAGCAAACAATTCGAGAAATGAGTACTGAAGATAAAAAGAAATATCGAGATGAGAAATTGATGGTGAGTCTGCTTCAGCAAGCGATAAAAGAAGATATCTTGATATTGCTTCAACATGATGGAACTGCTTATTCAATTTGGACAGAATTGGAAGCTAAATTTGTTGGAAGTGATGATATGCTTAAAAATAAGATGTCTCTCATGAAGAAAGAATTCGATTTATTCTGTGGTTTGAAAACTGAAAACACCAAGCAGATAATTGATAGATATTGTAACTTGGTGAGAAATATGACAAAACTTGGAATTAAGAAAGATACTGATGAATTGATTGAAAAACTTGCAGATGCGCTACCACATGAAACATGGGGAAAGTTTCTGATGATGCTGAGATCCAACAGAAAAGATTACAAGAATATGACACTGGGAGATTTCATCAAACACCTGGAAGCTCAAGAGATGGAGCAAAGGAAGATAGCCAGGATGAAGAATTACGATGGAGAACAAGACATCAGCTTATACTACAAGAGTGGTGTTCCTGGAACGACAAGTCATTCTCCAAAAATTGAAACAGCATTCAGTGTGAAAGATTCTTCTGAAAAGAAGTCATCCCAAGGATCAAGCAGCACAAGATTTTCATCATTCGATCCAAACATTTCTGTAACAAAGAATGGAAGAAAACTTCAGTGCAATATTGTTCTTAGTATTGAAAATGATCAAGATTACACTGAAGAGATTGCTAAAAATCAAATGTCTTTGTTGGGAATGGTTCTTGAGTCTTATAGTAGTTTTGTGGCCGGAAAGATCGGTAATCCAATGCTCACGAAAGAGGATTACGATCAAATTGATGCTGAGGAAATGGAATTGATGGACATTAAATGGTGCATGGCTAGCGTGATGAGACGAGCTGAGAAGTTTAAACAAATTAAAGGCCGAGATGATTTTCGTGATGCAAATGTTTCAACTTTAGGCTTTGATAAATCTAAAGTTACGTGTTTTCGTTGCAGGGAAAAGGGGCATTTCAAGAGGGAGTGCAAAAATCGTGAAGCTACTAGTGCCCAGAATCCTTTTGGAAACAACGACTATCACAAAAAGGCAATTTATCATCAAGTCACACCACCAGCACAGCATCAGGCACAAACTGTACATGGGAGAGATGTGATTGACGGGACAAAAAGAGCATGTCTAAGCAAATATGAAAATTTTTCATGGGATAAATATATTCCAACAAACAGCAAAGTGTGTTTGGCAGAACAAGATGATGAAAAGTTGGCTGAAGGTTTTTGTTGGGATGATTTTTGCCCAGATCAAGATCTCATGGCCAAAGAGATGTCCAAAAACACTTCAAATGTTAACGCTTTCATTGCTAATGCCTATGATTTGAAATGTGCAGAAAGAAGCAGAAAAGTCATAGAAGCTGCTGAAGCAAGACGGAGAAAGCTAGAAGAAGAAGAAGAAGAGGAAGAGAGATTAAAAGCTGAAGCTGAAGCTGAAAGAAAGAGAAGAGCTGATTTTTTACGATCAAACAGAACAGTCAAAGAGGTTCCTGAATTTGAAGTAAAAGTTGATGTTGAACCTGTCAAAGTTCCTGAAAAGTGCATGAATTGTGATTCTTTAATCAAGCAGAACAATGATTTGCTGCATAATATAAACAGATTGAAAGAATCCTATGATACAATGAACAGAGAAATCAACAAGTATACTGATTCGAGTGGTGAACAAGCTGTGGCAATGAATACACTGAAGATAGCGTACCTGAGACAGCTTGATGATGCTAATTTTCATATAAAGAAATGTGCTGATCTGGAGTTGGAGTTAGCAACAAAAAAGATAGAAACTGAGAAAGTTAAAAAATTATTAGAAAGTTACTCATGTTCTACTTTTGTTGTTGACAGGATTTATCCGGTTGTGGAGAATTTGAAGACGTTTGCAGAAGTGAAGACGTCTGAAGAAAAGAAATCTATGACAAAAGACGAAGAAAAAGTGAAGACTTCTGGTAAGAAATCAAGTGTGGTCTACAATAGATGTCCGCCCCCGGTCGAAAATGGATATTCACCTCGAAATCCAAATTCCGAGAGAGTCGAAAAAGCTATAAATTTAGAATGGGAGTCTGGGCCATCGAATAACTTGCCAGAAAATATTGATGTCACGTACACGTCATCCGACACTGATCATGAGTCAAAGTTGATAAAAAGTGTGGTCGATCAGGTGTTAGATAAAGATGACAGTGAGGAGTCCAAACCCGAGTCAAAGTATGGGTCCAATGCGTCAAAGCCAACATTCAAAAAGGACAAACGGGTTTATGATACAGAGTTTTTGATGTCAAAATCTAATTTGAATGATGAATCATTCAAAGTAGCATACATTTTGAAAGATTCTGACAAATTATATTCTGACGAAGCTTTTCCAATAAGAAGTGTCAGATTTGAAATGATTCAAAAGGTTTTCAAAATAACAGAAATTAATATTTCTGAAATAAAAGATTTAAATCTTATCGGAAAACCTAAACAATACACTTCAAGAGATCAACAAAGAATTAACAAGAAAATGGGTTACAATTGTGGTTATAGTTTCCAAAAGAAACCAAACCATAATCGTAATTTCAAAAAGAAAGGATTAGGTTTTGTTCCACCGAAAAATTATAAAAATGAAAAATGTATAAACCAAAAACTATGTTTGTTTCAGGGAAAACGTCAGAGTCTGAAAAGGAACAATCATTCAGAAAGCAGTCAAATCAGGAATTCCTTGCCAAGAAGCAAGAAGAACTGAAGAAGAATGATGTTTCAAAGAAGATTGAAAAGAGAACCTTTTTTCAGTATAAAACGGTTGGTCATGTTGCGAAGAATTGTCCAAAGACATTCAAGCCAAAACAGGAAGTTTCTGGTAAAATGAAAGAGAAAGTTGTTGAGAAAACTGAACTTTCAACCCGAAAGTTTACTGGCTTTGAAAATTCAACTTTTAAGAAAGGAGAATGTTCAAAGAGTGCTTTTAAAAGAAAAGATAATGTGGCAAATCAAAAATGGGTTGTGAAAGGTTCAGGTAATAATTCTGGTGATGAATCTGATTCCACAAAATCAGAGGAGCCACGTGTTGAGAAAAAGGTTGATAGAAAAGTTCCAACTATGAACGATGAAAATTTTCCACCGTTACGTGCTGAAAATTTTATGAAGAAAGTTGGAAAGGTTGAAATTTCAAATCAATTTTATTCTGACAAGAAGAAATTTGATGTTGAAAAGACTTTCAACGGAAATGTGAAACATATTTTTGGCAAAATGGTCAATGGTAAGGCCAAAGGTGTTAAAGAATTTTATGCTGCCAAAAGAGGGGTTCACAAGTCCGTTAAAAGTAAAGATGAAGAAACAGTTACACCCAAGGAAGGCCAGGCTTGGGTGGATATATTTTTCAAAGAGTAAAAACCTGACTTGCCGGAGATCCCAAGTTGGTAATTGTGGATCAGGAATCAGCATCATTCTTTACCATGTTTGTATTTTGTGTTTGACAAGTTTTTGCAGGACTTGCCGGAACTCCCAGGTTTGTAAGCGAGGAGTAGGAATCGGCACCTTGAGAATTCAACCAACAGATGGTAATTGGTTGAAAAACAGGTTTGAAGATTTGTTTGTGCATATCTGCATATGGTAAATCAAGGACATTAATTTGTACTTGAATTTTTCCTACAAGTGGTTCAAAGATAATATGATGAACCACATCCCCGAACTTGTTATTGACAAACCTACAAGTGGTAAAATCAACAAAACTTATTTTCCGAAAAAACCATTCTGATTAAAACAAACTTGAGTGATTTGAAATCATTATGGGAAAATAGTTTGTTGTGAGGGGGAGTTCTGATTGTTTTAGTCAAACGGATGGAGAATTGAAGCGATTTGATACCAGTTGTCATATTCTGTACATTTCGTTTTCAATTTTTCTTTAGATGTATTTGAATTTTAGGGGGAGTAAGAATTTTAGAAAATCCAAAAACATCAGAAAATTTGAAAAAGTCAAAAACATGATAAAACTGAAAAATGAGTTTTGGTTGCATAAAAGAGGAAATGATAGTACATCAGTGGACTATCACGACATGCTAAAGAATTGTAAAGTCAAAATGTGATAAACAATCTTACTGTGGATGTGTCAGTAGGTTTTCGCACATTTAGTAAACTGTAACGAGATATAAACCTAAAATCAAACTTGCTTATTCTGTGGGTTAACAAAACTGCTTGGATATATAGGTAACCCCTGAAATCTTGTTTGAAAGGTCCCTTATTCTGAGATACTAGGTCTTTATGCTCAGTGATATCTGGGGTATTATCCCGGGACTTCTGCTATATGGAAATACTGACCTAGTCCCCGGATAATGCTTTCTGCAAAAAGCTTTGAAATATAAGCTCGCCCTCAGCATGCTGATGAAACAATAAAATTGACAGTCGTTGCTGTTGTAATTAAAAGATCCTCTAAAGGGGACACACCAAAAGTCGAAGCCGTCATCTCTCTGCGTATACGGAAGTATCGACCTGAGCTCTCACGGCCCTCGCACATAACCCCTTTACAGATATCATCTGTGGTATACTCACCTGTAAGACTGAATATTGGGATCTGGATACAGGAGTATATTCAAGTAGTGGGACACACGGATAAGTTTAAGTATCTAAGACACTAATTGCGTATCTCGAAACAGTTGAAATCTGTGTGAAAATTTAAGTGGACAAACATACTGACAATCTAGGTAAATTGTTTAGAGCTTAAAATGAAATCAAGCTTAACGGTGTTGATGATATGTCTCAGAAACAGATATGATCCTCTTGCATGAACTCACAAAAATATTATCTGTAAATATTTCATTTCTGCATTGCTTCCTATTTTTGCAAGTGGTGTTAGTTACTTTCTTTCAGAAAATCCAAAACGATTTTAGTGTGTTTTAGCATAAATTTTTGTAAAATCCAAAAAGATTTTTGACAACTGGTGTTGAGAAGCTTATTTTCGAAGTTCAAAGTGCTAAACATGAAGAACAGGTTTGGGAGAGAGTATGTGATGTTGTTAAGTTTGTTTGAAAAGAGCCAGTAAAAGATCTTGAATGTAAAATTATTTCTGGAAATTCTTGCAAAAGTTTCTAAATTGATTGAAAAGATTTAATCTTTAAAGAAATTTATGTTTAGGTAGAGATTGTGCAGGTAAATGTGTGCCAGGTGACTATTCTGTGATGGAATAGAGCCAGGTATCAATCTTGAAGATAAATTTTGAAGCTGTGAATTCCAGACTACGATCCCAGTAGATTGAGAGGGGGAGTCTGAAGACACCATGTCAACATTCGAGAGAGAGGAGTTTGTTGATGATGAAGATAGAGTTTGCGGATTCTTGCAATGATAAATTCTTCAGAGGAAGATTGAAGACTGATAAAGACTGTAGGTTGACAATCGAAGACTCGAAGACTCCGTCAACATCCGAGGGGGAGTCTGTTGATGCACTACGTCTGTCGACTACGTCTTACATTGAGTCTTAGACTTGTATAGATGAGATATGGCACGAAATCCTAGAAACAAGTGTTAAAATAGGTTTCGCTTATGTGTCAAGAAGCTAGGTCCGCTTATGTGTCATAGTCTAACAGGTTCGCTTATGTGAACATGATAGTTCCGCTTATACGGACATGACCGTATAAGCGAAACCATGTCATCTATAAATAGGTCATTTCGAGCGAACCTAAGCACATAGTTGTAGGTGTATTCTTCCGGTGAGCCACGAAGTGCTGCCGAAGTGCTGTCAGAGTCTGTAAACGTTATCAAAATCAATAAAACAGCAGTTTAAAGTGAATCCGACTGAAAAAGCACCAAATCATTAGTTTCCGCCTCTTGATTTGGATAGGAATTCTTCTGATCGACTCAATCAGGGCCGAACACGATCCTACAGCCTGGTTGTCGGTTGAAGTTTGGGCCAGGTTATGAGTTGTGTGGTGATAGATTGGGTGTTGTTCTTGCTGGGTTCTTGGTTGGGTTACAGGTGGGCTGAGAGGACTGGAAGGAGAATCAGGTTGAGGTTTTGATTGTGGTGGTGGGCCAGGAGAGTGGGCCTGTGTTGTGGAATTAGATATAGGAGAGATGGGTTGTTTAGCTAAGGGAGTGGAGTGGGTCTGTGGACAACCAAGGAATTCATCAACAGAGGAGGTGGTCAAGGATTTAGTAGGAGATTTGAATGGAAATTCTGACTCAATGAATGGTGCGTGCTAGTGTGTATATGTTTTAGGTATATATTTTAAGCCATTTTTACACTTTAGCCAAGTTTTAAATTTATAAAACACGATATTTACTAACACTAAACACACATATGGGCAAGTGCACCCATCGTGGACGTAGTATAGTGTTGGTAAGATACCGAGGTCGTCCAAGGACACAAGAGCTTTTAGTACCGGTTTATCCTCAACGTCTAATCAAATCAAAATGTTAGAAAAGATTTGTAAACAAAAAAAAAATAAAATTAACTAAATGCTGAAAAATAAAAATAAAAACAGATAGACAAGATGAATCACTTGGATCCGACTCGTGTATTAGTATAACCTTTGATTATTTTCGCACTTTTGCATTTGTTTAAGAGATTATCTTAGTTATTGTAGTAGGCCCCTCTTTTGAAGGCGACGTTACCCTCAACCCAGTAGTTTGAGTCAGCAAGGATACAATCCTAAAGGGTCGGATTATTGAAAGATAATTAATTAAGTTATTAATGCAAATTATGGTAGGCCCCTCTTTTGAAGGCGACGTTACCCTCGACTAAGTAGTCTGAGTCAGCAGGGATACAGTCCTAAATAGCCGGGTTATAGTATTAATAGTAGTTTACTTATGAAAGGGGTCAAAGAGTTTGGATCCCCGCCATCCAATACCTTTGGGTATTGAAGGAGATCCTACTAAATTTGACCCAGGTCCCTTGCAGGACCTCTAAACGCTGAACAAGGGCAAGACCCTTACCAAACCGTTCCCTTAACCCCCGACCAGGTAGCCAACATACCTCCATATAGACCGTGGAGATATGAATGGTGAAAATCTTTTATTTTATATAGACAGTAAAATAATGCCAAAACACCACGGACAAACGATAAGGAAGAATCACCTTCAACAAAAGAAACTAGTTATTAAAGTCATTAATACAAAACCAATTAAGAAGTGCAAAAGATTAAAAATAAAAAGTATTATACTAAACACTTGTCTTCACCAAGTGATGTAAGAGACTTAGGCAAACAGGCCTTGATTGTCAAGAACTCTTACGATCAATCTTGGATCCTGAGATGACTCACACACTCTATGATGGACAATGGATGATGGTGGTGGATGATGGTGTTGTGATGGTGGTGGGTGGTGGATGAAGTGTGAGAGAGGTGGTGTGCCAAGGGATGAGTTGCAATGGCTCCAAGCACTCCTATTTATAGGCTGAACAGAAGCCTGGGCACGGCCCCGTGTCCGCTGGGCACGGCCCCGTGCCCGTCTGACACTATCTCCCCTCATTAATTGTAATTCGCAATTACAATTAATGCGCCTGCAGTACTTTGGGCACGCCCCCGTGTTCACTGGGCATGGCCCCGTGGTGAGCAATAGAAGCTTCTACTGTTTTGTCTTTTCTGCTGCTTCTTGGGCACGACCCCGTGCTCGCTGAGCACGGGGCGTGTTCAGCCTTCTGTCTTTCTTGTTTTGCTTGGGAGGATGCTGTCGAGGGGTCGGGCAATCCACTTTTGTTCCTTTTCTTGTATTTATGTTAGATTTAGCTGTCTTTTTGCTTCTTTTGTTAATTTGAGCTCATTTAATCCTGAAAATACAAAAGGAAGACAAAAATACACTTTTTCCAACATTAGTACTTAAAAAGGGTTAGTTTTATGCCTCATTTGATGTAATTTATATGTTGCATTTTACACACATCAATGAACTCCACAAGTTTTGAGTGGTATAAGCGACGGTTGGTGTAATCATAACATTTGTAGGCTGATTTTGATGGTGAGTAGCCTAAGAATACACACTTCTCCGAGCGTGGATGAAGTTTGGATTTTGCATATGGGCGAAGCCATGGGTAGCATAAACTTCCAAATGGTTTGAATTTGTTGTAAGTTGGTTTTCTCTTGTAGAGGATAGAGTATGGACTTTGAAAATTCAGAATTGGGGTAGGTAGACGGTTGATGAGGTAAACCGCGGTTTGAAAAGCATGTGTCCAAAACGAAAGAGGGAGTTGAGCGTAATGAAGAAGAGCTAAACCGGTCTCAACAATGTGACGATGACGGCGTTCGACCACGCCATTTTGCTCCGGGGTATGCGGGGGAGTGGTGAAGTGTGATATGCCTTGAGATTGAAGGTAAGAGGTAAGACCGATGTATTCTCCACCGTTGTCGGTGAAAAGAGAAATTAATGGGGTTTGAAAATATTTTTCTACTAACAATTTAAATTGTGGAAATAATATTGAGACATCAGATTTGTGTTTCATTGGATATAGCCAAATATACTTGGTATGAAAATCAACAAAAATCACATAATAGGTGAAGCCATCAATGGATTTTTCCACCGGACCCCAAACATCCGAATAGATTAGTTGGAGAGGTTTGGTAGTACTAAATGAGTTCATACTAAAAGGCTCTTTGTGACTTTTATTAATAGAACACGAGCTATAATGAAAATTTAGAAGATTAAACTTTAACCCTAAGCATTTGGCTATGTTCTTGAGAATCCTAATGGAAGGATGCCCAAGTTTATGATGCCAATCAAGCGGTGATGTGGTTGAGACTGCATTTATTTGAGGTGATGAAGGAAAGTTGGCATAGTAGACATCAAGGTAGTTCTCGCCCCGCATTAGACGTGCCCCCGTGTGGAGATCCTTGACAAAGAAATGGGTCGGATAAAATTCCACAGAAACATGATTAGTTTTACACAATTTAGCATCAGAGATTAATTTATTTTTGAAGTGAGGAACACACAAAACGTCTTTTAGAGCAAGTGAGCCATTAGACGTGTGAAGGTGTGTTTGACCGATATGAGTGATAGAGAGAGAGTTACCATTGCCAAGGACAATCTCATCCGGTCCACCATACTCGGATATAGAGTGAAAGGATGTGCGATCTGGGTCGACATGATGAGAGGCCCCAGTGTCAAACATATAGGACGAGGAAGAAGTAGCATTAGCAATTGGAGAAGCCTTATGTGGAGTCATAGAACTTCCTGTTGTAACTTGATTATCACGAAGAAAGCGAGCGAGTTTCCTGCATTCTTTTGCTTCATGTCCGGCAAAGTTACAATATTGACAATAAATATTGTTACGATTACCGCCATGGTTTTGATTAACGTTGTGAGACCACCGATTGCAAACAGGTCTGTTGTTGTTGTTGTTTGGGTTGCGTCGATCAGATCGGACACTGGACCGTGGTTGTTTCTGGGTGTAATTGACAGTAGCCATGAGTGCTGGTGGTGATATTATGGTGTTGTTTAGTTCCCGTTCGAAATCGACAAGTTTTTCAAAGAGTTCCGGAAACGTGAGCTTTGTGTTAAAGTGACGTAGTGTTGTTGCAATGTTCTTGTAATCATCCCCCAACTGACAGAGAATATGAACCATCAAGTCTTCTTCTTTTACCGGGTTTTGAACAAGGGCGAGTTCGTCCGCGATAGATTTCATGTCGTGAAGATATTCGGTAATGGTTCGGGTGCCTCTAGGGTTTGACGCCAGCTTAGACTTCAGAGAAATAACTCGGGAACGTGACGAGTTCGCGTAGCTTGTCACGAGAAGATCCCAAGCTTCACGAGCGGTGTCAGCAGATGCGATTAAGGGCTGAACTGCTGGTGAGCAACTGCCCAGAAGAGCAGCCAAGATGCTTTGATCTTGTCGATACCATGTGTGGTATTCCGGGTTGGGTTTAGTTGCTTCTTTGTCAGTGAATTCCGGTGGAGGAGCTTTGGTTCCGGTGATGAATTGAACAAGATCCAAACCGATTAAGGTGGAATAAACATGTTTGCGCCATATGGAAAAGTTATCACTGGTTAGGGTGATGTTGAAATGAGTTGAAGCTGTGAGTTGAATGATTGTTTGTGATGCCATGTTGTTGATCTTGTTGATCGGAGCGGCTAATCGGAAAAAGAATTGGATCGGACTACTCTTTTAAGCGTGAGGCTCTTGATACCATATAAATGTTAGAATATGTTATGCAAAAGCTTGATTCATTGCAAAGATACAGAGGCTTTAAATAGCCAGCTACAAGAGCTACAACAGGAGACAAGAATAGAAACGAGAGAAATAAGGCTAGAACTATGGCTAGGACTATGGAAACCTATTGACTAGAAATTATTCTCTAAATATATATTGTTCATATAAACGGAAATATACATTGATTATACAATTATGAATTGGTATCCTTGATATCCTTAATAGTGTGTTCCGCCAAGCATCCTTGAGAGCCTGAAAATTCGCAACTAAACCATACGAAATCAGTATAAGAACTAAACTTGATCGACGAACACAAAATCAGTATAAGAACTAAACTATTACAGTACTCACTAGCCTGAGCCGATATAGTTGAAATAATTATTATGCATATGATTAAAAGTAAATGCCACATTTTGGCACCCATCATTCAAAGTAAATGCAGAGTTGTGTTGCAAGAAAACCTTAACCACACATACCAAGATGACAACAAATTTATGTTCCTAAAGTGGCTAAGTCGACAGATTTATAACAAGTAAATTATGGGAAAGACTTGGGAAGTCAACTTGTATTGGCTAAGAGTAGGGATTTGGAATAGCCACTTGTGTGTAGACATGTGTCAAAAACTTAAATACTTATCTTATGTGCTTTCCAATGTGTGGAGCTTTTCAGTTTAATTTGGTTGATTTGGGTCATTGAGTAAGACAATGTGTAGTGGGGCACCAAAATAAAGTCCCTATAAAGCCCCAAACACCATTACGAAGGGTTTTGTAAGACAAAAAAATGGGGGAGGCTTGATATATATAGCGCCGGGTATTGGGGGAGGTTTCAAAGTTTGGACCAATCAAAAATTAGTTAGTGTTTTTATAATTAATTAATAAAAAATCTACAATGAGTGAAATTTATTAATGTATTATGAATTTACATCGAGATAGTTGGTAAACGCCGCTACCCAAATTAATTGTGACAACTCGTACTTCAGAACCTATATTTGTGTTACTGTGACGTGTATGAACCCTATGTGATTATTTGATATGTTGATATTAACGAATAATGCTACATGTTAAGTGTTTTGTGTATTTATATAAAATAAACTGGGCCGCACACCTTGTCCCTTGCCACACACTATTCTCGGCCCACTATGCACAACTCGAGACCAAAGGGCAGCCCGTGAATGGGTTCGGCCCACCCCTTATGTACGTACATGAATCCTTAGGGAGGTCTAATCCTCATTGTTGCAAAACACTTCACACATACACAAACCCTAAACCTCCTTCTCTTTCTCTCTTGGAACTCGACGGCAGCCCTCACACGGAGACTTTCTCTCGGTTCAATCCAACCCCTTCAATTCGGTTAGTGTTTTCATGATACGTGTTTGATCAATGTTGTTATGAATCCATGTTCTGATTAAACGATTAGGGTTGCATGTATGATGAACAATAATGTACTACATAATTATGTTCTTGTGAATCGGATGTGTGTGATGATGATAATCGGTTACCATAGCTTGCCTTCGAATTGATTACATGATGAACTAGAACCGAATGCTTGTTAATCGGCTGTGATGTTATGATTTGTGGTATTAATTGGTTTATTGTACACATGACTTAGGGTTGCATGATAGTCTTTAAATTCATTAATCATATGATCCGATTATGTGTCCCTTATGATATTGAATTACTGTTCTTGGATTGATGATGATTGCGGTGATATGAACGTACTTGAATGTTGAATAATTGTGATTTGATCTGATTGTGAAACTGCCAAAGTTGTTAGCAATTGTTACGGAGATAATGGACTACAATTAAGGAAAGCTGTTACACACCCAGTCTCGACACGGATTGCGAGTCGAGAACTCACTGTCTCGACTCGAGACCACAACACCGACACCAACAGCACAACCCGAGACCACGGTTGCGGGTTCGGTTGCGACTCGAGACCATGTAGTCTCGACTAGTACATGATGACTTGAGACCTCTTTGGTTTCGACTCGAGACCTTGAGGCCGGCACAACTCGAGACCGCACTGTCTCGACTTGAGATCTCTAGTCTCGACTCGAGACCATGAACACGTGCACACTGTTTTGGACATTTCACACTGTTACGAGCCCAACCATTTGGGCTGCATACTTGGACTTGTTTACGTGAATGATCTGTTGATTTATATGCCATGATTATACGTGTATGATATGATCACTACTTGTGTACAATACGTGTAGAACATAAGTGCACCATTTGATTACGAACCTGACTTGTATGGTAACCATGGTAGGACGTGGTTGACCACTCTTAGTTCAAGTGACTTTTTTTGTGTATCTGCCGAGCAAACCAAGGTGAGTTCACACAGCCAAGGCATGGGATTCCCGGGTTGGGAATGGGTTGGAAGTTTTGAAATGGATAATTACTCATACTTACGCTATTGCTAGACTATATACCATCGTCCTCAGGTTAGTCAGGACACTTACGTAAAACCTACGTAAACTAGTACATACCATTGTCTCCCGGGTCGGGAGGACACTTACGTAAAACCTACGTAAACTCATACCCACTACTGTCTTCCGGGCCGGAAGGACACTTACGTAAAACCTACGTAAACCCCACGCGTACCACTGTCCTCGGGGAAGGGCACTCACGTAAAAAACCTACGTGACCTTGTACGTATTCCTGTTCTCGGGTTAAGAAGAACATTCATGGTTATGATAGTCTAGTAAAGATAAACGTGGGAATCCCCCACTGGAAATAAATGTAATCATGGGAAACCCCCGCTAGTAATACATATAATCAGGGAAAACCCCCCTCTAGTAGTACATACATACATGGGAAATACGACTTGTTATTATGAACCTACTTTCTGTGAACTCGCTCAACTAGTTGTTGACTCTCTGCTGCATGCCTTGCAGGACCTTAGGTACATATGGAGCTTGCACAGGGAGGAGCAGGTCGTTGTGGGACATGGATCATGGTTGCCATGTTAAACGTTTAAACATTTGAATTTATGATTCACTTTGGGTTTACATACTTATGCTTCCGCTACTTAAATTATGTTTTGTTTGGTTTGAACATCAATTGTATTGAAATGGGGTTTTACGAACTACTTGAATTATTATACACTATGTTCAATACGATTGATGGCTTGATCCTGGTCATGTCACGCCTCCAAGCGATGGTACTCCGCGTGTGGATTTTGGGGGTGTGACAGATTGGTATCAGAGCCATTGGTTATAGAGAACTCGGTTTTAATAAGGGAAAAACGTTTTTATTAAAACCAGACTATAACCAGAACAGTGCTCTCAACGATCCACAACGACGCTTCGCTCCACGTGCAAGACTCAACATCCTAGGTAATATGGTTTATGTTTATTGCCTACATGCTAGAATTACATAGAACTTTGCTCGTAGTATGCTTAGATACACATGACACTATTGCATGAGAATACCTATGTGCTTACACTCTTCTGTCATCGCACTACTCGCGAACCATTCTCACCTATGCTACTTTTACTATGAAGATCATGTCTGGACGTGTTAACATGACTCAAGCCCAGTTGACGGCTCTCATTAACGAACAAGTTGCTGCGGCACTTGCAGCCACACAAGCAGGAGGTATATCGTGTAGTTATAACACACACTAGGATCTTTAAATCCTACACTCCTAAACCAACTCTCGTGTTTAAACTTTGTCCTATTCGTACACAATAGGTCAACCCGCACAGCAACCTGTCTGCACATTCAAGAACTTCATGGACTGTCGTCCAGGCACATTCAGTGGCACGGAAGGAGCAGTGGGACTACTCCATTGGTTTGAGAAGCTCGAGTCAGTGTTCGAGATGTGTGAATGCCCTGAGGCTCGCAGGGTCAAGTACGCCACTGGCACGTTAGAAGGAATTGCGCTAACTTGGTGGAACGCGCAAGTTCAACTCCTAGGGTTGGCAGTTGCTAACGCCACCCCTTGGAACGATTTTAAGGAACTCATTAAAAGGGAATACTGCTCACGTGACGACATCCACAAGTTAGAGGTGGAGTTTTTCAATCTAAAGATGACGGGGTCGGAGATCGAGGCCTACACCAAGCGGTCAAATGAACTGGCTGTTCTGTGTCCAACTATGGTGGACCCACCTATCAGGCGAATTGAGTTATATCTCAAGGGATTAGCGCCAGAGATTCAGAGCCACGTGACATCGGCTAATCATAACAACATCCAGGATGTTCAACGCCTAGCTCATCGTCTCACTGATCAGGCAGTGGATCAGGACAAGCTACCGAAACGTATCAACGCTACTACTGCTACCACATCAACCGCTACTCCTGCTACCCCTAGTGACAACAAAAGAAAGTGGGAAGGGGATTCTAGCAAAGGTTCAGCAACAGTTCAGTCTCAGGCTCAGCAACAGAAGACTGACCACTACCAGAGTCCTAGCCAGCAGTCTTCTGGTAGTCGTGGGCAGAGAAGATATCAGGGAAATCATCCAAAGTGCCACAACTGTAACAGGCACCACAGTGGCCAGTGCAACAAGGGTCGTTGCCAAAGGTGTCTCAAGATGGGCCACGAGGCCAAAGACTGTAGGAGCCCACGGCCTGCGAATCAGAACCAGCAACCGCAACTACCAGCTCCACAAAACCAGCAACAGCAGCAACAGCGAGGCAACAGGGGATGCTTTCAGTGTGGTGCTGAAGGCCATTTCAAGCGGGATTGCCCCCAGTTAAACCAGAATCGCAACAACAACAACAATCAGGGGAATGGTAACAACAACGGTGGGAACAATAATGGCAATGAAGCTAGGGGTCGTGCTTTTGTGCAAGGTCGAGGTGACGCAAGGAACGATCCTAACGTAGTTATGGGTAAGTTTCTTCTTGACGACTTTTACGTTACTGTTTTGTTTGATTCGGGTGCGGATACAAGTTATATGTCTTTGAAAGTTAGCCAACTGTTAAAACGTGCACCAACTCCCCTAAACACCAAACACATCGTAGAGTTAGCTAATGGTAAGAGTCTAGAGGCCACGCACATAGTTCAGGGTTGTAATCTTACCCTCGCGGGTCAGACTTTCTCGATCGACCTCATTCCCATAGTTTTGGGTAGGTTCGACATCGTCATTGGTATGGACTGGTTATCTCAACATCACGCAGAGATCTTGTGCAAAGAGAAGATTGTTCGTATCCCTCGTTCTGGTGAGGAACCTCTCGAAGTTCAAGGCGACAAGAGTGGTGCCGTGGTTGGCATCATCTCCTTTCTAAAGGCTCAGAAGTGTTTGCGTAAGGGCCACACTGCCATTCTGGCACTTGTTACCGATACATCAGCAAAGGAAAAGAAATTGGAGGATATTCCAGTTGTTTGTGACTTTCCTCAGGTGTTCCCAGAGGAATTACCTGGTCTACCGCCTCATCGCCAGGTCGAGTTTCAAATCGAGCTAGCTCCTGCAGCACCCATAGCTCGAGCACCGTATCGTTTAGCTCCAACTGAACTAGAAGAACTGTCAAAGCAGCTACAGGAGCTCTTGGAAAAGGGCTTTATTCGTCCTAGCTCTTCGCCTTGGGGAGCTCCAGTGTTATTCGTGAAAAAGGACGGTACCTTCAGGATGTGCATAGACTACCGGGAACTCAACAAGGTGACGGTGAAGAACCGTTATCCTCTTCCGCGTATAGACGACTTATTCGACCAGTTGCAAGGGTCGTGCTACTACTCCAAGATAGACTTGAGGTTAGGTTACCATCAGCTGAGAGTCCGGGATGAGGACGTCTCCAAGACAGCATTCAGAACTCATTACGGCCACTACGAGTTTCTTGTCATGCCGTTCGGGTTAACGAACGCGCCTGCCGTATTTATGGATCTTATGAACAGGGTGTGCAAACCCTATCTAGACAAGTTTGTGATTGTATTCATCGACGACATTCTGATCTACTCCAAGAGTCAGGAGGAACATGAGCAGCACTTACGGCTTATCTTGGAACTTCTTCGAAAGGAACAACTGTACGCCAAGCTTTCCAAATGCGACTTCTGGCCTCGTGAAGTCCATTTTCTAGGCCACGTGGTAAACAAGGATGGGATCCATGTTGATCCATCCAAGGTAGATTCGATCAGGAACTGGCCTGCACCGCGTACACCAACGGAAATACGCCAATTCTTGGGTTTGGCGGGTTATTACAGACGATTCGTTAAAGATTTCTCAAAGATTGCGCAGCCGCTTACGTTACTGACACAGAAGGGTGTCACCTATCGTTGGGGTAATACTCAGGAAACCGCTTTTCAGCACTTAAAGGATAGACTTTGCAGTGCACCTAGCCTCTCATTGCCAGAAGGCACGGACGACTTCGTGGTTTATTGTGATGCATCCATTCAGGGTCTTGGATGTGTGTTAATGCAGCGCGACAAGGTCATTGCTTACGCTTCGCGCCAACTTAAGGTTCACGAACGGAACTACACGACGCACGATTTAGAGCTGGGAGCGGTTGTTTTTGCACTTAAGATATGGCAACACTACCTGTACGGTACCAAGTGCACTATCTACACCGATCACAGGAGTCTCGAGCATATCTTCAAGCAGAAGGAATTGAACATGCGTCAACGTCGATGGGTTGAACTACTAAACGATTACGAATGTGCCATCAAGTACCATCCAGGCAACGCCAACGTTGTGGCTGGCGCTCTCAGTCGAAAGGACACTCTACCTCGACGCGTACGAGCACTACAGCTCACTATTCAGTCTAGTCTTCCTGCACAGATACGGAATGCTCAGATGGAAGCATTGAAACCAGAAAACGTAATGACCGAAGCCTTATGCGGCTCAAGGCAACGATTAGAACGGAAGGAAGACGACGCCTACTATGTAACGGGGCGTATTTGGGTCCCACTATTTGGCGGTTTACGAGAACTTGTCATGGACGAAGCACACAAGTCTCGCTACTCAGTACATCCAGGTTCAGATAAGATGTACCATGACATCAGGACAACGTATTGGTGGCCTAGTATGAAGGCCCACATAGCAACTTACGTTGGCAAGTGCTTGACCTGTGCGAGAGTCAAAGCGAAGTATCAGAAACCATCAGGCCTACTTCAGCAGCCCAAGATACCACAGTGGAAATGGGAGGAAATTTCCATGGATTTTGTTACTGGCCTGCCTAGATCCCAGCGTGGGAACGATACCATTTGGGTGATTGTGGATCGACTCACAAAGTCTGCTCATTTCTTGGCAATCAAAGAAAAGGACAAGTTCTCCACATTAGCAGACATCTATTTAAAGGAAGTGGTCTCGAGGCACGGGGTGCCCACCTATATTATTTCGGATTGCGATGCACGATTCACTTCAGAACTATGGCAAGCAATGCACAAAGCTTTTGGCTCACAGCTAGACATGAGCACAGCATATCACCCTCAGACGGATGGACAGTCTGAACGCACGATACAAACTCTAGAAGACATGCTTCGGGCATGTGTTATCGATTTCGGCAACAGCTGGGAAAAGCATCTCCCTTTAGTGGAGTTTTCGTATAATAACAGTTACCATACCAGCATCCAAGCCGCTCCATTCGAGGCATTGTACGGACGTAAATGCCGGTCACCTCTCTGTTGGGCAGAGGTGGGGGATAGTCAAATCACAGGTCCAGAAATAGTAGTTGATGCTACTGAATGGATTGCTCAGATACGGCAACGCATGGCGGCGACTCGTGACCGTCAGAAAAGTTACGCTGATAAGCGCAGGAAACCACTCGAGTTCCAAGTTGGGGATTGAGTGCTACTCAAAGTCTCACCCTGGAAGGGTGTGGTTCGTTTTGGCAAACGGGGCAAACTCAATCCGCGGTATGTCGGACCATTCGAGATTATAGAAAGAATAGGCAAGGTGGCTTACAAACTGAACCTACCAGCTGAACTCGGTGCAGTTCACAACGTATTTCACGTGTCGAATCTGAAGAAGTGTCTGTTGCGATTCGTCGAGGAACCAGTAGAAATCACGGACCGGGATGTTAAGGTCCTCAAAAACAAGAGAATCCCTCTTGTTCGAGTTCGTTGGAACACCCGTCGTGGCCCAGAGTTCACCTGGGAACAAGAAGATCAGATGAAAGAAAAGTACCCTCAATTGTTCGCGAACAGTACAACCACTACTGAGGCTGAAGCTACCACGGAATTTCGGGACGAAATTCCAGATCAACGGGGGGAGGATGTGACACCCCAGGAAAACCAGTAAACGATACAACTTACCTAGCTTCCTCAGTGAGTACGTACCAAATTTCGGGACGAAATTTCTTTCAAGTTGGGGATAATGTGACAACTCGTACTTCAGAACCTATATTTGTGTTACTGTGACGTGTATGAACCCTATGTGATTATTTGATATGTTGATATTAACGAATAATGCTACATGTTAAGTGTTTTGTGTATTTATATAAAATAAACTGGGCCGCACACCTTGTCCCTTGCCACACACTATTCTCGGCCCACTATGCACGACTCGAGACCAAAGGGCAGCCCGTGAATGGGTTCGGCCCACCCCTTATGTACGTACATGAATCCTTAGGGAGGTGTAATCCTCATTGTTGCAAAACACTTCACACATACACAAACCCTAAACCTCCTTCTCTTTCTCTCTTGGAACTCGACGGCAGCCCTCACACGGAGACTTTCTCTCGGTTCAATCCAACCCCTTCAATTCGGTTAGTGTTTTCATGATACGTGTTTGATCAATGTTGTTATGAATCCATGTTCTGATTAAACGATTAGGGTTGCATGTATGATGAACAATAATGTACTACATAATTATGTTCTTGTGAATCGGATGTGTGTGATGATGATAATCGGTTACCATAACTTGCCTTCGAATTGATTACATGATGAACTAGAACCGAATGCTTGTTAATCGGCTGTGATGTTATGATTTGTGGTATTAATTGGTTTATTGTACACATGACTTAGGGTTGCATGATAGTCTTTAAATTCATTAATCATATGATCCGATTATGTGTCCCTTATGATATTGAATTACTATTCTTGGATTGATGATGATTGCGGTGATATGAACGTACTTAAATGTTGAATAATTGTGATTTGATCTGATTGTGAAACTGCCAAAGTTGTTAGCAATTGTTACGGAGATAATGGACTACAATTAAGGAAAGCTGTTACACACCCAGTCTCGACACGGATTGCGAGTCGAGAACTCACTGTCTCGACTCGAGACCACAACACCGACACCAACAGCACAACCCGAGACCACGGTTGCGGGTTCGGTTGCGACTCGAGACCATGTAGTCTCGACTAGTACATGATGACTTGAGACCTCTTTGGTTTCGACTCGAGACCTTGAGGCCGGCACAACTCGAGACCGCACTGTCTCGACTTGAGATCTCTAGTCTCGACTCGAGACCATGAACACGTGCACACTGTTTTGGACATTTCACACTGTTACGAGCCCAACCATTTGGGCTGCATACTTGGACTTGTTTACGTGAATGATCTGTTGATTTATATGCCATGATTATACGTGTATGATATGATCACTACTTGTGTACAATACGTGTAGAACATAAGTGCACCATTTGATTACGAACCTGACTTGTATGGTAACCATGGTAGGACGTGGTTGACCACTCTTAGTTCAAGTGACTTTTTTTGTGTATCTGCCGAGCAAACCAAGGTGAGTTCACACAGCCAAGGCATGGGATTCCCGGGTTGGGAATGGGTTGGAAGTTTTGAAATGGATAATTACTCATACTTACGCTATTGCTAGACTATATACCATCGTCCTCGGGTTAGTCAGGACACTTACGTAAAACCTACGTAAACTAGTAGATACCATTGTCTCCCGGGTCGGGAGGACACTTACGTAAAACCTACGTAAACTCATACCCACTGCTGTCTTCCGGGCCGGAAGGACACTTACGTAAAACCTACGTAAACCCCACGCGTACCACTGTCCTCGGGGAAGGGCACTCACGTAAAACCTACGTAACCTTGTACGTATTCCTGTTCTCGGGTTAAGAAGAACATTCATGGTTACGATAGTCTAGTAAAGATAAACGTGGGAATCCCCCACTGGAAATAAATGTAATCATGGGAAACCCCTGCTAGTAATACATATAATCAGGGAAAACCCCCCTCTAGTTGTACATACATACATGGGAAGCCCCCACTAAATGAACATACGACTTGTTATTATGAACCTACTTTCTGTGAACTCGCTCAACTAGTTGTTGACTCTCTGTTGCATGCCTTGCAGGACCTTAGGTACATATGGAGCTTGCACAGGGAGGAGCAGGTCGTTGTGGGACATGGATCGTGGATGCCATGTTAAACGTTTAAACATTTGAACTTATGATTCACTTTGGGTTTACATACTTATGCTTCCGCTACTCAAATTATGTTTTGTTTGGTTTGAACATCAATTGTATTGAAATGGGGTTTTACGAACTACTTTAATTATTGTACACTATGTTCAATATGATTGATGACTTGATCCTGGTCATGTCACGCCTCCAAGCGGTGGTATTCCGCGTGTGGATTTTGGGGGTGTGACATTAATAATTAGGTATTGATGGGTAGGGGCTTTATGACTACGGGCTCTAGTGATATAACGCCCCATAAAGCCCCTGTATGACGTGGCACGACACGTGTCGCATAACGCCCCACAAAGGGCTTTATGACTACGGATGGCCTAAGACTTGTTTGTAGCATTTTAGTTGATTGGGAGTGACTTGAGGACATATCTATAAGTTATTTTTTAATTGGCGAAGGTAGGAACCGCGGTGAAGATTCGTGGGAAACCTAGACGTGAGTAAGGACTTCATGGATGAATCAACTACTGATATTATCGACGAATCATTACAGGAATATTCACTAACGGATTACCGACAGACATGGAATCCACGGAATAACGATGAATATTACCAAAAGATATTATAATACTCGGCGTCGAATGATTATAGGAATGAAGAACATATAAGAACATTAAGAAGCAATATAATATAACTCTGATTAGTTCACTTGCTCTCTCACTATTACAAGGGAGGGTGCGCTACAATATGTAGGAAACCTGAGGGCCGTCCCTAAGGACTCGGGGGCCTTCGGGGACCTGTGTGAGTAGAAAAAATAGGCTCTTAATCAGTCTGTTCTGTTTGATGAAATCCAACTAAAATTTAATTTAAATCTTTCTATTTCTCTATCCACACACCCTATCTGCCTATTTACACACTCTCTGCCTCGTATAGGCTTATACGTGGCGTATACGGTTACATGAAACTCAGTGCCTGACTCATGTCAGTTTCTGGTTTGGCTGTTCCTATACGCTGCGTACAGGCCAATACATGGCATATAGGACCCCTTGTATAGGTCTCATATATGACTCATGCCCCATATATGCCACATATAGGCCAATATGGGGCATATATAAGGTTTTTTTACAAACATTTTATACAGTATTAATCGTTTTAGCAATCTTTTATAAAAATATTAGTTTTTTTTTACAAACATTTTATACAATATTAGTTTTTTTACAAACATTTTATACATTATTAATCGTATTGTATCGTATAGTATAGTATAAGTCTCGTATAGGCATCGTATAATTAATATTAGTGTTATTATCCTTATATTAAAAAACAAAGTGAATGAACAGTATAATAGCAAATTTGTAATTTGGTTGTTTAACCAATATAAAAAGAAAAGGAAAACCCTCACCAAAATTGAATTAAATCATTAAGAATTTACTACATCTAGAAAAACCATGGCATGGAATAGTGTTTCCCTACCATTGGTCGAAATGGACGGCCGCCCCTTCCTTATTTGACCAACCAATTAATTATTTTATAAACACTTTAAACTTACGTTTTTACCCCGAAATAGTGTTTCTCTACCATTGGTTTAAATGGGCGTCGAGCAATACCCATTTGACCAACCAGTTTATTATTTTATACCCACTTTAGAATTACGTTTTTGCCACCAGTTAAAAAATACGGTTTTGCCCCAACTTCAAAATACATTTACCCTTTTGCCCCGAGTTAAAAAAAAAACGATTTCGCCCTTCGTAAAAAAATTACGCTTTTACCCTCAGCCAAAATTACGTTTTCGCCCCCATTCAAAATAAAATTTTGTCCCCACCCCCCGGCTCAAAATTATGATTTTACACTAGCTTATTATTTTATATCCACTTTAAAATTACGGTTTTGCCCCTAGTTTAAAATTACGTCTTTGCCCGCAGTTCAAAATAAAATTATGCTTTTGCTGTAACAACTCTCACTAAAAACATTACTTATAATGTTAATTATCTAATAAGGAAACCCTAATTGAGACACCCAAGTGATTCTACACAAACCCTAAAATTTTCAGAACTTTCAGAATCAGGATCAGGGCCCCTAAAACTCAGGGGGGGCAAAACCCTAGTTACGATTATCTAAATAACTCGTTGTCAAAAACGAATTTTAAGAAACTGTCGACACAGCAAGCCTACAAATACACGTGGCTATCTATAGAAAATAGATGAGGCCTCGCGTCACGCGAAGCCTAGGGCAGGACCCCTCGCGTCACGCGAGGGGGGTCAAAATTTTACTATAAATAGAGGAGTCTGGGACTTGAAATTGGGCACTTGAACGACGAAAAAGCTCACTGTATACGCTGAGTTATAGCAGAAATCGTTCACAACACACACAATTCACGAATCGCTGCCGCAATCAGGGTAATAACTCGATCGCTATTACGATTCAACGTCCGATCGATTGTAACTATCCAACGATTGTTTAAGTGCTGCTCAAATTGAGTTTATACTTTGTTATTCATCATGATTTCGACTTGAATGTTTGAGTGTTGTTCGAACTCGGACTATACTCTGTCATTCGTTGTGAATCCGCTGAATTGTTAAGTATTGCACTTGTAAATCGTTGTGAGGGTTTAATCTCGTGAATTGTCGTAACTACTGTATTAGTTACTAAACCGTTTGTGTGTGCACTGTTATTTAAATTAGGTTAATCAAGGCTAATCAGTAGGCTTATACACTGCTCATTAAATCTGCAAGGTGAGTCATTCTCTTTTTATCAACTGTTTTACAATACTCCAAATTATTTTCAAAGGTTATAATTACAGGGACTAAGTCGTGGATATCTTGAATCACTGGCTAGTGGGGTATTGTGCACATTACTAATTTTCTCCCAGTTAGGTTCATTGACCTACTAGGGATAATCATCACTATTTCAGGTTCATTGACCTAATAGTGGTATGACCATCGTCACCATTGTGACTTGTCACCATTGTGACAGAGTGCCAGATAAATATAAGATATAAACCATTGTAATCGCTCTTATGCTGTAATTTTATAACCAAGGGTCATTTTATAGAACCTGAATGAACTCACTCAGTATTTCCCTGCTGACAAAACCTTTTTCAAACATGTTTCAGGTGATCTATTGTGATCCAAGAAAAGTGCCGTGAAACACTACAAGCTTAGAGATGTGGCTCAATGTAAATTAATAAAAGAAACATGTTTTGTAAAATAAAGATTTCCCAGTGAAATCACCTTATTGTAAGTTATGGGGTTTTATCCCTAAATCATATAAACGGGCAGTTTTAAATATTGAAAGATCCTGTTTTAAAAAGACTTCCGTTGTCGCCTAAATTAAATACCACGGGATTTCTGTCCCGCGGCTCCTGAAACGGGTCAAACCGGGTCGGGGGCCGTGACAGAAAAAGGTGGTATCAGAGCCACTTATCAAGCTACTGATTTAAGCCAATTAAATATTTAGAAAATACTTAATTTTTATTAATTGCTATTTTGTGATTATGTGTTTTATTATCTGACTAATTGTGTACAGTATGGGCAGATCTTTATATGCTAGCCACTGTAGCAGTAAATACAAATCTTTAAATATTTTGATTCAAGTTTTAGCACCCTTATTAAATATAAGCCAGAAACTTGATTCAGTAAATAAATAAATAAATTTATAAATAAAACCTAATGTATTTTAATTTTCAGTTGTTTTGGTAGTTACCCAGTATGTAATAATATTTAAAAGTTTTTCTATAAAATTTTGTTATAAATTTTAACTTAGTAATTGTGTGTATTTTGCTAAACAGCATGAGTAACTTGTCTGACGCCCTTCAGAATTTAAATCTCTATCCGGTAAGCATAGAGGTTTCCAGAGATTTCAATAGGTATATACCAGACATAGAAGAACCTATAGAATTCAACACTTTACCTCTCGAGAAATCCAAGAAAATGGAAATTGGGGAAAACTCTAGGCAAATTGAGGGGTTACCATCTCAGGAAAAACTAGATTTTATAATGGCAAGCTATAATACTATTAAGCCTGATAATGAAACTGTTTTTATTCACTCTCTTGAAACACAACTACCAATGAACTTAGAACCAGCTATTCCAAATCCTTCAATCCACTCGCAAATAGACGAATGGTTGACTAATGAAATACAGTTACAAAACCATCCCTATAAGCTTTTTCCTCAGTTCAATTCAGAACCTTTACCAAATCCACCAATAAGTAACGAGAATACGGCTGAACTTCGCTTTAGTAAAGAACTAATGGATACTGGGAATAAGATCCAAGAGATTGGGGGACAGATCTCCTGAAAATACGATGAGAGGGAACGCCGTTACTAGAATATCATCTAACAAAGGATAGGGGATTTATGGAACTGTGGTTGTGTAATAGTAATAGTAAAATCAGTATGTGTAAAATAAATAATAAAACGGTTGTAAATAGAAGCATGATATAATCAATAAAACAAATGAAATTTTAGAAAATTTGCAAATTTTGTTCGTTTATGTGATTATGTGCAATTAAGTGTGACATTGGATTATTTCTTGTATACTAATTATTTATCTATAAATTAGTTATCAGATGGAAAACGCTAATAATGAACCAGTTAATGAGGTTAATCAATCTGAACAACAACCGGGGGATCAATATATGACTAGGCAGGATATAGAAAATATCATTGCTCAAGGGATAGCTAACGCTATTCCAGCAATAGTTGCTCAAGGGATAACCAATGCTATTCCAGCAATCGTTGCTGCTGTTAAAAATCCAATAGAACCACAACAAATCGTTCCTAGCAAACGTATTTCTGAAGATAACTTCAGTAATAGCGTAAACGGAGGCAATAATCATGTTAATCATGATAATGAACCACGACAAGCTCCGCTCCCTAAGAAAATGAAAGCTGCAACGCCTGGTTGCACTTACAAAGAATTTCTTGCTTGTAAACCATCTGAGTTTGCAGGCAATGAAGGAGCAACTGCGGCACTGCGTTGGTTAGAGAAAACCGAGGCAGTAATTGCCATAAGTAAATGTGCACAGGATGATCAGGTCATGTACGCGTCAAACCTTTTCAAAGAAGGGGCGCTAGAATGGTGGAATACGGTGTTATAAGCAAAAGGAAGAAGGATGGCGTATGCTATGAACTGGGAAGAATAGAGCTTTGTAGAAAGAAAATTCTGTCCCGAATATGAAAAGGAACAAATGACAAATAAGTTTTTAACCCACCGGATGGTGGATGTAGATTGTCGAAAGTATACTTCGACATTCTTCGAGTATGCTCGAGTAGTACCAACCCTGGCTTCGCCAGAGCCGGTACTTATTTCTCGTTATATTTGGGGATTGATTGCTGAAATCCGTAATATCGTCAAGGCTGCGAAACCTCGCACGATTGATGATGCGGTGGATTTAGCCAATACTCTGACTGACGAACTAGTACGGACAAGAGAAGAAAATAGAAGGAAGGAACTAGCCCAAAAGATTACCCAAGGATTCCGTCCGGGTAACCATAACAATTTCAAGAAAGGAGGGAATGGGCAATCTTCCACTAGCCCATTTTGTAATTCTTGTAAAAGGAAGCATTTTGGAAGATGCAAAGGATATTGCAATTTTTGCAAAATTCCAGAGCATCAAGAAGAAGACTGCAGGAGGAAGAGATTTTCAGTCTGCTACAACTGTGGAGAAGCTGGACATCTTAGGCCAGATTGTCCAAAACTGAACAAACCATCTGACAATAAAGCCAAACCTGCAGAAGGAGCAAAGAGGAATGTAAGAGCCTTCCAACTGACTGCTAAAGAAGCAGAGCTCATTCCAGATGTGATAGCCGGTACGTTCTTAGTTCACAACGTTTACACAAGAGTATTATTTGACTCTGGTGCAAACCAAAGTTTTATAAATACTTCCTTTTGCCAAACTCTTAACTTACCTTTAACCAGAATTAGGCAAATTTCTACAGTAGAAACGGCAGATGGGAATTCCGTTAAAATAAATAAGGTTCTGCAAAACATAGAAATAGAATTTTTAAGTCATAAATTTTCTGCAACCCTATTATCTATGAAGTTAGTTGAATTCGATAATGTGTAAGGAATGGATTGGTTAGTAGCCAACCACGCTCGAATTCTCTGTGATAAGAACTTTATAGAAATTCAGGCACCCGCCGGAGAAGTAATTGTGATTACAGGAAATAAACCACGTAAGGTCACGAAGTTCATATCAGTAATGAAAGTTGCTAGTTATGAACGAAAGCAAGGAATAGTATATATAATTTCAGTAATCATTAGTACTAAGAGTAAAGAACTTAAGGAAATTCCTGTAGTTTCAGAATACCCAGATGTATTCTCAAAAGAGTTGCCAGGATTACACCAGATAGGGAGATAGAATTTAGGACTCATCTGATTCCAGAAACTATACCAATAGCCAAGGCACCCTATCAGTTAGCACTCACAGAAATATTAAAACTAAAAATTCAATTAGATGAATTATTAAGTAAAGGTTTCATACAACATAGTTCATCCCCTTGGGGAGTACTAGTGTTGTTTGTTAAGAAAAAGGATGAATCGATGAGAATATGTATTAATTATAAAGAATAGAATAAAGTTACAATTAAGAATCAATACCCATTACCTAGGATTGATGATCTTTTCAATCAACTTCAAGGAGCTAGATATTTTTCTAAGATCGACTTACGTTCCGGATATCATCAATTGAAAGTACAAAAGGAAGACATACCTAAAACTGCTTTCAGAACTATGTATAGTCATTACGAGTTTACAGTCATGCCCTTCGGATTAACGAATGCACCTGTAGCATTGATGGACATGATGAATAGGATCTATAAACTATATTTGATAAATTGGTAATTATCTTCATCGACGATATACTTATTTATCAGCACTTGCATGCACTCTTAACTTTGTTAAAAAAAGAGAAGCTTTTCGCTAAATTCTCGAAGTATGAATTTTGGCTGCCAGAAGTACAATTTCTGGGTCATATGGGGAATCATGAAGGTATTCACATAGATCCTGATAAGATAACAACAATTATCAAATGGCAGATTCCGCAATCCGCAATGGAAATTAGGAGTTTTGTAGGTTTAGCCGGATACTATAGACGATTTATTAAAGATTTTTCCAAGATAGCTATACCATTAACTAAGCTAACCTGTAAAACAATTAAGTTTGAATAAGGACCTAAACAAGAAGAAGCCTTTAGGATCTTAAGGTATAAATTAACAAATGTCCCAATCTTAGCCTTACCAGAAGGAACAGAAGATTTTAAAGTAGATGGTGATGCTTCAAAGTTAGGATTTGGATGCGTGTTAATGCAACGCAAAAAGGTAATTGCGTATGCATCAAGGCAATTGAAAAAGCACAAAGAAAACTATACCACTCATGATTTAGAATTAGGAGCCATAATTTTGCCCTTAAGATTTGGAGACATTATCTGTATAGAAGTAAGTTTACTGTCTATACAAGTCATAAGAATTTAAGATATATTTGAGCAAAAAAAAAAAAGAATTAAACATAAGGCAAAGGAGATGGATAAAAATCCTAAGTGACTACGACTATGATATTCAATATCACGAAGAAAAGGCTGAAGACGGCTAGAGATCGCCAGAAGAGTTATACAGATAATAGACGAAAGCCGTTGGAGTTTCAAGTTAAAGACAAAATGCTATCGAAAAAATCTCCTTGGAAAGAAGTTGTTAGATTCGGTAAGAAAGAAAAGCTAAGTCCAAGGTACGTAGGACCATTTCCAGTGATCCAATGTATAGGACCAGTTGCTTATCGTTTACAACTACCAGAAGAGTTAGCTGGAGTACATGAGGTATTTCGTGTATCCAATCTCAAGAAATGTTTATCAGACGAATCCCTGGTAGTACCTCTTCAAGATGTAGAGGTAAATAAAAAGCTGAAATTGTAGAGAAACCACTGCAAATAGAAGACAAGAAAGTCAAGTTTCTTAAGCACAAACGACTAGTATTAGTCAAAGTCAAGTAGAATTCAAAGAGAGGACCAGAATACACTTTGGGAGTTGGAATCAGAAATGATGCAGAAATATCCTCATTTATTCCAGTAAATCTCGAGGACGAGATTTTTCTTAAGGTGGGGAGGATGTAACAACTCTCACTAAAAACATTACTTATGATGTTAATTATCTAATAAGGAAACCCTAATTGAGACACCCAAGTGATTCTACACAAACCCTAAAATTTTCAGAACTTTCAGAATCAGGATCAGGGCCCCTAAAACTCAGGGGGGGGCAAAACCCTAGTTACGATTATCTAAATAACTCGTTGTCAAAAACGAATTTTAAGAAACTGTCGACACAGCAAGCCTACAAATACACGTGGCTATCTATAGAAAATAGATGAGGCCTCGCGTCACGCGAAGCCTAGGGCAGGACCCCTCGCGTCACGCGAGGGGGGTCAAAATTTTACTATAAATAGAGGAGTCTGGGACTTGAAATTGGGCACTTGAACGACGAAAAAACTCACTGTATACGCTGAGTTATAGCAGAAATCGTTCACAACACACACAATTCACGAATCGCTGCCGCAATCAGGGTGATAACTCGATCGCTGTTACGATTCAACGTCCGATCGATTGTAACTATCCAACGATTGTTTAAGTGCTGCTCAAATTGAGTTTATACTTTGTTATTCATCGTGATTTCGACTTGAATGTTTGAGTGCTGTTCGAACTCGGACTATACTCTGTCATTCGTTGTGAATCAGCTGAATTATTAAGTATTGCACTTGTAAATCGTTGTGAGGGTTTAATCTCGTGAATTGTCGTAACTGCTGTATTAGTTACTAAACCGTTTGTGTGTGCACTGTTATTTAAATTAGGTTAATCAAGGCTAATCAGTAGGCTTATACACTGCTCATCAAATCTACAAGGTGAGTCATTCTCTTTTTATCAACTGTTTTACAATACTCCAAATTATTTTCAAAGGTTATAATTACAGGGACTAAGTCGTGGATATCTTGAATCACTGGCTAGTGGGGTATTGTGCACATTACTAATTTTCTCCCAGTTAGGTTCATTGACCTACTAGGGATAATCATCACTATTTCAGGTTCATTGACCTAATAGTGGTATGACCATCGTCACCATTGTGACAGAGCGCCAGATAAATATAAGATATAAACCATTGTAATCGCTCTTATGCTGTAATTTTATAACCAAGGGTCATTTTATAGAACCTGAATGAACTCACTCAGTATTTCCCTGCTGACAAAACCTTTTTCAAACATGTTTCAGGTGATCTATTGTGATCCAAGAAAAGTGTCGTGAAGCACTACAAGCTTAGAGATGTGGCTCAATGTAAATTAATAAAAGAAACATGTTTTGTAAAATAAAGATTTCCCAGTGAAATCACCTTATTGTAAGTTATGGGGTTTTATCCCTAAATCATATAAACGGGCAGTTTTAAATATTGTAAGATCTTGTTTTAAAAAGACTTCCGTTGTCGCCTAAATTAAATACCACGGGATTTCTGTCCCGCGGCTCCTGAAACGGGTCAAACCGGGTCGGGGGCCGTGACATTTGCCCCCAGCCAAAATTTACGATTTTCCCCTCGGTTCAAAATTACGATATCACCCTCAATTCAAAGTTACGTTTTCATCCCCAGTGCAAAATAAAAATATTGTTTTCCCTAGCTAAAAACTAGGATTTTACCCTAGGTAAAAAAATTTGATTTTTCCCCAAGTAAAAATAAAAATATGACTTTGCCACCAGCTAAAAATCATGTCAAGGAGCTGCCTAACACTCTTTTTATATTTTCCTTTCTAGCAAAACTATAGTACTGCTTTTTTAATTGGTTGAGAATTATTCGGACATCGCCCCGCAACACGGGCGGGGCTTCACCTAGTTATAATTAATATGAGTTTTTTTATAATTAATATTAGTGTTATTGATATTAATATGAGTGTTATCGATATTAAAAAGAGAAAAAAAAAATAAAAGTATACGCCGCACACTGGGCTAGACTGGGCGTCTAGTGTGGTCCAAAAGACCATTATAGTTTTGTTTTGCCCCCAATCTAGCCCTAACTCAGGGGTAAAACGGTATATTTTTGTCTATACTCCCCGTATAAGCCTAGACTGGGCGTCTAGTGTGGTCCAAAAGACCATTATAGCCATGTTTTGCCCCCAGTCTAGCCCTAACTCAGGGGTAAAGTGGTCTTTTTTGTCTATACGCCCTGTATAGGACTATAAGAGTCATATACGGGTCATATAAGACAAAATATGACATAATCAGAGATTCTCTTGGAAATTGAAAAATGTTATACGCGACGTATAAACCTATACGAGACGTATATGAGGGTGTGTGAATAGGCACATGGGTGTGTGAATATGTAGACCCTATTAATTTTAGATAATAAAACGTTCCAGGTCTGATAAAATTTTGTGTTAGTCAATTTCAGTTATATCAATATTAATTTCAATTTCATTTTTAAGTTTTTATTTGTTTTAAAGCCCTTTAGCTTTCCAGAAGATGCAACATATTTTATTAAATTTTTTTAATTGTTATTCATTAATATAATTAAATATTAGAAACATGTTTTAAATATACTAATTTGGTGGATGACTTTTCCAAACATAAATTTGGTGGTAGTTAATATTGTTTTTTTATGGTGGTAGTTAATGCTGTTTTTTTCTACTAAACAAATAATGTATGAGGTTTTGGTTTGAACCTATAACAAGTATCCTCTATAAATTAAATTGATAAAATAAAAAAAAGGTAATTGTCAAAATCGTTCCTGAGGTTTGCGCAGGTTTGTCATTTTCGTCCAAAATGACACTTTTGTACCAAATTGCCCCCAACGTTTGTAACTTTTTGTCATTTTCATCCAAACCACTAACTTAGTTTATTGTTTCTGTTAAGTTGAGGATATTTGGATGAAACTGGCAAATATAAAACCACAGGGACGATTTTGACAATTTATTCAAACTCTTTTAAGTTTCTTTTATTTAATTAATTTTGTTACATATATAATAAAAAAGAATATACATGCAATTTTTATATGAAAAAAATATTAGCTTTGTCACATAATTTTTATAAATTTTCATTGAACCACTAACTAAGCTAATTTTTTATTAAGGCGAATGATGTTTATAAACTAAGACAGAAATTAATTTTATAAAAATAAAATTATTGCTGGTGACCTTATTGAAAAAAGTCAAATAAAAAAAATCTTATCTTATGTACCGATTTTGTAATTCATCTTCAACTCTTTTAAATTCGCTCCTAAGAAAAAACAGAAGCCAGTACCCCCTATCAAACAATGTATCGTTACCAAACCTTAAAATTACCCATCAAATTGTAATTATAATGCTATGAACCAAAAGTTTCTTTACTCAAGCCACTCAGAATAAGTATTAGTTAGTTACCCTCATAATCTTAATTAATTAAATATTTTATTTCTACCAACATATTTCCTAGGTGCTCAACACATTTAAAAAATATGTAACGTTTTACAATTTTTTTCTATCTCTACAACTGATAAATACTAAAAGTTGTAATCGATTGTTATGTACTTATGTGTTGCACACCAATGACGTTTTCTCTTTATAAAACTAATTTATATAAAGAAGCTGTAAATTAATTTCTGTCTTCATTTATAAAATTTAAAACATCCTTCACCTTAACAGAAAAAATAAACTGAGTTAGTGATTTGGATGAAAATTTATAAAAATTATATGACAAAACTATTATTTTTTTTTCTAAAAACTTCATGTATATTCTTTTTTATTATATATGTAACAAAAATAATTAAATAAAAGAAATTAAAAAGGGTTTGAGTTAATTGCCAAAATCGTCCCTGTGGTTTTATATTTGCCAGTTCCATCCAAATATTCTCAACTTAACAGAAAAAATAAACTAAGTTAGTGGTTTGGATAAAAATAGCAAAAAGTTACAAACGTTTGAGGCAAATTGGTATAAAAGTGTCATTTTGGACGAAAATGACAAACGTGCCCAAATCTCAGGGATGATTTTGGTAATTAACTCAATAACAAAATAAAACTAACTTTTAATGTTATGTGGCGCTTACGTGGCATAATAAAGCCTCTATGGCTTTAAACCATATCATCTAGCCTTATAGCGAGTGTTGATACAAGTTACAAAACGAACCGATGCCCACCTAATTCCTACTACAACAAGCGTGACGTAGCCCGCCGCAACGCGCGGCATATGTAAAAATCTAGTTATTGCAGTCTGAGCGAACGATCCAAACTCTTGAAGACATGCTTCGGGCATGCGTTATAGATTTCGGCAACGGCTGGGAAAAGCATCTCCCTTTGGTGGAGTTCTCATATAATAATAGTTATCACACCAGCATTCAAGCCGCTCCATTCGAGGCATTGTACGGGCGTAAATGCCGGTCACCTCTCTGTTGGGCAGAGGTGGGGGATAGTCAGATTACGGGTCCAGAGATTGTAGTGGACGCCACAGAAAAGATCGCACAGATACGACAACGCATGGCGGCAGCACGCGACCGTCAGAAAGCCTACGCGGACAAGCGTAGAAAGCCTTTGGAATTTCAGGTCGGGACCGGGTTTTACTTAAAGTTTCACCCTGGAAGGGTGTGGTACATTTTGACAAACGGGGCAAACTGAATCCACGATATGTCGGACCGTTCGAGATCATTGAGAAAATCGGCAAGGTAGCCTACAGATTGAACCTACCAGCTGAACTCGGGGCAGTTCACAATGTCTTTCACGTGTCAAATCTAAAGAAGTGCCTGTCAGATGAGACCCTTATTATTCCTTTCAAAGAGCTCACTATCGACGAGCGGTTGCAGTTCGTCGAGGAACCTGTAGAAATCACGGACCGGGATGTGAAGGTCCTCAAAAACAAGAGAATCCCTCTTGTTCGAGTACGTTGGAACTCCAAACGTGGCCCAGAGTACACCTGGGAACGCGAAGACAGGATGACAGAAAAGTACCCCCAGTTATTCAGAACCAATGCAACCACTGCTGAGGCTGAAGCTACTACTTCGGAATTTCGGGACGAAATTCCAGATCAACGGGGGGAGGATGTGACACCCCAGGAAAACCAGTGAACGATTGAAATTACCTAGCTTCCTCAGTGAGTGTATACCAAATTTCGGGACGAAATTTCTTTTTAGTTGGGGATAATGTGACAACTCGTATTTCCGAACCTATTTTTGTGCTTTGATGTAACGTATGTGAACGATATGAATGTTATGTGATATTTGCTCTTATTGAATGAATGTGGGACATGTTATATGAATGTATATGTGTTACATGATCCAATCGCACAACAACCCACACACCCACTTGAATCGCACAACACCCACGAATCACACAAGCCCTTTGGGCCGTAAAGCAACAAAATCGTATCACTTGATTCAGTTTTATCATTTGGTTTCGATAAATCAAAGACAGAAGAACCAAACTTCCAACTGGATTGAGGGTTTTAACACGACAAGAAACAAGAATTGAAGATAATAACGGTCAGCCATGGCATCAATGAGCTTCGCCGCTGCGGCACAACCGTTTCTCAAAAGAGCAATACCCAACCCTAGCTTCTTCACCTTCTTCAACAATAAGTTTCACCCCTCTTTATTTCATGCCCCTTTGACTTCTTCAGGTTTCATCATCATTCCTTATCAAAATTACAGTGATTGCTGTCATAATTTGAGGAAATTTATAACCTTTTTTGTTTATTTTACATTGATTAATCATGGGTACATCTGAATTTCAGCTATTTTGCACTGAAAGTTATTAACTGATTACCCTTTGACTTTGGAAGTCAAACATTTCACCACTAAACTTCAAAATTATATGGGAATTTTCATAGTGTCCTGAAAACAGTTCCAGATACTAGAATAGTGTATAAAAGGAATTTAATATGTGAACATAATTGTTAGTTTTTGTAACAAAGTCGACATAATTTGCAATATTTGAAAGGTTATGTTTGACATCAGAAAGTCAAAGCCCTAAATCTTGAATTATTTTGCTTCTGAACTGAGGGATTACACTACAGGTGTTGGTATATGTCACTTGGCACAAGCTGCAAAGGGTGAAACTGAGGTTTTACTCAAGGGAGTTGGTGAAAGAGGCTCCAATGAAGAAGTGAAGCATATTATTGAAATGGTAACTATGCAAAAATCATGACAAGGGGTAAACGGGTAATTTTGCTTTTATATAACTTTTCTAAAGAAGTATACAGAACATTTTCAAATGGAGAGTGTTACATATTTCAATTGATGGGGGACAATGGCGAAGCTTGAGATTTCCGATCGGGGGGTCGAAAACGTATATACCAAAATATTTCTATAAAACCAGGGGTTCAAAAACATATATACCAAAAAATTTCTATACGAAAACTACATACTCCACACTACTGAACGAAAAGTTCGGGGGGTCGGCCGCCCCCTCCCGCCCCTATTATCCTACGCCCATGAGGAAGTGCTATTTCTAGATTCTTATAGATATTATTTTGTTATTAATAGGCGAAACGAGCGTCGATACGGCGTGAAGTTCTCCATACAGATTTTCTCACACCACCCGTCTTAAAAGAGTCCATGATGATTATAGAAAAGTTAGCAGATGTTAACACATCGGTTCAAGGTGGTTACCCTGAGGCTGAACGATGTCGGCTCTCAGTTGGACATCCGGAAGTATTGACAGCTGATCCTGACATCGTGGCTGCATTAAGGTGGTGCATGGTTTAATTTGACTTTTCTTTTTTACATTAATATGACTCCTATTTGGTTTAAAGATTTTGTTAATTGGTTATATATTTGAAATCATTGCAGTATTTCCGGGAACTTTGGGTTTCAACCTTGTTCACACGGTGACTTTCTTGGTGCTATTCTCGGCACTGGGATCGTAAGAAATAAATTGGGGGATATTCTTTTACAGGTATTAGTCGTCTCGGTTTTGGATGATTATTCAAATGCTTTTAGATGATTGTTAATGTCTGCTAATAGTGTCTGGTTTGTCACGATCATATTTTTTTTTTTAACATGGTAATAAATAGAACGAGTGCTTGTAATATTTTATTAAACGCAAAAAAGAAAAAGTGAAGATGGGAAAACACAAATAAAAAGGCGTAGAATTATTTGAACACAATTTCGGTTTTCTTGTTTGGTTGCAGGGTGAAAAGGGCGCCCATGTTCTTGTTGTTCCGGAGCTAGTTGACTTCCTTACTATGTCACTCGATAAGGTAATACTTAAATACAAAAAAAGCACCACACTATTGTCCACGTATTTCATAAAAATTGCAACATTAAAGCAGGAACGTTTAAGTAAGTGTTTGAAGCACTAAAACAATCTCTAATAATATTGAGAAAATAAGATAATCTTGAGGGGCTATATCTAATTATCTATACACATTTGGTTTTCTGTTAAAAAAGGCAACAGGCAATAGCTCGGTGTCATGTGAAAATCATAAATTTTCCATTGTTACAACATATTAGTCAAAAGATTAAGAAACAAATAGAATTGACGTTAGTAATTCACATAGTCAATCTTGTATAACTTGTCTATGGCAGGTGGGGAACGTACCCGTCACGTGTAAAAAAATGCCATTGATTGCCCTTGAATATGAACCACCAAGGTCACTGACAACTGTCATGTTATTATTTTTTTACATAATAAAGTCTACTTTCTTAATGGGAAGAATTTTGACATAGAAATTGCTCTTTATAGGACTAGAACGTTCAAAACCGTAGAAGCATCTATGAGGATTGATGCCATAGCAAGTGCAGGATTCAAGATATCACGATCAAAGCTAGTTGGGTTGATAAGGTACTTTTTTGACAACTTTCTTGATGTTATTTGAAACGACGGTGCATCTCTTTTTGGTCATAGTGGAGCCCTTTGTTTCAGTGATGGAGATGTGCGTGTTAATTGGGTGACGGTGACAAAAAACAATACGACTATAAAAAGCGGAGACATGATCTCTGTGAGTGGGAAAGGAAGATTGAAGGTTAGATGATCAAACATTCTATGTGACAGTTTTGAGTTTTGACCTGTTTACACTATACTTATTAATGGGTGGGTTGATTCGAGTATGTTTTATCTTTAGACTAAAGATCAAATACAAATACCTTTAACGTACAAAACGTACGAACTGAAGGTTTTGCTGAAAAAACGTGGTGGCATTTTCGTAATTATCAAAATTACTCTACAAATGATCTTGTAGGGTAATTTTGATCTTTGTAGGGTAATTTTGAAGAGTATCATAGTTACTCTACAAATGATCTTGTTAGTTAATTTTGATCTTGTAGGGTAATTTTGAATTGTATGTTCTTTGATAAACTAGTAGAGTCATTTTGATAATTACCCTACAAGCACATTTTACAAAATTACCCTACAAGATCAAAATTACCCTACAAGATTATTTGTAGAGTATGTTTGATCATTACCCTACAGGCAAATAATTACGAAAATGTCACCGTGTTTTTTTTTTTTTTTTTTTTTTTTTGCCTTTCGTACGTTTTGTACGATAAGGCACTTTGTATGTTAACTTAACTCTTTATCTTTAATGGTTCAAACTGTAAACATTATATTAAAGGGTTATGGGTAAACCTCCCAAATCTTTTTATCAAATTTTTATTAAACTACTGTGATTTTTTAGTTAAATCTGACACACTCATTCAAAGTTTTTGGACATCGTTTTGGGTCAACTGACTGATGAGTTTTAAAAATGACCCGTTTTTACCTATTACCCAACCCAACCATTTTGTTACCTCTAAATATCGTATGATGCGTCTTAATTCAGTTTTTTCAGTAATATCTTGGTGTTTTGCATTTTGACCAGATAGGAGAAGTGAACGAAACCAAGAAAGGAAAGTTTGCAGTTGAGCTCATCCGATTTCTATGACTTGATGGAGATATGATGGCTACAGGGCTCTAACATTGCTATTAATTTAAGCCAAGGTTCCGTACAAAAAGTATACAAAACAGTATTTTTTAATCAAAATGAAAATGTCTTTAAATTATTCGAAACACTTGATCATTCATGTTTAACATGTTGTTTACATTGGAGAGCCAAACTAACCAAGAAGGAAGTTTGCATTTGAGATCATATAATGATGAGTTACTCCAGGTTTAGTCATCATGAATGGCATTAACCGACCATATGTGAACTGTTGGTTGGTGTTTTGGTCTGATGTTATATTTTGCAGACACTATAGATGGATGTTTGGATGTCCTTACTTAGTAGTCTTAAAGTTTTAAATTCAAGGGGTCCTGGAAATATGCAGACATTTTATTTATATAGCTCTTGGATCGGTTAAAATCTCTATAGATTTGGGAGAAATTTGTTTTTTTTTTTTGGTGAAGAACAAAAAAGCTTTAGGGTTGGTAATAATGAGTAAAGTTCAATTTGCCACCATGTTGTTTGGTCATTGCATAATGATACCTTACTTTCCACTTTTTGCGTAATGACACCCTGTAGTGTGATGAAACGCCCACTACAGGGTGTCAAAGTGGAAGGTAAGGTGTCATTATGCAATCTGGACCACCACAGGGTGGCAAATTGCACTTTACTCTATTTTTTTGATAATCGCTACTATAATTACAGGGTTGTTAAATAGGTAGTGTATGTAGGTGGGGCAAATCCAACACAAACCTGGAAATAATGTTACTCATGAAACCTTGAATGCTTATTTGCGGGTTGACACGAACACAACTGGTTTTACTTAGGTTCTTTTTTTTTTTTTTTTTTTTTTTGCATATTAATAATCTAAATTTACTAATGTTAATAATCTGAATTTACTAAATTACAGAACAAAAAAATACAAATGTGTAATAGCAATTAGATGTAATCTATAAAAATGTGTATTACTCAAATCTTTTTAATCAATTAGTTTAAATTCTTGCATAAAACATATTTAAAAAACACTATAAAATAAATGGATTGATGGGTCAACTCACTACCTTGTCACAACCAAATTTAACGGTTTAGCTATGCATATTCACGGATTCGACCAGTAATTTACCAGAACCTTTTCAACTAAAGCCTATAAGTTTCATGTTTGATTTGGATTGCGTAACCTGTTTCAACAGCAAGTCTGATCGGTCCGAATAACCTCAGATGTAAGAAAGAAAGATTGAAATATGGTTGTGTTAACATACATTTAAAGAAAATTTGTTTTTGTTGAATCATTCCCAAAACGAGATTATGATTAATGAAAACATATATAAAAATGGGCTTTTACACTCATAAGCCCAATAAGATTCGAATTATTAAGGCCCAATTACCTACCTCTATTCTTCAACGGCTATATATCATCTCCCAAATTCGAACAATTCAAACAACCCTTCTTCCTCCCGCTCTATCAAAGTATCGATGCAATGACGACTTCAACCGTAAATGACGACAACACTTATTCTTCCTTTAAGGCTTAATTCGAGGCCTATAATCGCCTTCAAGCGGCAGCGGTTGCATTTGGAGAAAAGCTTCCTATTCCTGAAATTGTGGCAATTGGAGGCCAATCTGATGGCAAGAGCTCACTAGGGGCGGATCTAGCCCACATTTGTGGGTAGTGCGTTTGGAAAAAATGGAAAAATTAGTGAGAACCTTGTAGAATTTAGAAACCCATTAAAATAAAATCCTGGATCCACCACTGGAGCTCAGTACTTGAAGCGTTTCTAGGATTCCGATTCAACGTTCGGGAGGTCAAGCTTGGCTCGTTATAACTTAAAAGGGCTCAAGCTAAGACCTAGGCTCGTTTAGAACCTTATTTTTAAAGTTCGAGCTTGGCTCGTTTATTAATTATATATTTCTATAATTATTTACATATATATTATTTAATTTTTAATCATAATTTTATTTATAATCATATTTTGTATATAAATATATTAAATAAAATTATATAATAAAAGCTCATTTTGGCTCGCAAGCGAGTTCGAGCTTGATATGTGAAGCTTGGGCTCGAGCTGTTGATATGTGAAGCTTGGGCTCGGGCTCGTTTATTAAATGAGCTACAATAAAAGCTCGAGCTCATTTAAGCACGGCTCAATTCTAGTTTTAAACAAGTGAATTGAGCCGATCTCAAGTAGCACACGAGCGGCTCGGCTTGTTTACACCCCCAATTGGTATAAAACTATAAATTGGATATTATGTTAGTGATGATAGAGTTTGAACTGATATTTTATACAAGTGGTTGACGGTTATGAATCATGAACGTGTTCATGCTTATGATATTTAACTGAACTCAGGCTTTAAAATTGGGGACAAAAAGCTTATTCACAAACTTGCTATTTGAAACCATGGTAGGAATCAGTTAAGTAGTTAACTCTACCAACAGGAGGAGGATTCTGATGAAGAATATGGCAGTCCTATCATATTAGCATCAACGGTTGCAGACACCATTAAATCAAGAACTGATGCAATGGGGGAGAACGACAGAAGAAGAGAAATCAGAAAGCAGAATTGGTAGCTGGCCCGGTCTTACGACCAATATAAAGCCACCTAACAGTAGACTTCGCCTGTATGGTGGTGCTGCTTTTGAAAGAGTTATGCATGAATTTAGATGTGCTACATATTCCGTTGAATGTCCACCAGTGTCAAGAGAAAAGGTAAAAGCAAAATACGGTTGAAAAAACGAGTCGTTTTTTACGTTTTGGATAGAGTAACAGGTAATCTAGTTTGGATGTTTTTGCACAGGTAATCTAGAGTAACAGCCGGCAGAGGTGGTGGACGAGGAATTACTGAGGCGGCTGCTGAGATTGCGCGTTCGGTCGCCAGGTCATGGCTTGCACCACTGCTTGACACCGCTTGTGAACGACTTGCGTTTGTGTTAAAACACCTATTTGATCTAGCCATGGAGACAAATCATAATCACCTCTGCCTTGCTGATTGTAAGTTCTTATAACTTAAACAGAACTAGTAAAAGTAATAAAAGTAGAGGGACTAAACATGTATATAAGCTAAGTTAACTAAATAAGAAAAAAAAAACTTTATGAAAGCAGATGGAGTAAACATGTATATTAGGAAATTTAAAGTAGAAGGACTAAACATGTATATTAGAAAAGTTAAGGGTGTAAACAGAAAAATACACCCCGCGTGTTTCTTGCGGTTGTCTAGGAACGGAAAAAATAATTTTATTGACTGTAGGGTAGCTCAGGGGCGGACCTACCATATAAGGTGGGTGGGCGGCCGCACCCCTTGAAAAAAAAAATTAGTGGTATTTTCGGTGAAAAATCCCGACCGCACCCCTTGGAAAATTCCGACCGCACCCCTTGGAAATTTTCGTCCGCACCCCTTAGGAAAAAAAGTTAGGAATTTATATAATAAAATTGTGAACACGGATTGAAACCCGATCCAATTATGTAAACAAGTTAGCACACTAACCCCTTTAATAAAACTTGAATTCATTCTATCAAGCCCAATAAGTTAATATCAATTCAAGCCCAACCCAAATACAACTTTAATTAAACAAAATCAGTCCAGTTTACAAAAAAATACCCAATAGACTGTCAGCTTTATACGACTCCCGCCTTCCCTCACCTCACTGCCAGTGACCTGCGTCACCTCCACCCCCGACGGCGACTGCAACATTCCGGCGAAGAATAGCTTAATTCCAGCCACAAACAGGTACATGTTTTGTTTTTTGTAATTTTAATGTTTATGTGATTTTGTAAGACTCATGATATAATAGGATGGGTTAAATAAGTTTAAATTTTTATGTGTTTTGAGGTAATTTGCGATTATTCTAGTCTTTATAGGATGAGTTTGTTGTCTCTTAATCACTTATTGATTATATGATTCTAGTATAGGGTTTGAAAAGTTGAAATTCAAAACTTGAAAATTAAGGAATATTGATGGTTGAACACTCAAAGATTTTAGTTTGATGTTTTTTTGTTTTACATGACCTGACCCGACCCGACCCGAATTTTTATGTATATATCTAGGCGGCCTAAAATTTTTAAAAATATTTCGCACCCCTATAGAAAAATTTCTGGGTCCGCCACTGGGGTAGCTTTAGTATTTTACCCTGCGCGTTGCGGCGGTATCAATCAGTATTGTATTGGCACGCCGGGTACTCGTCAAGTAACATGGAAAAGTTATGGGTTGTATGATAACTTCATTAAAGTGACGGGGTGTAAACGTAAATAAAAAACTAAAAGACAAAAGAGGTAAAAATGAATAAAAAGTTTGGCGTCATTGGCTAGGATGAATAGTGAGGGGGAAGGAGTTGGTCTTTAATAATATATATAGATATAGAATTTGGTTTTCTCTATAATATTACTAAAACTTTTAACTAACTGTGTGTTCCTTGACAGATGCAAAAAGGCATGTGGACATGGACGGATATGTAGGTTTCCATGCTGCATTACGACATTCTTAGATTCGGTTACAAGCCCGTATTCTCAAGTATGCTACGAGAGTGATTTCCAATTTGGTGCTGGTGCAAACCCGTATAAATTTGAGTTGTCAGCACAGAAACCTCTAATGAACAATGCTTACGAGGAGCTGACACCTGGAAAACGTGTGGAAACACAAAAAGTTTATATGACTGTGCCTGAGACCCCATCACCTGACCAGCCATCTGATGGCAATTATGTAATTAAGAAGGAACACGTGAACTATATCGAAGGTGGCCCGAAAAAAAGGCAATCCAGAATTAAGGGTAACAGCAAAGTGTTGGATGATTTAAGAGTTAAAAATAAAGGCTCATCCTACACTGAGATTTGCTTGTTAGCCGCACAAAATTTTGCACGCATACGTGAAGTCTTGATTGAGCGAAGTGTGACGTCAGCATTGAATTCTGGCTTTCTAACCCCATGGTACGGATTCTAATTCGAGGTGGCGAAATGGGCTGGGTCGGGTTGGGTCATGTTGGCACAGATCATAACTTTTAGGATTTCCAAAATTATTATTATTTATTTATTTTCATAACATTCTAATTTTTTAAATAAAATGATTTCTTGTAAGCTAATTTATTTGTGATCCAAATTGACCCCTCTACTTTTAATGTTTTAAACTTTTTTATGCTGCAGTCGTGAACGGCTTATGGTGGCGTTGGGACTGGGTTTATTCGCCGTGAATGATGAAAAGTTTATGGACGTGTTCGTTGCACCAGGAGCGATAGATGTCCTCCAAAACGAACGCGAGTCTCTTCACAAACGTCAAAAGATACTGCACACTTGTTTGTCTGAATTTAAATCTGTCGCTACAGCACTTAAATGGTGATCAGTGCTTCCATCTTGTAAGCAAATATCACACCTGAAACCAATTTATCTAAACAATCTTCATCACAGTGAGTCATTTCTGTTCATAATTACACATAGACACATAGTTTTATTTTTTGTTATTTTTTAAAATAACTCTGAAGATAGGGGTGTGTATAAGTTGAGTGATGATAGGCTGGACAGCGGATTAAATATACAAATCTTTGGATTCAATAATTGATTATTGATCACATTGTCACATCCATTTAGCAGCATCCAGCTTTTGCTTAGAGCTTATCCAAGTGGATATTTGGAAGATTTTGTAGACCTTCGTCACATGTTATTGATACAAATTATGTTGCACATGATGCATACGATTCTATCATTTTAAAAATACTAGGGATGCATTGTGTGTGAATATAGAAAACTTAATCATACTAGTCGCAGAAACATATTTCATTTCATGGTTCATGTATTAAAGTAATATACATATACATAGTATATATGTATGTATAATTTAATTACGATACATAACACCAGTGGCGTCTCTGAGAATTCACGTACCCTGTTCGAGCTCGAAAAATGTGCCCATATGCTTTAACGATAAACAATATATTATAAAGCATAAAAATGTATTGGGTTGGGCCTAATAAACCTAATGTTAAGTTGGGTAATTATAAAGCATAAAAATGTATTTGATAATGGGTCTCTATATTGGATTTGGTATTTGTGTACATTTTTTTTAAGAAAAATAACATATATATATATATATATATATATATATATCGAAACTTTAAAAAAAATCTTGTGCCCCTCGAAATCACGGGCCTTGTGCGGAAGTCCTCCCCGCACACCATAAGAGTCGCCCCTGCATAACACGGTTATGTAACCTTATAAATGTCTCTTCTCCCCTCTTACACTATATTTGACTCGCATAACGTACAAGTTCACCTGAATTAAGTATTACAAGATAGACGTATGGTCTTATCTGTTTTTATTTTACTCGTTTTTTATTTTTTTTCTCTTGAGAAATAAATTTTAGGAACAATTTTATATATGCCTTTCTAAACTCACAAAATTATATATTTTTGTAAGTCATGCTTGTACAACATTATGTGTTAAGCATTAAAATCTTGTGTTTCAATGAAATATGTAATTTTGCAAATGTATTGAGTGAAATATATTTACCCTTAATTGGAATTCTTTGTGGTCTAGAAAACCCTATTGGTGTGGTATTTTACCATGTGACAACCAACTAACCAAGCCTATAGTCAACTGCTACGTCAACTTGTATGGGTTGTTTCTGTTTTTATTTAAAGACATGGTCCAATTTGTTGACTAGCAGGGTTCGCTGTCTCTCCTTTATATTTTACTTAATAATTAAGTTTTACTAGCCGAAAATTTATGAAAGTGACTCAAAACATATTTATGATTGTGATTTTGTATATAAAAAACAGAGTACGACAATATATATTCACACAGGGGCAGACCTACAGGTTGAGGGTCAGGTCGACGGTGCACCCCTTAAAAATTTGGCTAAACTCTTGTTCGCACCCTCAAAAATATTTATGGGTCCGTCACTGTATTCACTTATTCTCTATACACTCTTCGTGTGTAACCAAGGGCATCCGTTTCCGATGGAGGTGTTTCTAGTTCAGTTTAATTGGCTTTTGACGAAAATTTTGGATCTGGTTTTAGTGTTTTACTGGTTTGGTGGTTTAAATTTACAGTTTGAATTTTTTTTCCGACATCATTAGCTTGTTTTTTAAAATCTAGAATTATAAAATTGGCTCACGATTGTAAACGTAGAAAAAAACTACATATTAAGTGATAGAAATTGTATAAAGAAAAAGGTCGAAGAATCAGTTCGGTTTACACAAGTGGTTCCAAGTTTCAAACTGCCTCGAAGTGTTATAACCACCAACAAGAAATCTCATTCACCCCGGAGGATATCTCGGTTAATCTCTTTTTTTTTTTTTTTGAACGGCTAACAAATTCAATCCCGAGCACTCTTGGGGCACCCACTGGACAAACGGAGTACTCCGAGAGTAACCCGAGTCCACCACCAATTCCGGGGAAAACCCGGTAACCCACTCGCCTTTAGGCACGACGGTGAAATTACCGGTAAAACCCGTTTGGCTCAAGGATCCAACCTAGGTTTCCCTGGGTCTCCTATCATTGCCCACCAGTGCCTTACTCTGCATCAAGTGGGAGTCGAACCTGCATCTCTCAAAAGAAATGCAAGTCCTCAACCACTTGATCTAGAGATCATTGCCTCGGTTAATCTCTTCTGCAAGCCCTTTTTATATTTACTATTTTTCAATGACGTATGGTTGAAAATGGTTACACTCTACATCTTAGACCCACACTCATGTTTGAAGACATGATATTCCTGTTGTGAGGATTTAAATGATGATTTTCTACACATGATTGTCTAGTATTTGTCCGTATATATAGAAAGCGTGAAAGGTAGATAAAGACATTTGAACATTTGTGATTGACCTTTTTTTTTTTTTTTTTTTTTTTTTGAGAGGAAAACTTCATTAAAACACACCTAGACCCGAAGACCGAGTCTTGAAAAAACGGGAACACCCTACATAATTACATATTGACACCAGTTAGACCACGAGATAACATTACATTTCACTCTATATTTATACCAAAGATAACCCAAGGACCTAGCTTCGCTGAAGATACTATCCACCTTGACTTCCGAATGATTAAACACTGCCCTATTCCGAGCCAGCCAAAGACACCAGCAAGAAGTAAAAATAATACCTTGGACGACGACCCTCTCAGTGATTGACCGGTTACATTTGAGGTGTTGCTAAATGTATCTCCTTTTTTACTAAACGTACCCCCTCCTTTAACTTTCACATTAATACAATTCAAACCCTGTTGTTTTGTTTTGTTTTTTTTTGGACTAAATGGGCTCGTCTAAAAATTAGCTTCTTTGGATGGAGGGCGATGATGAATAGGATTAAACGTTATCATCGTTGGAGGCACTCTCAAAAAGAGGTGTTAATATCAATTTAAACCTTTGCACGAACTATGAATGGTGCTAGAGTCAATCGACCATCTTCTGCTCTCGTGTGATTTTACAAAGATCATATGGTCTTGGTGTAAACAACCATCTTATCATTGCCATTCCATTGTAGGGATTCTAGACATTCCCAAGCATCTTATCAAAGTTCCAAAAAAAACATCACAACTAACTTATTAATTCTTTATATGTTGTATATGTGTGCACAAAATGACAAAATATTCAACAACCAATCAATATCAATCTCCAAGACATGCGAGGAGATCAACGCGACTGGATTCCTATGGGTAAAAAATCGGTCATATCTTCTATTCTAGAGTGGCTAAAATGTAGTGATTTCAATTTGGTTAACTATCTTCTTTCCTGATAATTATGTATGTTCTTATCTAGCTTCTTGCTAGAATTTAAAAAAAAAATTAATGTAAAAACTCCATAAATGCTATAATTTTTTACAACTTTTGAAGAAACTGGTAATAGTAGAATATTATACGCAAGTATCAGTATAGAAATCAATCACAATTCCCTATAATAACAAAAGGCATGGCAGGAAATAATGTTTCCCCGCCATTGGAGGAAATGGGTGGCCAGCTGCCTGGCTGGCGCTTCCCCATTGGTCAGACCAAATTACGATTTTCCCTCGTTTAAATTTACAGTTTTGTCATTGGTTTTAGTTTTGTTTCCCCTCCCAACCAGATTACGATTTTGCCCTCAGTTCAAATTTACGGTTTTGTCATCATTTTTTTCCTGTCAAATTATGATTTTTCCCCAGTGTAAAATTATAGTCGTGTCATCATTTTCGTTTTTATTTTGACAAAATTATGGTAGTGTTTTGTTTTAATTGGTTGACTCGGTGTAATTTTATTCGTTCCAGTCGGCTGTCTGGCACACGCTCATTTGTGCTGAAAAATTACAATTTTGCCCCTATTTAAAAATTATATAGTTTCCATTGTTTTAGTGTTTTTTTTAGGCAAAACTATAGTAGTGTTTTGTTTTATCTGGTTGGCTCGATGTAATTCTTTTAGATCATGTTATGATTAGGATGTACAAGTAATCGAAATACAGACGTACATGTTATGAGAGAAAAATATTTGGTTTAGTGTAACGCAATGCGAACGGGACAAAAACTAGCTAATATAACTAAATAAACCTTTGAAAGAGATCGGGTTGAATTAAACTAGTTAATATAAGGGGCTGTTTGGTAGCCTCTTAATGACTATTCAGATGCTACCTTTTAATGGTTTAAAACCACTGAATGAATAAGTGGTAACCTCAAATCTGAATTGTTAAGAGGTAACCTCTGAATGGTAATTCATCACATGTCACATTTTTCTACCTTCTCATTAGTAAAATTCTTAATGGTTCCATTAAAAAGTAGCCTCTTAATGACCATTCAGAGACTACCAAACATCCCCCAACTAAATAAATCTTTGAAAGAGATCGGGTTGAGTTAAAAGGTCCAGTCATAAATGTATAGCTTTGACTCATCCATAACAAAGTAAATGAATACACACTCTTTATGCATTTCCCTTTCTTTGCCTAAAAGGAAAGACTCGTATAACTTTAAATTCCATATATTTTATTATTGTTTCAAGAGTAATTCGTAACATCAAAGAAAAGACAAGTATTTTTAATACAGGTGAAAACTTTATATGTTTTTTAACCGGATCGATTATCAAATCAACCGTTTTAGTAGTTTATTTGCCAACTCGGCTTCAATACAGGATAGCATTAAAAAGTAATCTATATCTATATGTAAAATTTATTTGTAACATATCACTCGGTCTTTGGTATGGACACTGAACTAGTAAATGAGATATTGAAAATAAACCATAAAAAATGAAATTCGGTCCAATCATCTAGTCCATTTCGAGCGATAATTTACCGCTTTTAATTGATTCAACCGCACTGGTTATATGTTGATTGTTGACTTGACTGACTAGATTAGTCGTGTCCAATTCCGAGAAAAGTTTTTTATTGTTATATGATATATAGTACTAGTGGGAGACCCGCGCATTGCAGCGGAGTTGATAGTACGAGTGCGTGAACATATCATAAACTTACCCGCAACACTTACTATCTGCGATGCCCGTAAGGTAGATTACTGTATTGGTATATTTCTAAAATAATAAAACTTACAAAAAACAAAAGATTTGTCATTCAAACAAATACGCCATATTTAAAACATGATGTACAAGTTAATACGGTTACACTAAGGGATATAGCAAAGTTTGAAAAAACTTGGTGGGACTTTGAGGAGAGGTGCTTGTTAATCGCCCAGGTGACCGAGTTCACCATGTAAAAATGGCTAGTTTGTTCAACTTTGATGAAGTGGTCAATCTTGTTTCCAACTCGCTAGCTTTATGAATGGTAACTACTTCACCTAAAGATCAACAGATACAAAAATTATGAGAGTACACAAAATAATTAAATAAACAAGTTCAAATTCAAGTTTGAGCTCGGCCCGAGCTCGTTCAAGCTCAGCTTGATTCGAGCTTTTGGTGTGAGTCGGTCTTTAGTAGCTCACGCAAGGCTTGGCTCATTTACACCCTAGTCGCAAGTTGCTTGACGTGTACTTTTAATTCACAGCCTCCTAAATTATTTTAGCGGATAAATAACACTCCTAAATTACTTTTATTTAATAAAGCATATTTAACACACACTAACCCCCTGTTGCATTAATTAAAAATAGGATGTGAGCCTCAAATAAACCATCATATACTTGATCAAAATTGTTAAAACAATCCCAAGTTTACTGCTAACTTTGTAGTTCACGCAGGATTATTTTTTTGCCTAAAATCTTTAATAAAAGATCCTTTGTACCCTAGATAAAAAAGTATAACCAACTTTTTCCCGAATCGGAGTACCCGATCATGACTTCTTGTTTACCGTCGATTCGGTTCTTATACCACTCGATCAAGAAAAGGCGGGCAATGGCTGCTGGGGCGGCCTCCAGGTCAACAATTTTTTTTCAAAAAGGGGGACAACACGTAACGGTTGTTTTACATGGCATTCGCGTTGAAGAAGTTCAACAACAAGAACATCAGAAGGTGATGTGGGGTGATGTGGCCATTGAACAACTATTTAACAAATAAGCATGTGTGTACACCAGTCTACATATGTGCATAAACTTCATAAAATGAACTAAAATTTTATCTGTCCCGTAAAAGTTAAAGATATAAAATTCACATGCACCTGTTTACATTTTTTTTGTATTCAATAAGACTGCCAAAAATTATAATGAAATTTCATACTAAGATATTGTTTTTCGGATCCAAATTTGAAGTTACAATTAACTTGAAAATTTCCCCCCTCATAAATGCTACCTGCCTTTTCTAGAAATGATGCTTGCCTTTTCTAGTGCTTTTCTCCATGATTCAACTGTGTGCTTATTTTCCTTCTCGTGTTTGGTAAATGCTTCTTTATATTTCCACTTGAGTTTTCTCACGTCCGAGGGATCTCAAAATTAAAGGATTACGACAACATGAAGATTAAAATATTGTTAGTTGTTATTTATATATGTTGATCTAGAGGGGTAGCGTCCCTGTCTACCAACTATTTTATCATATGCATGAAATAATTGAGGGTCAAAATAGACTACAACCTTTCACATTGCAATTGCATGCGTTAATCTTTCTTGTATTTTATATCTATATATTTTTTTCTAATTTCTTAAATTATGTATAATGTTTAAATTTTAATGAGCACACAAAATACTTACCTGATGCTGGTACCAGAATTAGTAATTTTGAAGATAGATGTATGACCCGTTCAACCAAGATATTGATTGAAATCAGGGGCTATATTCGAATTTGAGGGAACTCTTGATTTTTGAGTTTTCTTGGTTCAGCTGTGACCACCCAAATGATGTGTGTACACCTGGCTCAGGGAACAAAACAGATTGGGGAGGGCCAGAGACGGTCACACACAGTTTTGGCTTGTCAAATTGACGGGTCAACTTATTGTGTTGTTTGTTAATCAGATAATTTTCATACCCACCTTTCATCTATTTCGGGTTTACCATTCTTCTGATTAAATTTAGTGTTTGATTAACACATCAAGATTAGAAGAAGATACCTCCTTCATTCTGTTATGTTTCTTCAAATGAATGGACGATCAAAGCTGTGATATCGGCTTCTTCTCATACCCTGCAACCTAGAAATCATGTTGTAGAATAATGGTATAACATTAATAAAACATCATTTTTGCACAATACTGAATCAATATTTTGGCAGGAGATCAAGAGAGACCTCTGCACCAAATTTAAGGAACAAAAAAGTAAACTGCAGGCGTGTGTGTGTGTTGGTGATCCAGAAACCTTAACACCCTTGCCACCATATCAAAAAATTACACATTTATTGTTTTTATCAAAATACGTTATTAATCCCAACACCTCTGACTAAAAAATCAACATGGTTTGCAGGATTAGACCTATTTTGTTCATTGAGGCATTTCATCAAACACTTGGTTTGCATGATACTACAGAACTCAACTGATCACAATACACAAATTAAGAAAGTTGAAAGATAAAAGAAACACATACCAATGTAGGCAGCTCCAAACCTGATACAGGTTTCTTCTGGTTCAAGTGGGATCACGGATGATGCTGGCTCTTGTGATGGGCATGTTGAGAATAGCCCTAGTAATCACAGTTTCATCGTTTTCAATATGGATTCTTAAACATTTTCCCATATTACTGAAACTATTTTCATTTCCATTTTATTAATCAACTCTTGTGTTTCAAAGAAAATTGTTGTTGAACGACTTATTGGGATATGGAGAAACTGAATTCTTTAAAAGATGGTGTGTTAAGGTTGTTTCCTAGTTTTAGATTTCATCCCTGGCGACCTTCAAACGAGATTTCAGTCGGATTTTGGTTAGATTTCGACAACATTCCGGTAAAATCCTGAAATTTCCAGCAAAATTCTGCACAATAAACAAATCTCAAGCACATAACACCAACTACTATGACATACTAACCTGATTAATCCAATAATTCCCATATTTTGGTCCCCAACCATAACCTTTATCTTTTGGTGTGGACTCGTCATCATTCAACATCAACAGTTTCTTTTGTTCATCATCATGATCAATTGCAAACTACAGTTATTGTAAACAGTATGGATAACGAAGAAAATCATCAACAATAGAAGAAAAGGGCAAAATCCCCAAACATATATGCTAATTGCTGAATCAAATAACAACATATAAGAAACAGCTTGGTGAGAATAAAATTACAGAGATTGAAGAATCCAAGGACGACAGATGAAGGTGCTCTCGGACGACTCTTTGGCTCTTGATTGCTCTTTCAATCTTCTCAGTGAATACATCAAAATCAAGGGGATGATTGAATTAATAAAGGAAACGCTAAACCTAAAATTGAGTGGGTGGGATGGAAACGCACGACACTTCAAGTGCAACATTCAATTAGGGTTGTGGTGGGATTTGGAAATTGGAAGAGACGATGGTAACCTGGATAGTAAATGCGGGAGGAGGATTTCTCTATTTTAGCCCCAAGACGTCTTAAAACTTTCCTCAAAATACATGTTTAACCCCTCTAAAAATACTTTATTTTCTTGTACATGTTGTTATAAAATTTGTATGTGATGTTAAATTACATTTCTATCCATCAGAGATGCTTTATATAGTTATATTAGATTATAATCGTTGTTAGTAACATATTCTATTATTGTATTATTATACTAGGTTATTGACCCGTGTGTTACACAGGTTGAAGAAAAATATTAAATATCGAATAAAGTAAATATGACCCAAATGTCAACGTCAACGTATTGTATGTTTACAAATGAAAAAGTCATTATAAAGGAAAAACAAAACAAAATAAAAAGAACACATTATTCATTTATCTATAACTACTTCTCACTGATAAATTACATATTACGATATATGTAATAATGAGAAAAGGCCTTGCAAAAACTTTATCTCCAAGTCATAGTATTAAAGATTACATTACACAGACTGTTGATTCGACTTTTTTCACTCTCTTTAAAGCTCCTTTTTGCATAAATATATCAAAATCAACCTAACAAAACATAAAATACAAAGGGTTTATAACATAAACATGAATAAAACAATAGATGCAGAGTCATCATGAACCACTATTTTAGTCTTCCCTAAACTGGCAACATATGCGTAAAACAACCCTGAAACTCCTGGAAGACACATAATTTGACTTTTATATTATCACCAAACTGATTATTAGATTATTTTAGAGTGTTAGTATCGATCTCTTATTTCAAAAGCAGGCAATATAAACTGATTATTCTAAAAAAGAACTCTATTTTAAAGCGAAATTCAAAACTAAATGGTTTTGATGCTACTAACCTCTAATCACCAGGTTGGTTTCCCCTAATGTCACGTGTTGCCTTGAGGTATCATGCCACCAATATTGTATCTATATTCTATAATTTGAGATTTATTCCATCAAACTTGAACTTCATGACTGGAGCATGAGCATCTGGAAGTAGTTGAAGTTCAATAACTTCCTCCATTCCACTTAAGGGTGAACGTGGTGGAGCGGGGAAAGTGTGCAGGGTGAGGGTTTGCCGCTCGGTGAAGGTGCCGCCATCCCTGTTTTGCCGCTCAGTGAAGGTGTTTTGTGGGGACTAATATGCCGTGCAAAACAAAGAAAAAAATCCTCCTGATAAATATCAAATATGTGGCGCGTGGCGCGAGTTATGACTGTATGCATGAAAAACAATCTCTTAATTTTACAAATATCTTACATCTCGATTCACATAAGAAGGCCCCACACATAAGGTGTCAATATCTACCCTAGGACCATGAACCTACCATTCGAATTTAGAGATTACACAACCAATTTATTAAAGACTAAAGTCCTCACCAGTTATTTACTTTTAGTGGCTGTTTGGTAGCCTCTGAATGGTCATTAAGAGGCTACCTCTTAATGGAACCATTAAGAATTTTACCAATGAGAATGTAGAAGAATGTGACATGTGATGATTTACCATTCAGAGGTTACCTCTTAACCATTCAGACTTGAGGTTACCTCTTATTCATTCAGAGGTTCTAAACCATTAAGATGTAGCATCTGAATGGTTATTAAGAGACTACCAAACAGCCCCTTATTCTTTAATCTTTACTAAGACTTGCCCAAGCTCATGTGAACCAAAAGTATATATGACCGACCACATATTCATCTTCAACCATCTTATTTTTGTACACCGAGATACGAATAAGTTGTTTCACCCAATCATCCACAATCTATAGAAAACATATTCTGCAAAGATACATATACAAATCATAAAGAACATTAAAATAACTTGCAAAAGCATACTATGTGTCATCAATATATGTATTGCACTGAAAATCTTTCATAACCAGCTAATGGTAAAACAAATTCCCTTAGTGTAACTGGTATGATAAGTCAAAGATTTAAAATCAATAACAGAATTGAAACACACCTGTTTGATTCGACCAAGAATCTCCTCCCCCTTGGCGACATCCAACATAAACCAAGAACTTCAAGAACCTAACAAAATTTTCAATCAGCCATATAAAGAACCCGTAATATTGTTCGGAAACCTAATTAAACAAAAAAAACATATTAACTAACATAAATAATCTAATAGAGATCTGTAGATTAGTTGTATATCATGTTTGTGATTTTAAAAGTAAAATCATTCATGAGTTTAGAACACTTAAGAACAGATAAAGCAAAAGACATTTATAAAACACTAAAAATATATCAACTATCCCAACTAAAAAAAACCCATCAATATCATCCTACATAATAGCTTAATTTTGACCTAGAAACTTGTAAGAACAAAAAAACCCCAATTCGAAAGTACAATAATCAATAAAAGGTATGGCAAACTTACCACTGTCAATATAAGCATCTTTGTAACTCTTGAGAAGAACCCAAATCAAACTTTATACAAAAAAACACAAAGTGATTATTTAAAAAATACATGTCTATACCGAAAGAAAGGTAAACTTACCTGGATTTTCAAATGATTGCGTCTCTTTATTTACTCCCCTTTGCACAAAGAAATTCATAAAGCACCAAATTGCAAACCCTAAAGAATCACAGATGGTGGTGGTGTTTTGGAAAGAGAAAGAAACAGATAGAAGAGGAAGCGAAAAAGGGTTAAAAGATAAAAGTGAGGCGGATTTTGGATCTGCATTCCCTAGTAATAGGCTTATTAATTATTGAACCCTATAACCAGTTGAATTAGATTGCAAATCTGATGAAGATTGAATACGGCGGTACAGAAGATTGGTGGTGGAGGTAGATAAATTAGGGTTTTGGATAATGGTTTTTGTTTTGAATAAGATGTGGGTCATGGATCACCTACAATATGACCCGGTTTCATAACCCGGTGCCCATATTAGATGCTGGGCATTAAGTGGCGGAAAAATCCTAGGAACCCTCATTGAGTGACACATGTCCCAAAACTTGGTTTCTTTTATTATAGTAGTTAGATTGTGAACACACACGTGAAATCTATAATTATCGTTACCACATGTGAGAGCTATAAAAATATTTTAGATTCGAAAGAATTATTATCAACCAAGCGGATTTTGTATTTTCGTTATTTTTAATTAGAAGTTACTATTGTATATGTAAACACACGTATCGTATGAACTACATATATGTACCTTCACAAGATACATATATGTACTCACCAGCAACATATCATTTTTTTTTAACTTTATTTACGATACTAACCTTTTATTTAAAAATAATAATAATTTTGTTGGTTGATGATGGTTCTCTTGATTTCCTTGTAAGTTTATGGTTCTCTTTTAAACTGTGTATATAAAACAATAAAGTTCAATTGAAATGAAACAACTTTTTAGTAAGAATTATCATAAAACAAAAATTGGTAATAGCAATAAGAAGAACAAAAACCAAATTAAATTATGGTAATTTTCACACAAAACATGTCAAATATATATAAAACTTCAGGTCCTCATCACTACCCTAACATACCCTGACCCCACAAATGCTTCAATGTCATATCACTCCACTTATCCAGTATTCTAAAATACCCAATTTGATAGCACCACTACCTTAAAGCATGGAACTCACTGGTGTTGTCGGTTCGGTAAGGGCTACCCGAATATCAATTTGGTTGTGCTCTAACCCCCTTTATAAACAAACATCAACATAAATATTATACATTTCAAGTTGGTTGCTGACAATCCAAATATACAGTTAATTTTTATTTGTCCCCAAACTTCATCTTTACTTTTATATATACCATAGATGACCGTGTCATCCCAATCATACAAAAACTCAATTAACCTATGTAGCTACAGTAAGTTGAGTATCGAATCCACGAAGAGCAGGTGGTTAGTATCACACTAGTTTTTTGATTTGATAAACTATTTACAAAACAAATGTACAAAACAATTACGTAGTTTATGATAATTTGAAGCTTGTTATTTTCTCTTTAAAACTAGTTTCGAATGATGAACCACAAAGTGATCCAAATGGTTGTGTTCAATTCGGTGATTTGACAAAACAATTAATTATAATGATTTGTAAACAATAAAGTAAAAAACAATTACAGCCAGGTTCGGATTAACAAGAAACTAGGGTTAATTTGCATAAATGGTTCAATCAAGTTGTGAATTCTAATGATCTTTTGGGATTTTGAAAAAGCTAATCAATAATCTTAGGCATCAACAATCATCAAACAATTGGACAAAAGTATGCCTTAATATATTAAGATCAATCCTTACACAAAACCTTAATACAAACCAAAATCAATATCTATTATCTTGATACTCTCCATGTTGCAAGAAAACCATTAACCATCATGGATTCATGATCACACTAACAAACAATTTGCATCAATTTCAAAATAGATAAATTAAACAAATGTTTATATAAAACAAAATATGAAAATAAAACCCTAGAACTTACAACCCTACATTCGGGTATTATCTAGGGAAATTAGTCTTTCATCGCAGTTGGAATCATGCATGAATCTTCCATTCTTCAGTGTTGGTTTTTGGATTCGGTGTTAGTGAGTGATTAGATATGACTACCAGTGATTTGATTACCTCCATAGTTGAAGACACCAAACAAAAATAAGTTTGACTAATTTACCCTTATTTTAAGTTGTTTCTTATGCATTAAAGCAAAAAAAGAGTTTTTAACTTGGGTATATTAAATGTGTTTGTCTTACGCAATATATATATATATATATATAATATTAAATGATATTGGTTTGATACGAAATAGATAAATATTATTATAAGTCTTTAACACTAATAATGTCAATAAAAAGATAAAAAATAATAAGGTTGCATGGTGTGGGCTCACACTCTTTGTCACATCACCTTCATAGAGCCTTTAACAACGATTCCAAGGCGTATTGGTGGCTTCACCATGCAAATAACGAGTGGCAAAGACTTGGGTGGCGGGGGCCAACTTGAATGAGCCAATTTTTCTTTCTTTTTTCTTTAAAAGGAGTACTTAACACACCATCAACGTTAAAGGGGGTACCATTGTTACCTTAGAGGGTGTTTCGGATTGAGTTTAGAAAATAACTTATTGACTATCAATAAGTCATTTTCAAAATCTAGGATTTGCGGTTTTTTTCAAATCACTTATTGAATAAGTCGTTTTCAAACTTAATCTCAAACATCCCCTTAATACCTATGTGACGCTGATGTGACTTGATAAAATCCTAAAAGGGATTATCCCACACCATATGGTCTAATGATGAAAGACTCGTTTGAAAGACTGAGAGTAAACGTTAAAAAAAATTATATTCAAGAGGGTTTATTCTTACGTCAGAGGATATTTTATATAAAAAAAAAACACAGTAAGATAAAAAAAAACATGATTTGATAGATGCTTTGGCTAAGTGTGAGTTTATGTAGAATAAAAAACAAAACCATTAATGAATTGAGTGGGATGAGAATAACAAGAACCTTAAATATATAATATAATAATGAAAATGTTATTATTATTATTATTATTATTATTATTATTATTAAAATAGCTAATTGCAAATAATTATTATTCTTTCAACTTCTTGAGATGTGAAATTTTAATTGAAGTAAGGGGAGGCGGGGCGGTCTGTGATGGACCTCTCACCACGCGTGGAAAAATAACGCACACAGCCGCCTCTCAGTTTATCACGCGTTGAATTTATAACTCGTTGAAACCATAACGCGTGAAAATAAAAAAAAAATGAACGTTAGATTTGTGACCGTTGGGGGTTTTTTGAACGTTGGCTTTTTTTTTTGAATATCTTATATAAAATCTATCAAACCAAATCCATTTCATATCAAAAATTACCCAACTCACTTCAAAAAATCATACAATTCTTCATTTGATTTCAAAAATAATTTTACAAGAAACATGGAAGGTTCAAGCAAGAGAGGTGGGGGTTCGAAAAAAAGAGGTTCGGGTACGAAGAAAAATCCCGTAAGACCCAAGGTTCGAGCGAATCTTGGCTAGCTGACGCGCTTTAGGTTGCAAGACGAACCCGAGCAAGTCCCACCCTTTCAAACCCAACAATATCCACTCTTTCAATCGCAAACGTATCAAAACCAACCGTTCGTCTCACCGTTTCAACCTCACCAATTTCAACCCCAATCGTTTTCAAACTTTCAAACCCAACCCCACCAACTCGACCCACTACTAGAAGACAACACCCTCATCCATCATTTTGCAAATGCGTATCGTGAACCACAACAAAGTCTTGACGACGATGAAGATGATGATTACGTTCAAGAACAACAAGAAGAAGAAAAAGAAGAAGAAAAAGAAGAAGAAAAAGAAGGAGAGGAAGAAGAAGAAAATGATGACGTTCAAGAAATTGTCCCAACCGTTCGACAACATTGGACGAGCGAGGAGGAGGTGGCCTTGGTGAAGGCGTACTTGCACATCTCCGAGAACAAGAAACATGCCAACGAGCAAAGAAAGGATACGTTTTGGAGACGGGTCATTAATCATTTTATTCCCGGTGCAAAGCAACGAAACATGGACCAAATGACGTCGAAATGGACGGATTTGAATGGAAAAATTAGTAAGTTCAACGCTTGTTTCATTCAAAAGATATGTTTTTTTCAAGTTTAAATCTTTTTTTATAAACTCTTATTTAAAAGAAAAATACAGTTTTTTTTTAAATACAGAAAACTGTTTTTTTTTAAACAGAAACAATTTTTATTTAAAATTAAAAAAAAACAGAAACAATTTTTATTTTTTAAAAACAGAAAACAGTTTTTATTAAAAAAACAGAAAACAGTTTTTTTATAAAAAACATAAAACAGTTTATTTAAAAAAAAAGAAAACAGTTTATTTAAAAAAAACAGAAAACATTTTATTTTTTTTAAAACAGAAAACATAATTTTTTTTTAAAAAAATACATAACCTTTTATATTTTTTGTAACCGAAATCCACAAAGTGGAGCGAGCGAGGCGACAATCATGCGACAAGCCACCGAAGAGTATTGCGATCTATACAAAAAGAGGAGTTTTCCACACGTGGCGGCATGGGAAGTTGCGAGAAATCACCCGAAGTGGGTCCCGGTTGAGTTGGTTGACATGCGTGGACCTACGGCTCCAAAAAAACAAGGAGGTTCGAAAAGATCAAAGACATCCGATTCGGGGAACTACACGACTTCCGCGTCGGATAACTTGCCCCAAATGAACTTAAACGACGACCCCCTTGACGAACCCGTTGACGACCCCGTTGAAGAAGATACACCTACAAGGCCACGCCGCAAGAGAAGTGGTGAATCGTCAAGCAAAGGAAAGGAAGCGGTGGCGGAGTCGATCTTCAGAATCGAAGAGGCCAAAATGATGCAATACAACAAGGCCGAACAAAGAAAAGAAAAAATGATGTCCGTAAAAGTTGAACGCGAGCAGGCGTATATGGGCCACTTGAAAACGGTAGAAAGACAAAATGATTTAAAAATCTTGTTTGAGTTGCACGCCCATCTTGACGAACCGTTTAAGACGGTTGTAATTCAACAAAAGCGCGAGATTTGCGAGAGGTGGGGTTGGGAGATGCCACCCGTTTAATTTAAGTTTTTTTTTCCAATGTTTAGTTGTTTTTTTTATTTTGCTATGTAATTTTTTTAATTTTAATGAAATTTGTAATTTAGTGTTTTATTGTTAATTTCTAATTTTAAAATAAAAATTAAAAAAATTTGTCAGTGATAGAATTCTATCACTAGTGATGACCACCGCCACTACAAAATGCTTGTGAGTGATAGAATAGTGGGTGATGACATAGCATGAGTTGATTGGATATTATGAGTGATATAATTCTATCACTAGTGACCACCCCCACTCCCCTGACAAAATCTATTAGTTCCAAAAAAAAAAAATATACTTTCTAAAAGATAGTTTGATAGTAAAGTAAAGTGATATTTTATAATTAAGTAATTGTAGGTTCAAATTATAAAAGGAAGGTACGGTGACTTTATCCATTTAAAAAAATAGATCCAAAAAATATATTCAGAACCAATGGATCAACTAGACATTTGACACCTTGGAAGTTCACTAAGGATGAGCAAAGGTTATCTAGTCCCGCTTCAGAACTAGTATTGAATTTCTCGAACCAACTTGATTTTTTATACCGATTTGGGAGCGACATTTAGCGTTCTGGTTTGATAACGGTATTTACCTTCAAATATTACCGAACCATATCGCACTAGGTATTTTCGATACCAATACATACTTTTTAGAATTTTTGGTACCGGTTGATACCAAACTCATCCCTAGTTGACACCTTGTCCAAGTTCCAAACTACTTCCTTTGTTATGTTTCTTTTTTAATATTAGTCTTATAACATCTTAGACCATTGGGTATGGGGAGGATAGTCTCTAAAGGACTACCCGCCACGTAGGCGCCACGTAATCACGGGAGGAGGATAGTCTCTTTGGGAACTACCCAAGGGTGTGGGGACTAGCCAAGACTACCCCACCATTAATAATATATTAATATATATTATACATAAACTTAAAAAGAAAGGTCGGTGCATGCCACCATATAATTACAAAATTGCCCTGTCCAGATGTGCATTTTTACAACTTCAACCTTCCTTACTTTTTCACTCTATTTCTTTTTCCTTTTTTTAGTTTCACGACAAGACAAAAGTATACATTTATTATTTCCATCTCCTTGAAAATAAACTTTTTATTTTGTATTTTATCCAAATATTTATTTTTCCTATAATTCTTTTGTTTTCTTTTTCTTTTTTTACTATTTAACTTTAACTAGAATTACGACCCGCCACAATGCGAAGAGGATTCTTTAGTTATAACTAAGTCGATTTAGGACGCGCACGTTATTTTAAACCTGTCAAACGAGAAAAAAATAGATGATGTAAAAACGTTCACTCACACACGCACGTTGCGTCGTGTTAACTCGCAACATTTAGAACGAAACGTAAAAACGTTAAACCAAAGACGCACGTTACGATGTGTTAGGTCACAAAATTTAGAACGAAGCATAAAGCGAAAAAATTGCGGAAAATGAATACTATAAATGACCAAAATTGAAAGTAAAAAAAGTTGTGAGTATAGATTGCAAAAGATAAAAAGTTTTGTGTTAAAAGTAAAAAAAAAAACAAATAGTTTTGGTCTAAAAGTAATTTATGAAATATTTTTGGGTGAAAAGTAAAAAAAATCATTTTTTTTGAAAAACCCCCTAAGCGAAGGTTACAACAACCATATGCATAACCATTTTTTGTTTGAAAAACCCCCAAAGACAAGATTACAACAACACATAAGTAAAAAAATCAAAGTGGTTAAATCGCAAAAGATAGAAACTTTTGAATTAGAAGTGAAAAATCAAATTAATCAAAGGGGTTAAATTGTATAAGATGGAAACTTTTGAATTAGAAGTGAAAAATCAAATTAATCAAAGGGGGTTAAATAACCAAAGATTAAAACTTTAAACTTAAATTATCAAAGATTAAAACTTTAGTGTTAAAAAGAAAACAAAGATTAAAACTTTAAACTTAAATTGTGAAAGATTAAAACTTTAGGATTAAAAAGAAAAATTCTATTTTTATAGGTTAATAATTATAACCAACTAAACATTTCGTAATAATTTTTAAAATGGTTTTATCATGTAACAATCTAACGAAAATCAGATAAACACGTTTTAGGCATGTCACGACTATATTGTTTTTAGTTTTCTATTTTCTTTACTACATGCGCACACCGAACATAAAGTCTGTAACAAAGTAAAAAAAATGCGTAATGTCATGTGCGGGCACAACACGTTAATGTCACCATCGTTACGTGTGTAACAAAATAACAAATGCGATGTTGCCGCCGCAACGCGCGGCACGGGTCAAAATCCTAGTATATATATATAAAGGATGAGAGAGAACAAAGATGGGGGACCCACCAGCTGCCCCGTCTCCGGCGTCACTTATCCGACGGAAGTGCCGAGGACGGCCCCAAGGGGGCGGTGTGGGACTGGCCTAAGGGGGGGGAGACGGGCCTTTCACATGTCCCATACCGAAAGGCCTTATAATGTGATGATGTCCATATCATCAAAATACCTATTTCATGTTGCATAAATATTTGAAAACTATAAGGCTAAAATTTGCGTAGGTCCACGGTTTTCAATTTTATGTTTCCGTTTGAGAATTTTAACTACCAAACCAAATAGTTTTCACATATAATGAACGAGTGAATTTCAATGATTGTCCTTTATCTTTATACTCATTTTTAGGCGTTGTCCTTTATATTTAAAATTAATGAGTTTTGTACTTTATCTTTTAAAATCTATCATGTTTTGTCCTTTTGGCATAACCCAGTTTGTTTTTTTAGTTAAATGTGGTCATGTGCAAGTCATGTAAGGGTAGATTTGTCATTTAATTAATGCCTCTTTTAATATCCAAAGTTATCATCTTCCCCAATTTCATTCTTTATGAAAAATCAAACTGGGTTATGCCAAAAGGACAAAACGATATAGATTTTAAAAAATAAAGTACAAAACTCATCAATTTTAAACATAAAAGACAACGTCTGAAAATGAGTATAAAGATAAAGGACAATCCTTAAAATTCACTCTATAATGAACTTTAACTCAACACCAATTTCATATTCGTTTAGGTTGTTTGTTTAAACCGGAAAAGCCTAAAGAATTTTTCAACATTCACTTAATGTTAATAGACTCAACTTTAATTTAACTAACTTAAAGTTCAATCATGTCGATAAGTATTTAGAATGCTAAGATCTGTTAAGTTTTATCGTATGAAATGCTTTACGATAGTAAAATCATGAACCATATGTAACATCTAATAGAAATTAGCCAATGCAATGTATGCATCATGCTGAAATTTCATTGAATGGTTCGAACGCCATTTAACAGAATTCGGTTTGAACCAAATTGAAATTTTTTTCTCATTTTGTATCGGTTACAATTTAACTTTTGATTAGTTTGCTTGTTGGTTATTTAGTTTGAAACTGAATAATGAACACCCTTGGTTAGGGTGTAAGGAGTGGTTAAACACTTTAGAGTGGCAAACCAAAAAACCGACCAATCAGAGCGCGTCATGTCAATCAATCAAAAGTGTTTAAACTTTGATGAAAAGTGTTGGCAATGGTTTAGACACTTGGTGAAGTGGTAAACTATTTAAAAAAAAGGAAAAAGTTGTGATTGGTTGAGATAGGAATGGACCCCACCCACAATACCCTCTCTCTCTCTCTCAATCACCTTCCCCGCATCGGTGATCCTCTCCCGATTCTTGAGTTGTTCGGCAACGGCAAAACCTCGGCGGCGGTGTTTGCCGATCGGCAAAAGGGTTTGCCGAGGTTTGCCGCGTCCCACTCCGCACACCCTATAGATAGATCAGTTTATTCGGTTTTGGTTTGATTGCCATTTATGATCCACATGTCTAAGCTAATGTCCATGTGCCAAGAGCTAAATGGCAACAACCAAGTTAGCACCCACATTAAACTTTAACCAAACTCCAAGTAAGAAATCGGTGGTGGATCCTATGGTTTATAGCTAGTTTTACTTTTAGATACTAACTTTTTTTTAACATGTATATGTTTTATAGTTTCAATTTTGTAACACCTTTGGGTACTTACACCAAAATTAGTTAATTTAATCTATATAATGACTAAAATACGCTTCCATTTTTTTTAATTTTATTAATGTAACACCTTTGGGTATTAACACCAAACTAACAGCTTTATACATGTCTATTTTGTAAAATTGATTGGGCCAGGATCATTTCAGAACCATAAATATTTACAGAACTCGCAGAACTCCTAATAAACAATCTTTTTATTTATATATTTTTATGTTTAGGATAATTTTATCATTTATTATGTGTATTTTTACGTTTACATATATGTTAAGAGTAATTTTATCATTCTTTATATGTAATTTTATAATTACACATATGTAAACTAGTTTTTTTACATATATGTAATTAGTTATGACACATATATATAATTTTGGCAATTAAACATATGTAAACTACTTTTAACATGTATGTAATCAAAGAAATACATATAATAGATGATAAAAAGATCCTAAATACAAAAATTTATATATAAAATGATTGTTTATTAGGAGTTCTGTAGTTATTTAGAGTTCTGAAATAAATTCAACCCAAATTGATTTAAACTTAAATAAAATTAAGTGTTGGTAACCAAAGGCGTTACATTGATAAAATTAAAAAAAATGAAAGGGTACTTTAGTCATTATATTGATAAAATTAACTAATTTTGGTGTTAGTAGCCAAAGGAGTTACAAAATTGAAACAATAAAACTTAAACCTGTTAAAAAAAAGTTAATGCCCAAAGATAAAACTAGCTATAAACCATAGAGTCCATAATTAACTCTTTAACCTATTAATATTTTAAATGCCATTCTAATAATACTTTTACTTTTTTATTGCATCTACTTGAAAAAGAAAACAATGGTGGGTTTTTGTGCGATCAATCATAGAGTTGGGAGATAGTTTAAGACATTTTGAGTGACATAAAATTGAAATATATATTATAAGGTGGCATCTAAAGTGCTTTAAGAATAATGGAATAGAGTTGTAGTGGTAAAAAAAAGATAAGCCATTTAACTAATATTCCTAACACACTTGCCATTCTCTTATATATTTTTAATTGATTGATATTCGCGACGTATATGACTTAAATATGTAGGATGTTATCAAATTTTAATATTCTGTTCCTTCTATAATAAGTCAACTACAATTACTTTTTTTCTTGATTTTATAACAAGTATTCTTTTTTTTATATAAAAAATAAAGTATTGCTGTAAAAGTTAGATATGAATATAGGGTGTTGCTAAATGTACCCCCATTTTCTACTAAATGTACCCCCTCCTTTAACTTTCACATTAATACAATTCAAACCCTTTTATTTTGTTTTGTTTTTTTTATTTTGTTATCTTTAATTATTATTATTACTAGCGTTTGCTTTTAAAACATTATTTTATTTAAAAGATTTTTTTGTTATTTGAAAAAAAATCATTTTCATATGTTTTAAACTGAGGCGAGTCATTTTAATTTTGAGATGGGATTTTTTTTTTCGTTCATAACGGCTTGAAGTGGGAGTTCGAATTTAGTTTGTATAAACAATAATACACAAATTTAAATGAAGGTTTGAAGCCAACTAACTTAATATAGTTTTCGAGTTAAAAGAAGATAAATATATTTGAGAATCACCAATTTAATTTGTAGATAATGATTTTGATTAGTCAATCATACCCTCACAATAATTAAATTTCAACTTATGTCGATTATTGATTACTGATTGATATTACATGTTTTGATCAAAGCATTTTACTACCTAATATGCTAGCTAACTTTTTATTTTCTTTTTGCAATTTATTACTTTTAATAAATAAAAGTTGTTAATTATATTATAATACATTTTAATATAATAATGATACTAATAGAAATAGATAGATAAGAGAACTAAAATATGAAATAAATAAAAAAAAATAAAATCAACTGTTTTTTCAACAAAAAAAAATCTAAAACTTTTTTATTGTTTAAAAGAATATCTTTTTTTATTAATTTGTAGTGACGTTTTATACAAAAATAATAAAATACTAGTTAGAGAAACTGTCTTCGAAAACAATATTTGAATTGTGTAGAGGGATGAATTTGACAACTTTGAAACTGTATTTTTAGAAAGGGGGTATGACTAGTAAAAAAGGGGGTGCATTTAGCCAACCCCATGAATATATTTCCCTGTGAAAAAAACGAAACATTAATTGATCTTATTCATGACTTTATTATTTTGTTTATTCATGCTATAGGGTGTGGTCATGACCCTTATGACCACCATGACCCTCCATGTTAGTGCCATGTAACTAATCTTTAATCCACCATCCAAAACCACTATCCTAAGGGTATGGTCATGACCCAAACTATTAGCCCCTTATTTATTATCTTTGTCTAAACAAAAAGGAAATAATTTGTTGAAAAATGGAAAGAAGGACCATGGTTGCCATGGTTTAATCCATGCAAACCATGGTGGATCAATCAAGGGGGTGGTGTAGCCTTCCATTCATGTTCCTAAGTGGCAAATCATGTCCCAACCATGATCCCCACACCCTATAGCCTAATAAGTGATATATAGTTTCTATTTAAAATCTATTGAATTATAGGTTTGTTGTGTCAAATGTGTAGCGTACAAATTGAGTTGTAAATAAACGGGTCAGCTATCAATCTTGTGATAAGTTACATTTTCAGAAATAAAAACAATCTATATATATTAATAAATGAGATGATGTGGGCTATATGTCTTTGAATGGTGAAGCCATTTTGATGATGTGGCAACCATTGGTTGAGTAGAGAGTGATTTTGGGAGGGAATTTTCTATAAACAAACCAAATTCACAAAACACAAACCAAAACTTACTTCCACACGGGATCCGAATTATTTGGGTCGGTTTATTCCGGTTTTTCAAAAAACCCATTTTGAATATGGATCCTATTTATTATTTTGACTAAGTTATTCTTCATAAACATCTTCCTACAAACAAGTTCTTTCTCTCTGTTCTCTCTCTTCTACCTACATTCTCCTATCATAAACTTAAAGCAAGAATCCTTCACAAATCAAAGGTAAACTACATGATCGCAGCGAAATACTCTTTATTTTTGTTCTTCGATCGTATAGTAGGTTGTTTTTGGTCAAAACCCATTCGGAAAATGCTAATGATTATTGTTGTTCTTTTTTTTTTGTAGATCATTCCTCTTATTCTGCAGGTATGTAAATTATATTAGATTGTTATGTATTGTAAATGCTTAATCGCATTTTTCTTTATCATTTTTCTGTAATTTTTTTGTTGTTGATGATGATTTTAATTCTCCGATTCTAATCTTATGAATGGATCTATTCTTGATGTCTTCAAAGAGTGATGTTGTTAGTGATTTTTTTATTTTGGTTTTTGTTTTTTCATGAGAAACCCTAAATTTTATGCAACTGCCGGACTCTAAATCTTCGTCGAATAGAAGAGGTAAGTTTAGTTTTATGGTTGTTTTGGTGTTTTTTGATCCGATAATTGTTATAGGTTAAATCGTTTATGCTAATCTGTATAATTTTTTAGTTATTTTTATTATTTTTTATTTTTGAAAATCTAACTATGATATTTTTTTAAAATTTGAATATCTTTGTTTTCTTAGTAATAAATTTTGTATTGTATTAATTATCAATTCATAAAGATTTTGTTATTTCCTTTATTTTTAGTATGATAATTTTCCGGAATTAAGGTTTCTATTTCAATAATAAATGGTGATTTATTTTTAGTATGATAATTTACGGGATTGGATGTTAGTGATTTAATTTTCAGAATTCAAATTTTAAATTTTAAATTTTGAGGTTTCTATTTTAAATTTAAAATTTAAAATTTTGAGCAATTTTAAATTTCGTTAGTGATTTATTTTTAGTATGATAATTTTTCGGAATTAAGGTTTCTATTTATATAAATAAATTGTGTTACGTTTTTTGAAACCTCAAATTTAATATTTTAAGGTTTCTATTTCTATTTCCGGAACTCAAATTTTAAATTTAAAATTTTGGGCAATTTTAAACTTCGTTAGTGATTTATTTTTAGTATGATAATTTTTCGGAATTAAGGTTTCTATTTCTATTTCTATTTCCGGAATTCAAATTTTTAATTTAGAATTTTGAGCAATTTTAAATTTCGTTAGTAATTTTTTTAAACCTCAAATTTAAATTTTAGTGATTTATTTTTAGTATGATAATTTTTCGGAATTAAGGTTTCTATTTCTATAAATAAATGTTGATTTATTTTTAGTATGATAATTTATGGGATTGGATGTTAGTGAATTAATTTTCAGAATTCAAATTTTAAATTTTAAATTTTGAGGTTTCTATTTTAAATTTAAAATTTAAAATTTTGAGAAATTTTAAATTTCGTTAGTGATTTATTTTTAGTATGATAACTTTTGGGAATTAAGGTTTCTATTTCTATAAATAAATGGTGTTACGTTTTTTGAAACCTCAAATTTAAAATTTTAAGGTTTCTATTTCTATTTCCGGAATTCAAATTTTAAATTTAAAATTTTGAGCAAATTTAAATTTCGTTAGTGATCTATTTTTAGTGTGATAATTTTCCGGAATTAAGGTTTCTATTTCTATTTCCGGAATTCAAATTTTAAATTTAAAATTTTGAGCAATTTTAAATTTCGTTAGTGATTTATTTTTTAAACCTCAAATTTAAATTTTAGTGATTTATTTTTAGTATGATAATTTTCCGGAATTAAGGTTTCTATTTCTATAAATAAATGGTGATCTATTTTTAGTATGATAATTTACGGGATTGGATGTTAATGATTTAATTTTCAGAATTCAAATTTTAAATTTTAAATTTTGAGGTTTCTATTTTAAATTTTAAATTTTTAGCAATTTTAAATTTTGTTAGTGATTTATTTTTAGTATGATAACTTTCCGGAATTCAGGTTTCTATTTCTATAAATAAATGGTGTTACGTTTTTTGAAACCTCACATTTAAAATTTTAAGTTTTCTTTTTCTATTTCCGGAATTCAAATTTTAAATTTAAAATTTTGAACAATTTTAAATTTCGTTAGTGATTTATTTTTAGTATGATAATTTTTCGGAATTAAGGTTTCTATTTCTATTTCTGGAATTCAAATTTTAAATTTAAAATTTTGAGCAATTTTAAATTTCGTTAGTGATTTATTTTTGAAACCTCAAATTTAAATTTTAGTGATTTATTTTTAGTATGATAATTTTCCGGAATTAAGGTTTCTATTTCTATAAATAAATAGTGATTTATTTTTAGTATGATAATTTACGGGATTGGGTGTTAGTGATTTCATTTTCAGAATTCAAATTTTAAATTTTAAATTTTAAATTTTGAGGTTTCTATTTTAAGTTTTAAATTTTAAATTTTGAGCAATTTTAAATTTCGTTAGTGATTTATTTTTAGTATGATAATTTTCCGGAATTAAGGTTTCTATTTCTATAAATAAATGGTGTTACGTTTTTTGTAACCTCAAATTTAAAATTTTAAGGTTTCTATTTCTATTTCCGGAATTCAAATTTTAAATTTAAAATTTTTAGCAATTTTAAATTTCGTTAGTGGTTTATTTTTAGTATGATAATTTTCCGGAATTAAGGTTTCTATTTCTATTTCCTAAATTCACATTTTAAATTTAAAATTTTGTGCAATTTTAAATTTCGTTAGTGATTTATTTTTTATTTGAGTAATAACAGTCCTTCATTCTTAAAGCTGATTAAGGACGATGATCCTATTTTTTCTGGTACGTTTATTGGTTTTATGATTACTAAACATATTGTATTTAGACTTATGTATTTAATTTTTTAATTTTTTTTTATTTTCACTGATAGGAAATACCTAATGTCTTTGCTTTATTAATGTGGGGAGAACAACCACCTTACAAGAAATCTAACTATGATTCATTGTTTACAAGTAATTTGCTTTATTTAATTTTTTATTTATTTTTTCGGTATAATTTTAGGTTTCATTGTTTATGCTGATGTGTATAATTTTGTAAAGAATATATATATATATATATACACACATATTGCAAATCTAACTATGATATTTTTTAAAATTTGAATATTTGGGTTGTTTCTAATAAATTTTGTACTGTTTTAATATGTATTAATTACAATCCATCAAAGATTTCGTTATTTCCTTAAATTTTAGTATTATATGGTTTTCCTAAATTAAGGTATCTCTTTCTATAAATAAATGGTAGAGCAATTTTGCTTGGCAAGGTTAGACTTTCCTAATAAGTTTGATTAATTTACGGGATTGGATGTTAGTGATTTTATTTTCAGAATTCAAATTTTAAATTTTGAAGTCAATCAATATTTTAAATTTAAATTTTGAAGTCAATCATTATTGTAAATCTTCCATTTTTTTGTTGTTCAAGATGTTTAATTCGGTTAGAATTAAAAGGGTTTGGAAATAAAATGTTTGGAGTTTAGGTTTTCAGTTTAGATCTACGTTAATTAAAACATTCTACCTTTTTTTTTGCAATAGGTGTTTTGCTTTCTTTAAAGTAAATCCTTTAGTTGAGCTATCACTTCGATATAAATTCTTCATCTATTTTTTTATCTTTCTTAAAAGCAAATGGGATGTTGTAACTGGACTTTTGTTTGTTTCTTTTGTATGAGTCAGGTATTTTTTTATTTGTTTATTTTTTTTTGCAAGTGAACACGACCAGAGGCAAACTAATAGTGTTTCAGTAAGCTTATAAATTTTCCATAGAGAAGAAACGAAGGGAGAAGCATTCTTAGAGGTATGCTTATGAACACTGTTTGATTCTTGGTCATATGTATCACTATTCGCTTTAGGACACTTCTTATATCGTCTCGAGAAAAGACAAAAGGTATATATTCAAACAATATTCAATTATAAAAACATTATTGAATAATTTAGAACGTTAATAAACAATGTGTTTTTCAGCATTTGGTTGGCATTTAGTGCATAAAGATTGATTATTATTATTATTAATTTTTTACTTAATGGTGTGGCTAGGGTGATTTACTAATCAAGTGGTGGCTCAAGTGGATGATTCTACCATTTTTGCTGGGTACGTGTCAAGATTTCTGGGTAGTTTAATATATTGTTTGGTTTGAGTTATAAAACGAAAGGTATGGTTTTTTTTTAGTTTTGATCTTTCTCCCACTTTATTTTAAACTTTGCTATCTGAGCTTTATTTGGACTCAGTGACTTGAGATTTTGGGTTTTTAGGTCCGCTGGGTTACCTGGGGGATTACATTTGAGCTTTTGGTGAAATATGGTTTAAATCAAGATGATAGAACCTACCATAAAGATAAAAAAAATAAATACCTCCTCGCGTTTGTGATGCGTGCGTGTTCACCTCTGCTCTCTGTCTCTCGCCTCGGTTCCAAGGACCCTATTTCAGTATGTAGTTTTCTGATCTGATCGGAGGTGCAATTACCGACCAGATCGAGTGTCCATGTAAGCAGTCTCCATCTTAGCTCATTAACTCCATCTGATCTGAAATTTTAGGATTTTGGTGATGTTTAACGATTTAAAGTGTATTGTTTCTTTGCTCTTTATTTGCCAAGTTTGATTCATGTTTTGAGGATTTTGTGTTTTGATAGCTGCTGACAGCATACATTGATCTATTTCAGGTATGGGAATGGATCATAACATGTTGAGAGTTCGTCTTTGTGAAGCATGATTTGATGAAGAATCGATTAAATGAAGGGATAATGGTTCATTAATCACTCATATTGCTAAACTTGAAGCTCAGGTTGTTATTCTTTTCCACGTTGTTGACAACTATATGGTTTTGTTAATTGGATTCAGTTGTTAGGACTCATGATCAATTTTTTTACTTGCTAAAGATTTTATTTTTAAGCAACATACTGACTAATTAGCTCCTAAAAATGTTGACTCGAGGTGGAGATGGTCAAATGAATGATTTAGTTTGCTGCTATTATCATTGGAACCACGATTGATTTAAACATTGTAAATGGAGTTAGTTGAGCCAGTCCTCAGAGTGTTGTCATAACCGAAAGGTAACCTCAAACAGGTACGTTTTATAATTTTTTATGATATTTTTTAGTTGTGAATGTTTCAAATTTTGAAGAAATTGATCGTTAGAATTGATTGATTTACTTCAAACGCTACTCAATTAAGAGCATTAAAAGTCTGACCCAAATTAAACAGACAACTAATTTTGTGTTTTTTTTTTGTTTTTTTTTTTTTGCAGATTACTTCTTTGGTTGTGAAGATTGTGTGATTTTGGAATAAGATCGTGTGATTCTTGAAGTCATGCATTAATTTAAGCTATTTAGTTGATTTATGTTTGCGTTTTTTTTGTGAGAGAAGTCAAATGATTTTGTTACTTTTCTTCATTTGATAGTGCGGTTTTGTGATAGGGCTACAACTTGCCCCTTTCATTAATCTTAGTGTTAGTGTATAAGTAAATGATTCCAAACTGCTTGAAATTTCCACAGGTCCCAAATTGTCACTCATAAGAAAATTATTAATATAAATAGCTTTTGCCCTCAACATAAATTGTTTTGTGTTTTCAATCTTAATTTGTGTTTCTATTGTAGTATACGACGCCGTTGACATTTTCGGGATCTTACAAGGACCGAGGAAGTGGAGGAGGGAGGGGTTCGGGTACTACAAGTTGTAGGGGTTCTACGGTGAGGCCAAGTTTAGACACGAACAATCTTATAAAGTTGTTCCACGGTTTGGATTCGTTGAAACTCGAGCTTAATCGCTTGGAAATTGAAGTCACAGGTGATTAATGCAAAATGATTTGTTGGATTAATTGAATCTTTTTTTGTTTTTGAATGTTGATATTGTTTGTTCTTCTGCAGATTATGATCGAGAACCGAGCGAATCACAATCTTAGATAGATCTTAAATTAAATGTCTACATAAGAAAAAAATGATTGAAAACTATAACTTTAATGTCATTGTGGGTTAACTGCTCATTTAATTAGTTGATGGTTGCATAGGTGTTCACGTGTTGAATACATTATTTGATTTATATACTTCATATTATAGACGGAAGGGATTATATAGAATTTAGATCGTTAATTTATATAGCCACCAACTATCTTACCTCCACCAACAGATTCTCATGTATTTTCCATTGAGTAATTTATATTAATGTTTCACCGATTATTTTTTTAACGAACTGAGCCATCTGGGTTGGATTTATAGTTTACATTTTTCCATGTTTATATATTAGTGTTAGTTGGTTTTCTTTTTTGTTGTAGCTGATGTAGGTGTCATTGTATCATAATATAAGAATCCAAACATGTATTTTTTTGGTTGATTTTTTTTGTTGTAGCTGATGTGAGTGGGGCAAGGTTGGGAATATGTATGAGTCGGGTCAAAATAGTTTGATTTAGAGTGTAGAGTGACAGTGAGGTATTGTCTATACGTGTATATAAATTCTTAAAAAATAATCCGTTATACTAAAAACTATACATGACTAATATACATTCTTGCTTCTGTATGTTTTTATTGCTCTTTACAACAAGAAAAAGTTTAAGAAACAGAATTAAAAATTTATGGCGGAGAAAATGGAAAGATGATACTTTAGATGTTAAAAGTGTTATTTTTATACTTTTATTTGTTGTAAATTAAATTTTCCTACCCGGAAAATTTTCGGGTTATAACCTAGTAAATTTTATAAATCCAACCCGCTTAACTCTCTTAGATAAACGAATTGCATGAGTCCGAGACGCTCAATCATTGTGGTCCGAGACGCTCGATCAATGGAAATCACATTTTATTCATACTTGTAATTTTATACATGCACAATACGTAATCAATCACGAAATTTGCATTTTATACGAAACCGAGACATGCTTCATGCATACACTATCATTAGAACGCCGACCATACATACTCACATACACATTATACATACTTGTACTACACCCTAAATACATAAAAATTGTTAAAATATAAGTTTCTAGCTCGGAATAGCATCAAAATCAAGTTCATGGAGTGAAACTGAACAAAATGCAACAAAGTTTGGGTAAAACACTCCCTCCCGCGACGCGAGAGCCCATAATCCACAGAAAGTTGTTGGCTGCTACGGGATTTGCTTGTTTTGTCACCTCCTTCAACCCTCACTCACTACAAAACTCATTAACAATATAAACCCTAATCCTCAACTACAAATCAAGCCTTTCACACCTCCATTTCACTTTTCACACTCCCAAATCATTCTCTAGACTCTCTCAAACATCCAAACTTGCAACTTTGGGCAGATTTGTTCCAAGTGCAAAAGTGAGTTTCAACTCACTTTTTTCTTCTCTTCTCCATGGATTCTTGCTTCTCCTTCTTTAGGATAACCTTTAGGAGTGTTTCCACAAGTTTAACATAGTAAACTAAGTTGGAATATCACCACTTTGTGTGACAACCCTCACAAATCCAGGTATCCGTACAATTAATTAATATTTAATTAGTGCTTGATTACTGTGCTTGATTACAATTATGAATAAACTGCTTTCTGTTTTCTGATACATACATACTCATGCATCGTACTTTATTACTGTCAATTCATTTATTACACACAAACAATAGTGACAAACTTGATGCACAAAACACAGTTAGCACAGTGAGCGGATAACCCAGTAAACATGCTGACATTGCCCGCACTAGACAGACATTGTCTCTGAGGCCAGTATGAGCCGGGAGTAGATTACTACACTAGTAAGGAGTGTAGGGAAGTGAGCATCATAGAACAGTGTCCCTAGGTGATAGTTATAGTGACCGGAAGTGCCTAAAACATGCTCTAATTACAAAATTCTGCACTACATGCAAAACTTCAGCACTTAACATAACTAGTAGAGTGCAAAAACTTGGTAAAATAATACTAGACACTTTCCAAAGTGTCGGGAATTTATTGTGTCACTAAAAACAATATAAATGACACTTTATAGCTTTACTTAGCACTTTAACGGATCAATATCCAACCGAACAACCGGACTTTACCCGGGACATGAAAATATTGCCAAAGACATTGTTTTTACTTTTCTGAGCTAGTTAGGGTCCCCAAACACCCTAACACCCCTTATATTAAATAACACACATAAATATCCTAACTAGAACCACTTGATTACAACTAGAACTTAACTATAACATTACACCACCCAACCCTTGCCCCCCCCCACTTGACGGTCACCCAAGGGGGTGACCCACTTCCATTTTCTTAATTATTTTATGGCTAATGTTGGTGATTTAGAGACATAATATTTGTTGGATAAAACTTGAGTTGGATTATAAGTATGCATGATAGTTAACCAATCTCTTTCATAAACACCACAACATCCAACATTCTTTCTCTCCATAACCACCACCTACGGCCGCCCCCTCTCCACCACACCACCACCACTTCCAAATCTTGTTCAACCATTTCTTACATACTCAAAGGTGCAAGGTGACATACAAACAAGCCCGGTGCTTTCGAAAGTGAAAAAACCGCTCTCATTTCCTTTTATCCACCACATTTACATCTTGTTTCTTCCCTAGCCTTGAGCTAGTAGTAAGTGTCTCTAATCATCATCTTGATCTTGTTTATGATGGTTAATAGGTGATTTAATGGTTAAAAGCTAAGAACACTAAAGAACATAACTTAAAGTCTTGAACATAAGATGAATAAGTTGGATAAAGAGAAGCTAGTTGTGTAAATCATGTAAATCTTGTTTAGTTGTGATTATTTGATGTTATTTGATACTAAAAGTAGGATGGATCATCATCAAGACATACTAGATCATGTTCAAGAACATGAACTAGTAGTATGTTAGTGTTAGAGATATGAAAAGATGATGAAACCATCCACCATGAACTTGGTGTTAGAGATATGAAAAGATGATGAAACCATCCACCATGAACTTGAAACTTGAATAAACATAATTTTTCTTGTAAAATGAAGTTGTAAACTTGTGGATCTAAAGATCTACAAGTGGTTTTTCGGAAGAACCAAGCAGAAAATACTAGTTTTGTTAAAACCCAAATATTTTATGAACTAGAAGCAAACTTAGTGAATAAACAAGCGTATGAACTCTTGTGTAACAAGAAATTTAACAAAGAAGCATTTTTGCAAAACTTGACTAGAAGTTGTGAAACTTCAAGTTCTTTAAAAATAAAGTTCACAAGAAACTAAATATGTTTTTAAAAGTTAACAAGACCTACTAAAAATGATGGTAACTTACTACATATTTTTACAAAATCTTCAAGTTCATGAGTTTATGGTTTGTTCATATTTTTGTCAAGTTGATGGATAAATATTGTATATTGTTGATTGGTAAATTGTTTGGTGATTTTTACAAAAAGAAAATGATGTGCTAAAAGCATGGACACCTCCAGTTACAGAGGAAACTCTGGCGAAATTTTTCCAGAAATATAGCACTTAGAAAATATTTTTCTAGTAAATGGTTACAAATATATTTTTAACTTGTTTTTAAAATATAAACTTCGCCATGATTTTTATTACAAAAATAACCAAGTACCGGAGGTAGATTTTCGTAAATAAAACTTGTTAAATATATTTTTAGAATATATTCTATAATAAGACGCTTGTGTGATTATGTGATTATTTTGTGAACTAGGTATATATTATTTTTAGGATAAAAATAATATAACTTGAAATATCATGAAATTACGACTTCCAAAACAATGTAAACGCGCTCACAAAAATAAATATTTAAGTTATACAAGTATCGTAATACAACGCGAACCTTAAAAACGTAACTTATGTATTTTTCGGAAAAATACTCTATTTAGTATATTTTTGGTGAAAATATTATCTTGGAAAAACTTATGGAATAAAATATAATATTTTTGGGAAAAATATATATATTTTGGGATTAGAACATTTTAGACAAAGTGATTAAAAATATATTTTTCAAGTGAGACTTAAAAATATATTTTCGGAACTATAAAACACCCATGTATTAATACCCCCATCCTTGGGAAGGAATATACTTATTGAATAATTAAGAAGTGTAAATACGAAATAGTTGTCTAACTATTTACCAAAAACGTTAAACCTTAAGCCAAGGCACGGCCGTCCGTCTAATAGAAGTTAGTACGTGTAGGTCGTCACGCAGTAGGTTGATTTGGGACCGACTATTTCGAGACGCACTTCTGTGAGTTCATGCCCCCTTTTTTCTTTACTGTTTTCAGTTTTATACTTCGGTGGTGAAATACATGCGACAACTATTACAACTTTTATTACATGGTATGGTTAGCATAGGGAGGGTTTTTACTACAACTAGATCATGTGAGGGGTGGGTATAACGCTCGAGGCCATTAATCCTCTTTGTTAGGACCGAGGGACACAAGAGTGATAGATCTATTTGGGTGTAGCGAGCCCACACCCGTGAGGCCGGGGAGGCCCATAGAGGTGACTGTGTCTTACAGCCGGAAGCCCGGTACAAATTTGCTAGGTTTGAGTTTCCCTGCACTTTCTCACACATACCAGTGGATTTGCAACCCATTGGTGATCTCTTTTTCCTTATTGCTACATACCAAGGACTTTTATACATACTTCAAAGGTTTACTCATACTCACTTTTACATGAACTCGCTCAACTTTTGTTGATTTTTCAAATTACATGTTGTCACGACCCCCGACCCACCCTGGACGGAATCGGGAGCCGCGAGCAGTCCAGTGGTACCCGTGGTATCTGATTTATGCGGCAGCGGAAGTCTTTTATTACAGGATCTTTTCACCGTAAAAATGCTCGTTTAATATATTATACAAAGTTTTAGGGATAAATTCCCATAATTTACAATAAGTTGATTTCACCCAGAAATCATTATTTTCCAAAACATGTTTTATTTATTTATTCACACTGAGCCACTTCTCTGAGCTTGTAGTGCTTTACTGCACTTTTCCTGGATCACACAGATCACCTGAAACATGTTTGAAAAGGTTTTGTCAGCGGGGAAATACTGAGTGAATCATTCTGTTTTCTAAAATGACCCGTTAGTTATAAATTACAGTATTAAGGGGAATTACAATGTTTCTGATATCAAACCAACTACCCACAGTATTTGTCACTCGACCAACCATTGGCTAGCCCATTTGTCCAATGGTGTCTGTGACTGTGGTCAGATCACCCCTTGGCCACCCGTTTGTCCAAGTATGACGGGAAATAAGTAATGTATACAAAACCCCACATACCGGCTGTAATATGGTGATTACATAGACTTAATCCCTGTAATTATAACCTTTGAAAATAACTTGGAGTTTTGTAAACTTACTCACAAACTGTGAGAAAACAGTTTAAAAGAAGAATGACTCACATTGCAGATTAACGAGCAAGATATAAGCCTACTGATTAGCCTTCTAACCTAATTTAAATAACAATGCACACACAAACGGGGTTAGTAACTAATTCAGCAGTTACGTCAATTCACGAGATTAAACCCTCACAACGATTAATCAGTGCAATACTCGATAATTCAGTCGGATTCACAACGAATAACAGAGCATAGTCCGAATTCGAACAGCACTCTAATATTCAAGTCGAAATCACGATGAATAATCAAAGTACAAGCTCAATTTGAGCAGCACCTGGACTATCGTTGGATAGTTATAATCGATCGGACGTTGAATCGTAATAGCGATCAAGTTATTACCCTGATTGCGGCAGCACCTCGTGATTAGTGTGTGTGTGTTGGACTGTTTCTGTAATAACTCAGTCTACGTAACTCGAATTTCCGTCGTTCCAAAGACAGATTTCAAGTTCCAAGGCCTAGTATTTATACGTGAAATTGGACTCCCCCGCGTGTCGCGGAAGAAGTCGTGACCCCTGTCGCGACTCGCCTGGGGTGCACATCTAGCCTAGAGTAGCCTTGTCGTGGGTATAGGTCTGCTGAGTTGCCAGTTCGTAAATTTTCAGTTTGTACAACGCGTTTTAGAGATAACTATCAATTTAGGGTTTAACCCCCTTGAGTTTTAGGGGCCCTAATCCTGATTCTGATTATTCTGAAAATATTAGGGTTAGTGCAAAATTACTTGGGTGTCTCAAATAGGGTTTTCTTATTGACTAATTATTGTCCTAATTATTGATTTTAGTGGCAGTTGTTACATCCTCCCCACCTTGAGAAAAATCTCGTCCTCGAGATTTACTGAAATAGATGAGGGTACTTTCGCATTTCTGATTTCAGTTCCCAAGTGTACTCTGGTCCTCTCTTGGATTCCCATTTGACTTTTACTAGCACTAGTCGTTTGTGCTTGAGAAACTTGATCTTCCGGTCTTCTATTTGTAGGGGTTTCTCTACGAATTTCAGCTTTTCATTTACCTCTATATCTTGAAGAGGTACTACTAGGGATTCGTCTGATAAACATTTCTTGAGATTGGATACATGAAATACATCATGTACTCCAGCTAACTCTTCTGGTAGTTGTAAACGATAAGCTATTGGTCCGATTCGTTGGATCACTGGGAATGGTCCAACATATCTTGGACTCAGTTTTCCTTTCTTACCAAATCGTACGACTCCTTTCCAAGGAGATACTTTCAATAGTACCTTATCTCCTATCTGGAATTCGAGTGGCTTGCGACGATTGTCTGCATAGCTTTTCTGGCGATCTCTGGCTGTTTTCAATCTCTCCTTGATTTGAGTTATGTTGTCTGTAGTTTCTTGTACAATTTCAGGACCTGATAATTGACTTTCTCCGATTTCTACCCAACATACTGGAGTTCTGCACTTACGTCCGTACAATGCTTCGAATGGTGCAGCTTCGATGCTTGAATGATAACTATTGTTATAGGAGAATTCAATTAATGGCAAATGGCTATCCCAGTTACCACCAAAGTCAATTACACATGTTCGGAGCATGTCTTCTAGAGTTTGTATTGTCCTTTCACTCTGTCCGTCTGTTTGTGGATGATAAGCAGTACTTAGATTTAGTCGAGTTCCCATTGCTTTCTGAAAACTTGTCCAGAAATGAGAAGTAAAACGACTATCTCTATCCGATACAATGGAGAGCGGGACTCCATGTAGGGATACTACTTCGTCCACGTACAGTTGTGCTAACCTTTCCATGCTAAAGGTTTCTTTCATTGGTAAGAAATGAGCTGACTTGGTTAATCGGTCTACGATTACCCAAATCGCATCATTACCTCTTTTGGTTTTGGGTAACTTTGTAACAAAATCCATTGTTATGAGTTCCCATTTCCATACAGGCATTTCTAGTTGTTGTAGTAATCCTGAAGGTTTCTGGTGTTCAGCTTTAACTTGTGAACAAGTTAAACACTTGGATACGTATTCGGCTATATCTTTTTTCATTCCGCTCTACCAGAAATTATTCCTTAAATCTTGGTACATTTTATTGTTTCCTGGGTGCATGGTATACCTAGATTTATGAGCTTCTTCTAAAATCTTATTTCTTAACTCTCCTCGCTTAGGTACCCAAATTCGTTTCTTATGGAATTTCCAAATTCCATCATTTCCTTGTTCTAGTTCTTTTAGGTAACCTTTCATTCCTTCAGCATCATCTTTGATTGTTGTTTTCTGAACTTCTTTGATTTGTGTCATTAAATCTATTTGTAGATTTAACCTCAGAGCACGGACTTGTTTCTGTTTCTCATGGTACTTACGACTTAAGGCATCTGCAACTACATTTGCCTTTCCTTCGTGATATTGGATATCACAGTCGTAATCGCTTAGCATCTCCATCCATCTTCTTTGCCTCATGTTTAATTCTTTTTGCCTGAATATATATCTTAAACTCTTATGATCTGTATAAACAGTAAACTTACTTCCATACAGATAATGTCTCCATATCTTAAGGGCAAAAATTATGGCTCCTAGTTCTAGGTCATGAGTCGTATAATTTTCTTCGTGCTTTTTTCAATTGTCTAGAAGCATACGCAATTACCTTCTTGCGTTGCATTAACACACATCCATAGCCTAATTTTGAAGCATCACAATATACTTCAAAGTCTTCTGTTCCTTCGGGTAAAGCTAAGATTGGTGCATTCGTCAATCTATGCTTTAAAATCTTAAAGGCTTCTTCTTGTCTAGGTCCCCATTCAAACTTAGCAGCTTTACAGGTTAACTTAGTTAATGGTACGGCTATCTTAGAAAAATCTTTGATAAATCGTCTATAGTATCCAGCTAAGCCTAGAAAACTTCTTATCTCCATAGCTGTTTGTGGGACTTTCCACTTTGTAATTGCTTCTATCTTAGCAGGATCTACATGGATACCTTCATGATTTACCACATGACCTAAGAATTGTACTTCTTGCAGCCAAAATTCACACTTCGAGAATTTGGCATAAAGCCTTTCTTTTCTTAACAAAGTTAAGAGAACATGTAAGTGTTCACAATGTTCTTTTTGGCTTTTGGAGTAAATAAGTATATCGTCGATGAAAACGATCACAAATTTATCCAAGTATGGTTTACAGATTCGATTCATCATGTCCATGAATGCTGCTGGGGCATTCGTTAATCCAAAGGGCATGACTGTAAACTCATAATGACCATACCTAGTTCTGAAGGCAGTTTTAGGTATGTCTTCTTCTTGTACCTTCAACTGATGATATCCAGATCTTAAATCTATCTTAGAGAAATACCTAGCTCCTTGCAATTGATCAAAAAGATCATCAATCCTAGGTAGTGGGTATCGATTCTTAATCGTAACCTTATTCAATTCTCTATAATCGATACACATTCTCATCGATCCATCTTTCTTTTTCACAAACAGTACTGGTGCACCCCAAGGGGATGAACTCGGTTGTATGAATCCTTTGCTTAATAATTCATCTAATTGCTTTTTCAATTCTAGCATTTCGGTAGGTGCTAATCTATATGGTGCTTTGGCTATTGGTGCAGTACCTGGAATTAAATGAATTCTAAATTCTACTTCTCTATAAGGTGGTAATCCAGGTAATTCTTCTGGAAAAACGTCTGGGTATTCTGAGACTATTGGAATATCCTGAAGTTTCTTATCTTTAGTGTTAATGATTACTGAAATCATATACACCATTTCCTGCTTTCTCGAATAGCTTGCCAATTTCATTACTGAGATAAATTTCAGTGGCTTTCGAGGTTTATTTCCAGTAATTACAATTACCTCTCCTGAAGGGGTTTGAATTTCTACTGCATTTTTGTCACATAGGATTCGTGCATGGTTGGCTATTAACCAATCCATTCCTAATACTACATCGAATCCGGCTAAATTCATTGGTAACAAATTTGCATAAAACTTATGGCCTAATAGTTCTATTTTTCCTTCTTGCCAGACTTTATCTATTTTCACAGAATTTCCTTCTGCGGTTTCAACTGTGAAAATTTGCCTAAGAGTGGTTAACGGTAACTTAAGAGCTTGACAAAATGAAGTATTAATAAAACTTTGGTTCGCACCAGAGTCAAATAATACTTTTGCAAATACGTCATGTACTAGGAACGTACCGGCTATCACATCTGGAATGAGTTCGGCCTCTTGAGTGGTCAGCTGGAATGCGCGTACATTCTTCTTGGTTGCTCCTTCAGCTGGTTTAGCTTTGTTGTCTACTAGTTTAGCTAGCTTAGGACATTCGGATTGAAAATGTCCCCTTTCTCTGCAGTTATAACAAATTCTTGTTTTTTTTTCCTGCAGTCTTCTTCACGATGTCCTTTTGCCTTGCAAAAATTGCAAACTATATTGCATTATCCATAATGCTTCTTTTTGCAATTTCTGCAGAAAGGAGGTGATGAGGATTGCCCTGTTCCTCTTTTCTTGATATTACCCATACGAAACCCTTGGGTAATCTTCTGAGCTATTTCCTTCTTACAATCTTCCTCTCTTGTGCGTACCAATTCATCCGTTAGGGTGTTAGCTAATTCTACCGCATCGTCAATGGTACGAGGTCTCGCAGCTTTAACGATGTTTCGGATTTCACTAATTAACCCCCAGATGTAACGGGAAATGAGTACCGGTTCTGGCGAAGCCAGTGTTGGCACCACCCTTGCGTATTCAAAGAATGTCGAAGTATAGCCCCGACAATCTACCCCTGTCATGCGGTGACTTAGGAATTTGTTTGCCATTTGATCTTTTTCATATTCGGGACAGAATTTTCTTTCTACAAGATTCTTAAATTCTTCCCAACTCATGGCATAGGCTATCCTTCTTCCTTTTGCCTGGAGGACCGTGTTCCACCATTCTAGTGCTCCTTCTTTGAACAGATTTGATGCATACATCACTTGATCCTCTTCGGCACATTTGCTTATTGCAATTACTGCTTTGGTTTTCTCTAACCAGCGCAGTGTTGCAGTTGCCCCTTCGTTACCTGCAAATTCAGTGGGTTTGCAAGCAAGAAACTCTTTGTAAGTGCAACCGGATGTTGCAGCTTTTATTCTCTTAGGGAGTGGGGCCTGTTGCGGATCATGATCGTCATGATTGCCGCCTCCATTTATGATGTTACTGCCGTTATCTTCTGGAATACGTTTACCAGGATGTAATTATTGTGGTTCGGCAGGTTTTTGAACAGCAGCCACAATTTCTGGAATAGCATGAGCTATCCCTTGGGCGATAAAGTGCTCGATATCTTGTCGGGTTATATATTGATCTTCCTGTTCTCGCTCAGATTGATTTACTTCATTAATTGGTTCATTGTTAGCGTTTTCCATCTGCTAATTAGTAGAAATTTATTAGTGTCTAACTTATTAATAACAAATTTAGCACAGATGAAGACATAAATTACTACAACATACAAACATAACCAAAATTGTCGATTTCTCGACTTTCATTTTGTTATTTATATTGTATATGCCTCCGTACACACCATATCTTACAAGGTTTTATTGCCCATTTTACAGAATCAGTTTTACTATATTAGTTATAATACAGACAAACTTTTTCCAGCCCTTCCTATCTTTTGGTCCACTGGCAGTTTCAGTAACGACACTCCCTCTCGTCGTACTTCCAAGAGATCTGCTCCCCCATTTCCCGGATCCTATTCCCGGTGCCTATCAGTTCTTCACCAAACTGACGTAACTCAGCTAAATTTTCATAGCTCATTGGCGGATTAGGGATAGGTTCTGGATCAAACTGTGGGAGAAAACTATAGGGACTATTAACTATATTTTGGAATTGCCAATCATTAGTCCACCATTCCTCCATTTGGCCTAATGGTCTGGTGTGAACTAGTGGGTCTGGAATAGCTGGTCCTAGGTTTAGTGGGAATTGGGCTGTAGCAGGATAAGAGAAGAGATTATCGTTGATAGGCTCTAGAACATCACAATTATCCAGTAGGCGGTCTATTTCGTCCTGGAATGTGATTTCCTCAAACTGTTTAGAGCTTTCTCCGATCTCTATTCCCTTTTGCTTTAGGTTTATTCCTAATTCCTTTTCTGGTGGTTTCGAACTTTCTCCAGTTTCTATTTCCTTTCCCTTGTTCATGCTCACAGGATTTTCTATTTTAGGAAGTCTCCTAGTGGTTGGTTTCCTACGGCGTACTTTCCTCCACCCTACGTATCTTCTCTTCTTTTTAGGTTTGGCTTTTTCCAGCGGTGGAGCTTTGAATTCCACAGGTTCTTCTATGTCAGCAATGTAACCAGTAAAGTCGTAAGAGACTTCGATAGGCACTGGATATAAGTTGAGATTCTGGAATGCTTCCGATATCTCATTCATGTTGCATAGTATATATGCAAAATACAAGAATGCAATGTTAAAACTTTGGAACAAAGTTTAACAAACAAACACTGAAGTTTTATTGCATACTAATTTGTACAGAGGATAACAGAAATAAACATGCTAGAATTTTATTTATTTACTGGATATTGATTTTGCTTACTAGTCCCAACTTATCGGATATTTAGAAGTTTGCCTTTTCTGCTACAGAAGCTAGCATATAAAGATTTGCCCATTTCTTGTCTATTTTATCTTCCCAAGGTGTACTATTACCAAATTCTTGGACTTCTGGGTTAAACCTAACTCTCTTGGTTCGGGGTTTCTTTTTCTCCTGACTCTTTTTAAGTATCGAATCCCTTTTCTCTGGGGAAAGAGGATTCTCATAGTTTGCCTTGCGGACAAAGATTCCTTCTTCTAGGTTTACTGGGTTTCTAGAAGAAGATGCAATATCTAATTTGTGGTAGATAGCAGACAGCTTTTGTTTACCCATACTGTAACTAACAAATAATCAGTTAATACAACAAATAATCACAGAATGATAACTAGTAGGATTAAGTATTTTGTCAAATACTTAATTCCGTAATAGGCTTAAATCAGTGGCTCGATCAGTGGCTCAATAGTTATTAATTATTAGCTCTGATACCACCTTCTGTCACGACCCCCGACCCACCCTGGACGGAATCGGGAGCCGCGAGCAGTCGAGTGGTACCCGTGGTATCTGATTTATGCGGCAGCGGAAGTCTTTTATTACAGGGTTTTTTCACCGTAAAAATGCTCGTTTAATATATTATACAAAGTTTTAGGGATAAATTCCCATAATTTACAATAAGTTGATTTCACCCAGAAATCATTATTTTCCAAAACATGTTTTATTTATTTATTCACACTGAGCCACTTCTCTGAGCTTGTAGTGCTTTACTGCACTTTTCCTGGATCACACAGATCACCTGAAACATGTTTGAAAAAGGTTTTGTCAGCGGGGAAATACTGAGTGAATCATTCTGTTTTCTAAAATGACCCGTTAGTTATAAATTACAGTATTAAGGGGAATTACAATGTTTCTGATATCAAACCAACTACCCACAGTATTTGTCACTCGACCAACCATTGGCTAGCCCATTTGTCCAATGGTGTCTGTGACTGTGGTCAGATCACCCCTTGGCCACCCGTTTGTCCAAGTGTGACGGGAAATAAGTAATGTATACAAAACCCCACATACCAGCTGTAATATGGTGATTACATAGACTTAATCCCTGTAATTATAACCTTTGAAAATAACTTGGAGTTTTGTAAACTTACTCACAAACTGTGAGAAAACAGTTTAAAAGAAGAATGACTCACATTGCAGATTAACGAGCAAGATATAAGCCTACTGATTAGCCTTCTAACCTAATTTAAATAACAATGCACACACAAACGGGGTTAGTAACTAATTCAGCAGTTACGTCAATTCACGAGATTAAACCCTCACAACGATTAATCAGTGCAATACTCGATAATTCAGTCGGATTCACAACGAATAACAGAGCATAGTCCGAATTCGAACAACACTCTAATATTCAAGTCGAAATCACGATGAATAATCAAAGTACAAGCTCAATTTGAGCAGCACCCGGACTATCGTTGGATAGTTATAATCGATCGGACGTTGAATCGTAATAGCGATCAAGTTATTACCCTGATTGCGGCAGCACCTCGTGATTAGTGTGTGTGTGTTGGACTGTTTCTGTAATAACTCAGTCTACGTAACTCGAATTTCCGTCGTTCCAAAGACAGATTTCAAGTTCCAAGGCCTAGTATTTATACGTGAAATTGGACTCCCCCGCGTGTCGCGGAAGAAGTCGTGACCCCTGTCGCGACTCGCCTGGGGTGCACATCTAGCCTAGAGTAGCCTTGTCGTGGGTATAGGTCTGCTGAGTTGCCAGTTCATAAATTTTCAGTTTGTACAACGCGTTTTAGAGATAACTATCAATTTAGGGTTTAACCCCCTTGAGTTTTAGGGGCCCTAATCCTGATTCTGATTATTCTGAAAATATTAGGGTTAGTGCAAAATTACTTGGGTGTGTCAATTAGGGTTTTCTTATTGACTAATTATTGTCCTAATTATTGATTTTAGTGGCAGTTGTTACACATGTATTTCAGGAAATTAGGGATCTGGCAAGGTATGCTATGTCGTCAAGCTGCGTAAGAAGAATGATGTCATCCGAGTTTAGGGATTGTGACTTTTGCCTGGATGAGTCACAAGTCTTAAACTGTGTTTATTTCATGTTTTATGGTTATGTCGTATGAACAATATTTTTATCATGTCTTGTTGTATTTTCGTTGCATGTGTCGACTCTTGAAAACAATGTTGTCGTATTTTTATTTTTAAAAACTTGAATCAATGGATGATCATCATGGTTTTACTTTCATATAGCTTTGTTGTGATTAAGCTATGGTATTAAGAAGTCACACCAAATAAACTCACGCTTCCGCAAAGCCAGGGTGTGACACTTTGAGGTCCAAAGTGGAGTTTATTTTATGTTTTAACCAAAACTTTTATACATGTTCATTTACTTTAAACTTTGGTACATCTTCAAGTTGCCAACAAATCCCTATGTTGGATAGGTTTGGATTGAAGATTTGTTCCAGAAATGTTATGCTTTAAGTTCACATTTCAAATAATCTAAGTCACCAAGTAGATTTCAAGTAATCAAAGTAGACAAACTACACCAAAACTCCAACCATTATCATGTTGGAAGCACTCGTCTAGTTAAACCCACTTGGTTGCTGTCACACTTTGATTTCCCGGTGGGCCCGGACTTGGGGTTTATGACCAGAAGGTATAACTGTAACGCCCTGCGTTTTGATGCTTTTATTACCTTAGCAAGTCTTACCGTACTTCCTATCCTGTTACACTTGTACACTCGAGACGACCGATCATAATGGAAACGAGACTGTTTTAATCATAATTATGTTAAATTATGTGCAAACTATTATTCTATGTGATACTTTCTATATGTGAACGACATGTTTATTCTAGATTCTTGACTCTTGTTATGCTTATCTAGATTCTTGACTCTTTGTTATGCTTTGATACTTAATGAACGAGAAACTAATTTTACACAAGCTCGAAACACGGATTTACCCATGTTAATTATGTTAATCATGTGACTAGATGTAATGATATTATAAACTCACAATAATACGCAACGCAACACTTAACCCCGCTCGCAAAACGAACCAAGGTTGGAAAACTAACAAACGCGAACTGGCCGTCCAAATAGCCATCCGCCCGGATGACCATCCACCCGGATGACCATCCGGACATTACCACTCGCCACCGCCTTAGCCATCCGAACGTAACCGATCGAATGAACCTGTCACTGTCACCTATAAATAGTAGCCTTAAACCTTCATTCTCACCTTTCACCTCTACCCATTCGCTCTTAAGTTCCAGAAGAGATCCAAGGCTATTTTGTAAGATTTCTCCCTCACATCTTCTTCAATCTTCATATCTACTCCATCTTCTTCATCAAAATCACACATACACCTTAACTTTTCATCAAAAACACTGATTTTAGACCTTCCGAAGGTGGTTTTCACCCGTTTTGCTTAGGCAAACTGTTGTGAAGCACCAATGAGTCGGGATCGGATTAAGATCTAAAGGATTTTCACATTTTTATACAAAATCTAAAGGGTTTTCACATGATTTCGGCTCGAATTTTATAAACTTTCACGTTTTACAACGAGTCTTGAACTTTTCTTTAGTTTTATACAAAACACTTGTGAAACCAGACTCGAACAGGCTCTCGACTCGTTTCTTAGTCGAGAGTCGGCTTGAAAACTGATTTCCACTAAAGAGATAGACCAATTAACGGGTCAAATGTGAATGTTCATCAGAAACAACACGTTTGTCCGAAAGGGCTGAGCTCATCCGACCGAATGAACTGGATTTGGTACATTCCGTTGTTTGACACGTCATCACGCTGTCTCCATTAACTTAAAACTTCCGTTTAGAAAATTTTATAAAAACTTCAAACACAGAATCATCCATTCGAATGGTCATCCGTTCGGAGGACCACCCGTCCGGATGACCTAAACCTGTTAATAACCGTTGACTGGTAGAACATTTTTAATCGAAACTTCGAAAATCTTAGCAGTTCCCAAACAACCACGGACTAACCGAATGACCATCCTTTTGAATGGCCATCCGTCCGAATGACCATCCATCCGGATGATCATCCGTCCGGATGGAACTCATCTGCTCGGATAGTCTGTTAAACACATAACCCGTTTTACACTGTTCGACACTCTGTTCCTGACCGGGTCAGCACCTAGAGGACTTATACTCTATTCTCGCACGCAGGCTGATCAAGCGCTCCCTTCAATCCCAGACTGTGTGTCTAGGTCCTAAGTACTCACTGTGAGTATATTCGATCCCCTTTTTGTTTTAAACACTTTGGGATGCAACATGTATTCTATATAAATGCACGACACTTGAAACTTGTTTATAAACATACTCTGTCCATTATTAAACATGAAAACATGATACTTGTGAGTCTTATATGCTACGTGAATGTTGAATATTATGTTTAGCCACCTTGACGGTTATAGCGCTATAGGGTTAACGCACCGCCCTTGAGACTTGAGGTATTGTTAAGTATGATTCTTTTACCTCCTCTTCATGGCAACGAAGCAGGAAAGGCACAGTTAACGCGTTGGAAACTTAGGTTAACATTTTGATTACGTTAGCTTAGCATGTTGAAACTTGAGAAATGTTATTCATGTTGGATATGAGAAATTCACATTTTAAACTATTTATGCTATGTATGAAACTTGTATACTCGCCAACATTTTTGTTGATTTTATTTGATACATGTTGCAGGTTGATAGTCGCTGTGAATCAAGAAATCAAGCTAGGGTGACTTTAGATACACACCTTAGAAAAAAAATATTTTGAACAATGTTTGAATTTTGTGATGTTTGATACAATTTTGACAATGTTTTGGGTTGTATGACAATTTAGTTATCATTATGAAATTTTGATTAATCTATATTGAAACAAGTAGCGTTATTATGCTTTGAGCGATTTGTTCGTCCCGCCCCGATGTTTCCACCATCGGTTGGGTGTGACAATAACCTCAGAGGGTTATTCCCTATAATATTATGGTCATATTACAAGCCTTGATTTGGTTACAAAGTAGACCAAACGGTTCAGATTCGAAAGTTAAACTCGTCCATTTTCGAACCGACCCCCGTTACGGCTTGTTTTTTGCAGCCGCTACCTTTTTGGCTTTGTCCCTTCCCATTGGACGTGCCTCCTCTCGAACTACGTATTCTTTTTCATCAAATTTCGGCTCGTCGTTTATATGTATTTGGCATCGTGCGTCCGAGCCCCCTGCACTATAACTTCCGGTCTACGAGGTTTTTGTCTGTTTAGCAATTGAGAGAAAATTCCGAGGATGACCAACTCGGATCCATCGTAGGATAGTAGCCGAGTACCGAGAAAACGTTTGGGTTTGGGTTTGCGTTTGGGTTCGGGTTGTTCGGATTGTATGGATCCATGGCAAAATTTATAAAAAAGTGAAGAATTTTATAAAGTTGAGGGAGAGTTTGGGTTGAAGTGGTTTAAAAAATGGGGTGAAAGATGTGTATTTAAAGGTCAAATAATTATTTTTTTATATAAGTAGTCGTTTGAAATAATTAAGGAATTGATTTTTTTAAATTGCCGTTGGAAGGCATTTATGGGTGAGGTGGAGGGCCGGCACAAACGTCTCCTCCAAGACGTTGAGGACTACGACACGAGTGAGGAAATGGTGTTGGGGACCGGCGCCGAGCCTGGACGGGCCAGGGCCGTCCCCCACACTGAGCAGCCTTATTGCACAAATCCTAAGTAGAAAGATTAGAATAAAACTATAGTTAACTATCATAAGTTTTTTTTTTTGAACAACACAGGAAATTATTCATTTCAACCAAACCCCCAGCAAGAACCTAAAGGCAAAAAGCATCGGAAATTACAAAACAAAAAAGTTTGCATCAAAAGCTAACCAAGAATCTAATGTTACATTCCTCCAAGCTACCTCCACTTTTAACCCATAATAGAGATGTCTCCTTGATGTCTTCGACGATCTTCAAGTTCGTAATAATTACTCCCCGAAAAACCTTTTTATTCCTGCATTTCCAAATCTTCCACAATCCGACCATCACCACACATAATATGGCTTTCTTTCTTTTCTTTGAGACTTTTAATCCTTGCACTTGTTGGAGGATCTCCTTGGCAGTAGAGCAAGTCGCCAAGTTAGGGACATTCACCCACGTGCCAATCATCCACCATAAGGATCTCGCCAATAAACACGTAACCAAAACATGGTCAGTCGATTCAGCCATGTATCCACATCTCGGGTACAATGTATTTGGTATTGAAACGCCCCCGCTTTACTAATGCATCCATTGTCGGTATCTTCCGATCCACCGCGCGCCACACGAAAATGTTTGCTTTTGGAGTGGCCCACTTACACCATCTAAACACCGCATCGTCGTTACCCATATTGCCTGTAAGCCTCAATTCTTCCTTCACTTTTTTAACTGTGAAAACTGAATCATTATTTGAATCCCAACCCCAAGTATCCTCTTGTACACTAAACTTCACTTCTCTTAGAGATGCATGAGATTCAAAAACAACCCCAAAACCTCTACTGTATGTGGTTAACTATCATAAGTGCATATAAAGTTCTTAGGTTATAATTGTCACACCCCGACCACGTAAAACAACAAAACATGGCGGAAACGTCGGGGAGTGTTGTAACATAATCATTGTTTCATAACCATGGATTAAACAGTTTCGTTTTATTGAATTAAATGTATTACATTACATTGGAATTAGAAATAAAACAGGAACAAATAAACTTTCATTGTTGTTAAGTCACTAAGGCCTCGTCCATTCCTATGTGAGCGTACACAAGTATCATCATCAAACATCATCAACTATGGTACCTGAAACACATGTGAAAATACGTCAGCATAAAAATGCCGGCGAGTACATAGATTTTATGTGAGTGTCAGATTCATGGCTCGTTTTACATGTTGCAATACTTATTTAAAAACCTTATTTTGAAAAGTATAGTATTGCGACATAATTAACCAACTCAAATCAAGTTGGATATGATTTATAAAATCTCGTAGCCATGATTCTTAACTACAAAACATTTGTTTTATGAAATCAAAATGTAAAATATATCATAGAAACTCGTTAACAAAACTCGTATGGTTTATATTATTCAGAAAACATCATTGTGTGACATCGTTTCAAAATCGTTTACCCAAGTGATCTAAATAACGCAACGATATATAATGTGTTAAAAGCACTTATATATAGGAAGTACCAGTGGCGTATCCACCATGCTTTTAACACATTACACCCGCCCCGTTACCTAATCACTTCCCTAACCCAATGGTTCAAACAGTTACAAATGGTTCACATATATCAAATGGTTACATGGTTCACATCAATCAAATGGATACAAATAGTTCGTATATATCAAATGATTACCAATGGTTCACATACATCAAATGGTTACAAAAGGTTCGAACAATTCAAAATGTAAAACAATGGGCTAGCATGTACTAATAGTGTACTAATGAACATAGCAAGTATATGATATGAAAACATGGAAAGCATGAAAATAGCAAGTAGGCACATGTGTTTCACCCCAAAATGTTTGAAAAACAGTGAAAGAGGGGACTATGTACTCACTTGAGGGTGCTTAGAAGTCTTGAACAACAACCAAGCAAAGCTAGAGGGATCACAGAATCAAACGGCACCTAATATAGGTAACTATGTAAATAAACCGGACCTAAATCGGAAGATCGGATAGAATGAGGTTTCGTAAACCAAATGAGTATAGGAACTCATGTAATATGGTTTAACAAAGCCTACTTTCTAAAAGGAAACCTATCCTAAGTGCTTACGACCCATTACGACTTGTTTAGGTAGCTTACGCTACTTTAACGCGTCGTTCGCGTAAAACGCGTTCGGACCGCCTAACTAGTCCTATGACAAGTAATATATGCCTTAACATGTCTAATAATGTTACCTTATCAGTTTAGATGTCAAAATTTAGATTACATATGCTTAAAATGAATTTATGCGTAAAAAGGGCATTTTGGTCATTTACCTAAGGCATATAAACTACCTATCATATAACTACTTAAACGAAGTGACCATAAGGTATAACCTCGGAAGGTTTTTCCCTATGCAACTATGGTCACATAATATGCTTGGTCGGATCCTAATGATCGACCAAACGAGTCGGGTTTGAAAGTCTAAGCGGTTGTTTAGACCGCTTATTCTACGACCCTATATAAGCACTAAACCTAAAGTGACGAGTTAAACATGTTAGAACATGTTTAACGAAGTTTAAAAACAAGTTTGATATCAAGACAAAGGGTCTTGATACCCAAAAGTAGTTTGGTTGCAAAATACGCAAGAATACGTATTTTGACCGAAACTACGACTCGTCACTACACCTAATGAACGTGGTAATCAGTAGGTATAGTCACAAGGGACTATGACCATCGTGATTACGCTCACGTTGCAAAGTTCAACGAACTTCGTGTTGACCAACACGTGGTCAAAGCAGAAAGTCAAACAATGTTTGACTTTCGTGCTAAAAACGCATAAAAAGCACGAAAGAGACTTACAAAGGGTCCAAGTGTAACACCCCGTGTTTTCGAATGTCAAAGTCAAAGTCAAAGTCCAAGTCAACTTTGACTTCTTGACTGTAATTAGTCGATTTTGTGTTTTATTTGTATTATGTGGAGTAAGTGTTGTCTAAATGAAATGATCGAATGTTTAATCAATGCGACCGGTTTACGACTGTGAATAATAGGAAGTAACAATGCGATAAAGTTAATCAATCAATAATCAAGTTAATCAAATCAATCAATCGAACTCGAGACTCGAACTATGCGAAAATGGTGTGGTAATACTTACATATGTGTGTGCCTTATGTGTTACTTGTGCATGTTTACTTTATGTTGTGGTATTCAATCGAATCAATCGAAACTCGAATCGAAACTCGAAAAGCAATCAAGCTCAATCGAAAGCGACATCGAAATGTGACTTATAGGAGATTGTATGTTAGATATAGTAGTTTGGACTGAAAGTAATTTGACTAGGAACTCTATCGTATTCGTATCATCGTCTATCGAAATCGAAATATCGAAAACCGTCACGAAACATTTGAAAAGGGTTGCTGATCGAACAGGAAGCATCCTGATCGAACAAGCCAGCCGATCGGCTAGCACTTTCCTGGCCGATCGAGCAGGCCATTCGATCGGAGATCCTGGCCGATCGGTTGACACTTTCCTCTTTGGGAGGCCTATAAATAGCCCTGTTATTGTCACTCTTTCTACTTTTGGAAAGCTCTGACCGAACCAGCCTTGTTCTTCACCTTTTCTCAGATTTTTCTCAACTCCGGTAAGTTTTCACTCTAATTCTTGTACGTTTTTTTATCATTACATGATTCTACACCTTTCTATCTTTCAAAACTTGAATTCTAACCGTGAAATCACCAAGATCTAAGTGTTCTTGGGTGATGTCATCATGGTGTTCTTGAAGAACATCATACTTTGGCCTCACTCAACCATGAATAGCTTAGATCTGACCGATTTCCACATAAACAACTAGGATTTGTAAGAATCTTAACAATTTCATGGAAGGATTTCCAACTTTTCTTCAACATTTTACACTCAAAAGGTTCAAGATTCGGATTCTATCTACAAGGTTCACTGATTTCGGGTTAAATGTCAAACTACCGTTCCGAACAGTTCACCGGCCGGACTTGGGTGATTCCTGTCCGAACCGGTGCAACAAGTAAGAACCCACGTTCTACGGTTTAACTCGCTGTCAAAATACCTTAGAAGCATGACAAATAATCAAACAGCCAAGTGTTAGACGAAAGGCCGACCAGGTCAGAATTGCTGGCCGAACGGCTAGGCTGTTCGAACGAACAGCCCAGCCGATCGAACATACCAGCCGATCGGCCGGGCCAGCCGATCGACTAGCACATGGTTCCACACTTTTCAAATTTCAAGAAGTATGCTATTGACGAAGTGATGTTCGATCGAATACGCTACTCGATTGGTAAACATTACTCTTCGGATCATGAGATACTATGCTTCAACACTTAATCGATTTTGCAACTCGTTCGTAGTGTGGAATGCCAGCCGATCGAACAGGCTGTTCGATCGAGTGACATTCTGCTGAGAACCACCTCTGAAGTTCCTAACCAATCGGCTAAGCCGGCCGATTGAACAGACCATTCGATCGATCGACCTGAAAGGTAGGAACACTTCAGTGTTCTCAAATACTACAACGAAAACTTCAAAAGTTCAAACCATCATACACAAGCACATCTGAGGAAGAAACAATCCACTCGAATGGTCCAGCCGATCGAGCCTACCGGCCGATCGAACAGGATTATTCAAACGGACTTTCAAGCCGATCGAACAGCCCGTTCGATCGAACCTGCTGGTCGATCGACCAGGCTATTCGATCCATTTGCACTTGTTTGCATTTCCGCGTTACTCATCGTTATGCTATCGAACTATTCAGGCTAACCCTGCTCTCAGCGCTCCCTTCAATCCATAACCAACCACTGTGAGTATACTCGAACCCTTTTTGCTTTAGCACTTTTGGGTGTTACATACGTTACTTATCAAAATCACAATCGAACACACTATTCAAACTATTTGAACGCTGACCGATTGCATGTATTACGTGACTAAATGTATGCTTGTTGTTATGTTTACACGTGGAATGTTGTCTACCTGCCTTAGCAACGTAGTACTATAGTTTGGACTCAGCACCCGTTCACACGGGGGTTGTTAAGGACAATTACTTGCATGGATTACGGTGGTAATCATGTATTGCGAACTGTCTCGGACAGTCAACCCACAGTCGTTGGTATCGATAGGTCCATGTCGATAATTAACATGCATCATTTCCCTCTGTGTACGTGCTGGTTATGCGTAAACTATTCGAACTATATATGCTATTATCAAACTTGAATGCTCACCTTTACATTTTATGTATTGACTTTATTTTAACGTATGTGACAGGTATTTAAGGTTTTTGCTTGCTAGGGAAGTGAAGCTAGAATAAGTCTCTAGAGGCCCCCAACAAATAGTTGTCTGTCAAGAACAAGCTGCTAGTGCATAGTTGTTTGTAGATCTTGTCAGTCTGGGTCTTTAGGGGCATTGAACAATACTTATGTTTAATTTGAATCTGAGTTGTCGGAACAGGATTAATTGTTTGGATGTTATCTGTAATAACTTGTTATTTATTCGGGATACGGTATGGGACGTATCATTTTAAACTGAATTTGTATTAATAGTTGTTGTGGAAACTTCTGGACAATCTGTTTCGCTCAGTGCCATGCCCCGATGATTCCGCCATCGGTTGGGGTGTGACACCAAGCTAGGAAGTTTTGATTCAAACAACTCAGGTAATGTTTAAAACCAACAAATTTGAGCCCATAGCATCCAAAACCAGCCACTAAAACCATCAACACTTCAAAATTGGACTAGGTTGATTGAATCTGGTCAGAAATTTCAAAAATGGTCCCTGCACTTGTAAAACTTGATTTTTGGCACTTTTCAGCCCCGTTAACCCCATTTCAAAGCTCTAAAATGATGTTAAAGTATAGGGAACTTAAAATATGCTCAAAAACATCTCGGATGTCGGTTCGTTTGGTCGTACGGTTTTGTTGTTCGGTTAATTACGACGGAAGTCGTAACGAACGCAAAAACAATCCAAATTAAGCGATGAATGGAATTTTATCATGCCAATGACTAAAATAAAATATTTTAATGATTACATAAATTTTTGGATGTCCGGATATATTCAGAACGTAAGATATGCGCGAAAATGCAAACTTGTGCACTTTTTGACGCTTTTAGTCTCTGTTGATCAAGAAAGTTTATTTTTTGCGCACAAAACATCTCAAAGCCTATTTATAAGCTATGTAAAGGATATTTAGGGCATATTTAACTTTTGATCAAGTTCCGGAATGTTCGTTACAGTACAAATCGGCATACTTTCGCAGTTTTTCGAAATTAGTCCCTGTAAGGGAATAAACTTGATTTCGCCACACCAAACCCTCTGAAACTTATTTCTAAGTTATGTAAAGGTTATTTAAGGTATGTTAAGCCTATTTCACTATTCCATAGTGTTCGTTGCATTAAACTGGTTATATTTACGCATCAGTGCGCGTATAACCTTTCAGAAAGCGATTTAAAGCTTGAAATCGAACATGAATTGATATGTGCAAACGATACACATATTTTTACAAATCCCAAGTATGAAACACAATATTTCATAACTTTGGTATTTATTTGATGGTCGCAGAGGCACAGGTGTCATAGTCTCCCCTACTTTAGGAAATTTCATCCCGAAATTTATTCGTAGGAGTCTGTCTATGACGCTGTGTTAAATAATTTTCTTGCATGGAATCTAGGGTTTTTATCTATTTGCGTAGAATAACCCATCAAAGATATGCAAGGCATAATCCTGTTATTTCACTCAACGGACATTCTTCAGAAAACGAAAATGAACGGAATGAGTCATTTTCCTAAATGGGTATTATTCAGAAATGGAAATGAAGGAAGAATCAAGGATATTCATTTCCTTTGATGAATATTATTCAGAAACGAAAATGAACGGAATGAGTCATTTTCCTCAATGGGTATTCTTCAGAAATGGAAATGAAGGAAGAATCAAGGATATTCATTTCCCTCGATGGATATTCTTTAGAAACGAAAATGAACGGAATGGGTCATTTTCCTCAATGGGTATTCTTCAGAAATGGAAATGAAGGAAGAATCAAGGATATTCATTTCCCTCGATGGATATTCTTCAGAAACGAAAATGAACGGAATGAGTCATTTTCCTCAATGGGTATTCTTCAGAAATGGAAATGAAGGAAGAATCAAGGATATTCATTTCCCTCGATGGATATTCTTCAGAAACGAAAAATGAACGGAATGAGTCATTTTCCTCAATGGGTATTCTTCAGAAATGGAAATGAAGGAAGAATCAAGGATATTCATTTCCCTCGATGGATATTCTTCAGAAATGAAAATGAACGGAATGAGTCATTTTCCTCAATGGGTATTCTTCAGAAATGGAAATGAATGGAGTCAACTCTAGACACATGACAAAACTTGCTGTGGTTTCTGTGCACTGAATTCCATAATTATGTATGCATCCATAATTACGTAATTCCTTGCACAGTTCGCACAGTTCGTTTTGTAATGTGAAGGGGAAGAAAATCAAACCTGTGATGAGTGTGACTAGACTACCGTAGGGTCCTTTTTAATTAGATCGACAAATGATATCTTTAATTAGACCGCCAAGGAGTCTTTTCAGCTATATCATCACATGATATTCCTAACCAGATTTTTGGATCAATCTGTTTAACTAGACCACTCAAGGGGTCTAATTATGGAATAGTACTTTATAATCCAAGGGTCTTAACTATTACGTAGAAGCCCATTAAGGATTTAAGGTAGTACCTTTGGATGTCCTACTATGAATCCCTTATACGAAAATATGGAAGATTCTATGAGGATTTGGATAACAAAAATTTGGATCACATAAAAACATAAAAGGGAACACATAAGCACATAATCACATAATTGTTTAACTTGATTATTAATTTGTTATTAACTTGTTGTCGATTGAACATGGATATTCAAGGTACACCAGGAAACCAGCCGATGGACTTCAATGTCCTCAAGAATCTATCTGAAAAGATAGGATGATCTTCCAAAAATTCGGTTTTGTTTTCAAAGAAACGTAATATTCGAATTAAGGAACACAACAATTTTAGGATTTACGGAAACACCCTTAGGTACCCTATTAAGGATTTATAGTGGTACTTTGGGTATTCGCCTAGAGTTGTAACTTGCGCCTTGTACTTCGTTTTCTTGGAAGAAACGGGTACTTAGATTTTGTGGAAAACGCAAGAGATCATAAAATGGAGGAATTTGGGGGTAGTCTGTTCTTCAAGGAATACGATTCCCTGATTGTCGGTATTATAGGGGATAGGTTGTTTATACATGCAACCACATAAATACATTGCAATGTAAATAAAAGATTTATTTATAAACAACGATAACAACTATTTCATGGACCTTGACAACAAAAGAAAATAATACATAAGACGTGATTATTTCTAAACGGTGTTGTCTTTTAGTCGGTCAGATGCTCATCCCTCTGCTGGATTTGCATTAGCAAGCTTTGGGCAATTTCTTCGGAAATGACCCATCTCGCCACAGTTGTAGCAAGAACATGGTGGAAAACGAGCTTGGGCAATTTCTTTGGTGCAACTGCGCTCGGCAAACTCTTGTTGTATGACCTATAAGTCCATAAATTTGGCATTTGCGGCACTTCACACTAGCATGATGATGAAGGTTACATTGGTTGCACAGGGGTGCAGTTCCATTGTATAGCTTCCTAGCAGGGGGTTGAGCTGGTTGGTTGGGGGCAGCTTGATCATTGTGAGCAACCACGGTGAAGTTCTGGGAAGCTTTTCGCTTCTTTGACTTCTTGGAGGATCCAGTCTGTTCATATTTGGGTTTCGATTCCTCGATTGGTTTCTTATCACCTTTTCGGAAAAGTTTACCTTTCCTGATTTGAGATTCAGTCAAGGTAGCAGATAGCTCAATGGCCTGCCTAACTGTAGTGGGGTTACTACCAGTCACAATGTCTTGTACTGGGTCAGGGAGGCCATCAATGTACTTTTCGATTGCCTTATCCAAAGGCGTAACCATATTCGGGCATAACAAACTTAACTCCTCATAACGATCCGTGTAGGCTCGATGCTCACCGCTATCTTGCTTAAGATCGTCGAATTCCCTTTCCAAGGCCCTGATCTCATGACGAGGACATAATTCCTTCATTATCAGAGCTCGGAGCTCTTCCCACGTTTGAGCCAGTGCCACATCGGCACCCCTATCTCTCATCACACCATTCTACCATGTCAAAGCTCGTTTCTTAAAGACACTAGATGCGAATTCTACCTTTCGCTCATTTGGGCATTGAACATGCCTGAAGGTGCTCTCTAGACTCTCGAACCATTGCAGAAGTGCAGTCACTCCTTGAGACCCAGAAAACTTTGATGGCTTAGCCGAGTTGAACGTCTTGAAGTTGCAGGGGGCAGTATTGTTGTTGAGAGCTTGGTTACATTGAGAAACGATGTTCGGGATTGCAGCAGTCATTTGTTGCGTAATGACAGCTGCCAGCTCTTCAATAGGTACCTGATTTTCGCGTCGTGGAGGCATTCTAAAAAGGGGAAACAAGAGAGAAAACAAATGAAATGGCATTGGGTAAGAATAGGATGTTACAATTACCGACCAAAAATCATGGGTGATGGTCATTTGTTTGAACCACGAAGCAAACAAACGACACACAAAGGCTGAATCAAAGTAAATAGGTCCTCGTAACGTATCGCGAAGACATGCTCGCCTATAAGTGGACATTCACCCCAAGAGTTCCCAGGTAAGAGTGACTGGTCCGATATTGCGGATTTGTACGAACACTCTAGCCTTAGACAGAAAGCTCAGGGTACAGGCACCCACCCTTCCAGTTTGCACGTGTTCACATTATGTGGCCCTAAACTTTGACGAGAATTTGAAAACTTTGAAGGTTCGAAACCTTATAATAAATCATCCTAGAACAGATGATTAGTTTTCAAAGCAAATTCGAATTTTGTGTTCTTATTGTCGTTGCTGCCTAAAGATAGGCAACGGTATTGTTTTATGACTAAACGCAAGTAAACTCGCGTTAGGGTCCTAGGAAGGTTATAGTCTAGGTCAAAGCATTACTAATAAACTAATTCCCTATAACCATTGGCTTTGATACCAACTTTTCTGTCACACCCCGACCACGTAAAACAACAAAACGTGGCGGAAACGTCGGGGAGTGTTGTAACAAAATCATTGTTTCACAACCATGGATTAAAAAGTTTCGTTTTATTGAATTAAATGTATTACATTACATTGGAATTAGAAATAAAACAGGAATAAATAAACTTTCATTGTTGTTAAGTCACTAAGGCCTCGTCCATTCCTATGTGAGCGTACACAAGTATCATCATCAAACATCATCAACTATGGTACCTGAAACACATGTGAAAATATGTCAGCATAAAAATGCCGGCGAGTACATAGATTTTATGTGAGTGTCAGATTCATGGCTCGTTTTACATGTTGCAATACTTATTTAAAAACCTTATTTTGAAAAGTATAGTATTGCGACATAATTAACCAACTCAAATCAAGTTGGATAGGATTTATAAAATCTCGTAGCCATGATTCTTAACTCCAAAATATTTGTTTTATGAAATCAAATTGAAAAATATATCGTAGAAACTCGTTAACAAAACTCGTATGGTTTATATTATTCAGAAAACATCATTGTGTGACATCGTTTCAAAATCGTTTACCCAAGTGATCTAGATAACGCAACGATATATAATGTGTTAAAAGCACTTATATATAGGAAGTACCAGCGGCGTATCCACCATGCTTTTAACACATTACACCCGCCCCGTTACCTAATCACTTCCCTAACCCAATGGTTCAAACAGTTACAAATGGTTCACATATATCAAATGGTTACAAATGGTTCACATCAATCAAATGGTTACAAATAGTTCGCATATATCAAATGATTACCAATGGTTCACATACATCAAATGGTTACAAATGGTTCGAACAATTCAAAGTGTAAAACAATGGGCTAGCATGTTAAGTGAACATACATAGCAAAACATAATGAAATCATGTATTAATAGTGTACTAATGAACATAGCAAGTATATGATATGAAAACATGGAAAGCATGAAAATAGCAAGTAGGTGTCTCGACCCCCGACCCCATCCTAGCCGGAATCGGAAGCCGCGAGCAGTCCAGTGGTACCGGTGATTATTTTGAAAAACATTGCAGCGGAAATTTCATCAGGACCGTGAGTTAGGAAAATATCAGAGTTTAGAAACACCGGATTTTATTTAAATAGATGGAATAAATTCCATGTTTTACAAAGGTAGCTTTTAATAAAAACAATATTTCTTAATTTGATTTAAATAAATAAAATAAGCCACTTCTTGAAGTCTTTCAGTGTCGGATCCACTCCTTACTCCAATCTACTTGTAATTACCTGAAACGCGTTTTAAAAAGGTTTTGTCAGCGGGAAATACTGAGTGAATCATTCATTTTACTGAAAACGACACATTTGTTATAATTCACAGTATTAAGAGTTTTTACATATGTTTATTATCCACCAACTTTCAAGAATAGGTATTTGTCACAGACCAGCTCTGTGACTGTGGTCATATCACCATTGGCTGTCCCAATGAGTGACGTATATCACTTTAGGCTCGCCCACCTAATGTGAAGGAAACAATAATAATAATAATATTGTGCACAATACCCCACATACCGGCTGTAATTTGGTGATTACATAAACTTAATCACTGTAATTATAACTCTGAAAAATGATTTGGAGTATTGTAAAACAGTTAATAAAAAGAAGAATGACTCACATTATAATCATGCAGATTCATACGGCCAAAGTTTGATATATTGCAGATTTATACATGCAGAGCTTAGCCTATTGATTTAGCCTTATAACCTAGTGCATACGAACTAGGTAGGTAACTTAATACAATAATTACGATAACTCACGAGATCAAATTCTCACAACGAACGACAAAGTGCGATACTTAAACATCCATCGATTTAACGACGAACGACAAAGTATAACCCTAATGTGGGCGGCACTTAAACATCCATTGGATATATTGATCTCGGAAAATGAATCGTAATAGCGATCGAGTTAATACCCTGTATCGTAGCAGCATCCCCTCTACTAATTAGTGATTTTATAGTAATTGAACTATAACTCAGCGTAGAATTGGAATTTCTACGTCGTTTCAACTCCCAGATTCAAGTCCCAAGGCCCTCTATTTATACTGAAAATTTGCATCTCCCGCGTGTCGCGGAAGAATTCGGGGAACCTCCCGCGTATCGCCTGGGATGTCATTTTTAGGGTGGGGTAGGTACGTGTCCAACTAGCTCAGGTGAGTCGACAGTTTTTATAAATTCAATTTAGACAGCGTATTATATGGATAATCGTAAGCTAGGGTTTACCCCCCCCCCCCCTGAGTTTTAGGGGTCCTGATCCTGAAAAATTTTTAGGGTTTATGCTAAATTACTTGGGTGTCTCAATTAGGGTTTCCTATAGGTTAAATAAAATAATAATTTATAGTTTCGGGTGAGGGTTGTTACAGTAGGCACATGTGTTTCACCCCAAAATGTTTGAAAAACAGTAAAAGAGGGGACTATGTACTCACTTGAGGGTGCTTAGAAGTCTTGAACAACAACCAAGCAAAGCTAGAGGGATCACAGAATCAAACGACACCTAATACAGGCAACTATGTAAATAAACCGGACCTAAATCGGAAGATCGGATAGAATGAGGTTTCGTAAACCAAATGAGTATAGTAACTCATGTAATACGGTTTAACAAAGCCTACTTTCTAAAAGGAAACCTATCCTAAGTGCTTACGACCCATTACGACCCGTTTAGGTAGCTTATGCTACTTTAACGCCTCGTTCGCGTAAAACGCGTTCGGACCGCCTAACTAGTTCTATGACAAGTAATATATGCCTTAACATGTCTAATAATGTTACCTAATCAGTTTAGATGTCAAAATTTAGGTTACATATGCTTAAAATGAATTTATGCGTAAAAAGGGCATTTTGGTCATTTACCTAAGGCATATAAACTACCTATCATATAACTACTTAAACGAAGTGACCATAAGGTATAACCTCGGAAGGTTGTTCCCTATGCAACTATGGTCACATAATATGCTTGTTCGGATCCTAATGATTGACCAAACGGGTCGGGTTCGAAAGTCTAAGCGGTTGTTTAGACCGCTTATTCTACGACCCTATATAAGCACTAAACCTAAAGTGACGAGTTAAACATGTTAGAACATGTTTAACGAAGTTTGAAAACAAGTTTGATATCAAGACAAAGGGTCTTGATACCCAAAAGTAGTTTGGTTGCAAAATACGCAAGAATACGTATTTTGACCGAAACTACGACTCGTCACTACACCTAATCAACGTGGTAATCAGTGGGTATAGTCACAAGGGATTATGACCATCGTGATTACGCTCACATTTCGAAGTTCAACGAACTTCGTGTTGACCAACTCGTGTTTAAAGCAGAAAATCAAACATTGTTTGACTTTCGTGCTAAAAACGCATAAAAAGCACGAAAGAGACTTACAAAGGGTCCAAGCTAGGAACTTTTAATTCAAACAACTCAGGTATGAAGTAATAACTTCAACTTAGAGCTGATTGAACCAAAGTGTGAGTTGAAATGAAGTTAAGGCATGGGTTTATACAGGATTCGGTAAACCGTTAGGATCGTTCCTCGCATTTTGTGCTTTAATCTTGGCCATCCACTTGGGCTCATGGGTTTCAAAACCATGAGAATGTTTAAAACCAACAAATTTGAGCCCATAGAATCCAAAACCAGCCACTAAAATCATCAACACTTCAAAATTGGACTAGGTTCATTGAATCTAGTCAGAAATTTCAAAAATGGTCCCTTCACTTGTAAAACTTGATTTTTGGCACTTTTAAGCCCCGTTAACCCTATTTCAAAGCTCTATAATGATTTTAAAGTATAGGGAACTTAAAATATGCTCAAAAACATCTCGGATGTCGGTTCGTTTGGTCGTATGGTTGCGTTGTTCGGTTAATTACGACGAAAGTCGTAACGAACGCAAAAACGATCCAAATTAAGCGACGAATAGAATTTTATCATGCCAATCACTAAAATAAAATATTTTAATTATTACATAAATTTTGGATGTCCGGATATATTCAGAACGTAAGATATGCGCGAAAATGCAAACTTGTGCACTTTTTGACGCTTTTAGTCCCTATTGATCAAGAAAGTTTATTTTTGCGCACAAAACATCTCAAAGCCTATTTCTAAGCTATGTAAAGGATATTTAGGGCATATTTAACTTATGATCAAGTTCCGGAATGTTCGTTACAGTAGAAATCGGCATACTTTCGCAGTTTGTCAAAATTAGTCCCTGTAAGCGAATAAACTTGATTTCGCCATACCAAACCCTCCAAAACTTATTTCTAAATTATGTAAAGGTTATTTAAGGTATGTTAAGCCAATTTCACTATTCCAGAGTGTTCGTTGCATTAAACTGGTTATATTTACGCATCAGTGCGCGTATAACCTTTCAGAAAGCGATTTAAAGCTTGAAATCGAACATGAATTGATATGTGCAAACGATACACATATTTTTACAAATCCCAAGTATGAAACACAATATTTCATAAGTTTGGTACTTATTTGATGGTCGCAGAGGCACAAGTGTCACAATAATCGACCTGTAGTACTAACATACTTTTAGCTAACCGATTTCATAATGAGACTTACGAATGAATTGAACCCTTAATTCCTAATTTAACCTTAACAATCTTTAACCCTCAATTTGGTACTAGAGATTTTTAGAATAATAATAGAAACATGAATTTACATCGAGATAGTTGGTAAACAGGAAACAAGCTGCCACTACCCTCAATTTGATTTAGTTTTGTTGTTCGATTTAGGTTTTAAAAATCCTAAAACGAATTTGGGTTTTGCTTTTGTTTAGATTCTAGTTTCCAGGTTTTGAGTGTGTAAATTTGAGTTTTGATTTTGTTTAGGTGTATATGGTGAACACATGATGTTTTGTAGTGTTTATGGTGGTGGGTGGTGGCGTATGGAACTATGGATATGATTGTGATGCACGTGTTGAACCATTGTCAAAACCAAAAAGTAAGTCGTAAGGCTTTGTTGTTTTTTTCTTTTTTTTTCTCATGAGGTTTTTGAAATATGTATGATCAAACGAAATAAGAGTTATTTATTTTATTTAAATGAAGATTCGTCACATTTTTTTATTAGATTGAGAGATTTTAACGTTTATTATATGAAGATTCGTCACATCTTTTTATTAGATTGAGGGGTTTTAACGTTTATTATTATTGTTATTTATTTTAAGGGATCCTACATATGTACGTTAGTACGTATTCAATAAGTGCGGCTATGCTTGTCTCCATTTACGTTTGTTTTCTCACGTGCAAGGCACGCCGTAAAAAGACGACAATCCCTATGATAGTAAAGGACACTTTTTTCTCCTTTCCCTTTTTTTCCTCCCAAGGAATCTAAATATAGCCAATTATTTCTACATACATGGTTGTAAAACAAGGTTTCCAAGGCCGACTACTCCCCGAGTAGTTGCTACAAGGTAGGCTGCCGAGGCGACTTTCTCTAACTCCGCCTAATTACTCGGAATCGATCAAACGCGGTCAAACTCGGCCAAAATCGGATCTAGTAGGTCAATTCGGGCCGAGTTTGACTTAAAAATAATAAAACATAATTTATAAGACTATCATATTAAATAATGAATATCATTTTCACGTATTTTGTTATAAATATTAGTAAATTTATCTTATTAGACATATATTTAATTTCCGAAAACTAATTTCTTTATAATTTAACATTTCCGAGTACTCCTCGAGTACTCTCCGCCTATGCCGAGTACTCTCAACTCCCCGGTCGACCGACTAGGGAGCGCCTAGCGACTTTTGCAACCATGTCTACATATCAACTATCAAGTGGCAGAAAAGTTGTATTTCTCTTCAGAGATTTAGGTTAAACTTCTTCTTCGTGCAGATTAAGCACTGGTGAATAATGATAGGAGATTTAGAGAAATCTGAGTTTGATTCTTAAGTCAAACAGGTTTTACTAGTAATTTTACCATCATACCTACATGCGGGTAGATTACTGGGTTTCCCCGGAATTGGTGGTGAACTCGGGTTACTCTCGAAGTACTTCGTTTCTCTGGTGGATGCCCCAAGAGTGTCCGAGATTGATTATGTTAGCCACTAAAAAAATGAATCTATATATTAAATACTAGGTTATACGCCCATGTATCACACATGTTTAAAAATAGAAATTATAAGTTACTAATATATATACAAATTTATACAACTAAACAACGTACACACATAATGTAAAGCAAGTAACTTAGGGGAGGCGGGGTGGCAAACAAATTGTGTGTGATGGAACAATACCACGCGTGGAAGTTGGCAACATACCACCGCCACCAACATTGTTTAACGCGTGATGGGATATTTCCGTGATAAAATCAACGCGTGATGGAGGAAAGGATGTGAGGGGGTGTGAGAGTTTATTGTTGGGTGTTGTGAGTGATGGGCATTTCCAATAAAAAAGGTTGTGAATGATGGAATAATGGTTGATAACATGGCGGAACTTGATTGGATTGTTGTGAGTGATGAGTGATCACCACCCCCTCCCCTTTATGCAATAGTATATGTATTTTTTGTAGATGGTTTGGTTGACAATTAACAAAATATAAATATATATTACATAAGGTATATATTTACATAAATCTTATATATATTGACATATTGAAGGGGTATGGTCCCAAAAACCCGCGAAAATCTTCCTCCGAGCCGCGCGGCGGACCATACTCCTTAATCAATTACATTCTCGATCTCAACCTCGCACGGGTAGGGCAACACTCACCAAGGCCGCGCGGGGTCTAAACGAGACAAATCAACAACTTAGCATCCTGAAGTCGAGCCTCCAAGCGCCCATACCTTGCGCAGGCCAGTTCCATGTGCAGCAAGAGCCGCGCAGGGATGCCGCATAAAGACGACTTAGAGTACAAAGGGTACAAGCGTCAGATGAAAAGAGCCAATCCGCATCCTCCAGGCTCTGCTCAAACGTGCACCACGATCATCTGACGAGCAGGAGATAAAAAGTACTCAAGGACGCCTACGTGGCACCAATCACGGGCCAGAGACATCTGCACCATGATCTCCACTAACTGGCTGATGACAGAGTCCGACAACAGCGACACGTGGCTCCAATTACGGTGCGCCAGCACCGGAAAACTTCTAGAAGTCACTAGCGGTCGACACCAGTGAGACAAGGAGCATATCCGCTACGTTGTCGCCTTCTGGCCCAAGGCCCATCAGCCCACATCCTTTACACCACTCCGGCTATAAATAGAACACTTCACCCACAGGTTAATTCATTCTATTCCCTCTACTCTCACTCATTACTCACTTTAATCTCCTCGAGATAGTTACTTATTCTCACGCTGGAGCCTGGTTAAGAGGGAAACCCCCGTATTCCCCTCTTAACGAGCTAACGGTGTTCTGTTTTGCAGGAATCAGTCAATAAGGAGCTCAAGAAATCAAAGAAGATTAACCCTTATGGTAGAAACATAAACCAAACTAATTAACCCTAAGATTAGTTCCGTGTTTCTTCATTGGCGCCCACCGGTTTTTTCTACAAACCACTTTCATCTTCTTTTCTTTGAGCTTTTTGTTGTCTTTCCTCCGACCATGGCTGGTAAAGGAATCGTTCCTGATTTTGGATTCGGAGCAAATGCACATGTGACAGTGGGGGAGGACAATCAGAATGTCCAAGCCCAACAAATCGAGGAAATTGGTGAAATCGAAGTCACCAACACTGGGGGACCTCGCGCGAGCATCACTCGCAACATTCAGTCAACAACCCCAGGAAACGACGTCGGGCCTTCAAATCCGGCCCCACCCCAGAACATTGCAGCGCTACTAGGGCTACCCGAGGATGACACTCCAGCCTCGTGGTACGCCAAGCAGATTACTACCGTCAGTGCAGCGTATCAATCTTTGAGCGCACATCAAGCAATTCTAACGACAGAACCTTTCCCGGAAATACACATGGTTAATGGACCAAGATATAGCGCGCGAGATAAAGGCAAGCGTCCTCTCGACCCAACATGGCAAGAGCAACAGGTCATCTTCCCGGTAGTGCGTGGGGGGGCCGCGCGCAACGCGCCCTTTCGTCATTACCGGCATTATCGGCCGTTACGAAACAGAGTACGTATTCATTGACCCAGGGAGTACAGCGGACATCATTTATGAACAATGTTTCAATCAGTTTGATGATGAAGATAAAGCAAGACTCGAGCCGGTTGATTATCCTTTGTCAGGATTCTGCAACGAAATGATCTTCCCACTAGGCCAGATCAGCTTCCCTCTCACGCTTTCTGATGGGAAACATTCAAGAACAACGATGGTAAACTTCATGATAATGCCTATGAAATCAAGACACGATGTTTTGATTGGGAGAGAAACCCAAGGAGAGCTCAACATGGTAACTTACACCTCTCACTCAGCAATTGGTTTTCCAACCGAAACTGGGGTGGCGATTATCTATGCAAGGAAGGAAGTAATGTCAACAGACGATATGCGTCCAACCAAGGCGCCGAAGGTTTCCACAACAGAGCCAGAGAAGTGGGTTCGAAACCGCAAATACCCTGAACAAACGGTGACGATAGGCCACGCCGTCTCGCCAAACATCAGAACGCACCTAAAGCAACTCTTGTTCAGAAACATGGATATTTTCGCCTGGACTCCGGCAGACATGACCGGTGTCCCGCACAATGTTACAGAGCACTGTTTAAACGCTTATCAATCCGTTGAACCAAAGGTACAAAGAAGGCGCAGTTTAGGAGCGGATAAGACAAAAGCAATGAACGAGCAAGTTTGTGAGCTCTTAAAAGCGGGAATTCTTCGAGAGGTGCGCTATCAAAGCTGGGTGGCGAACCCAGTAATGGTAGAGAAGTCAAATGGTGGATGGAGAATGTGCGTTGATTATACCGATCTCAACAAGGCATGTCCCAAGGACTGCTACTCTCTGCCTGAGATCGACAAAAAGATAGACTCTCTCGCACCATACAGATGGAAGTGCTTTCTAGACTACTACAAAGGGTACCACCAGGTCCAAATGAAGCTCGAAGACGAAGACAAAACAGCTTTTCGAACAGATGATGTGTGTAAAATGCAACATATAAATCACATCAATTAAGGCATAAAACTAACCCTTTTTAAGTGCTAATGTTGGAAAAAGAGTGTTTTTGTCTTCCTTTTGCATTTTCAGGATTAAATGAGCTCAAAATCACAAAAGAAGCAAAAAGACAACTAATTCTAGCATAAATACAAGAAAAGGAACAAAAGTAGACTGCCCGGACCCTCAACGGCACCTCCCAAAGCAAAGGAGAAGAAACAGAGTCTGAACACGCCCCGTGTCCAGCGAACACGGGGGCGTGCCCAGGAAGCAGCAGAAAAGACAAACCAGTAGAAGCTTCCATTGCCCACCACGGGGCCGTGTCCAGCGAGCACGGGGGCGTGGTGAAAGTACAGCAGGCGCATTAATTGTAATTCGCAATTACAATTAATGAAGTGAGAGAATGTCAGACGGACACGGGGCCGTGTCCAGCGGACACGGGGCCGTGTCCAGCCTATAAATAGAGGAGCTTGGCTTCATTCTCTCTCATCCCTTGGCACACCACCTCTCTCACACTTCATCCACCACCATCATCCATTGTCCATCGTAGAGTGTGTGAGTCGTCTCGGGATCCAAGATTGATCGTAAGAGTTCTTGACAATCAAGGCCATGTTTGCCTAAGTCTCTTACATCACTTGGTGAAGACAAGTGTTTAGTATAATACTTTTTATTTTTAATCTTTTGCACTTTTTATTTGGTTTTGTATTAATGACTTTAATAACTAGTTACTTATGTTGAAGGTGATCTTTCCTTATCGTTTGTCCGTGGTGTCTTGGCATTATTTTACTGTCTATATAAAATAAAAGATTTTCACCATTCATATCTCCACGGTCTATATGGAGGTATGTTGGCTACCTGGTCGGGGGTTAAGGGAACGGTTTGGTAAAGGTCTTGCCCTTGTTCAGCGTTTAGAGGTCCTGCTTGGGACCTGGGTCAAATTTAGTAGGATCTCCTTCAATACCCATAGGTATTGGATGGCGGGGATCCAAACTCTTTGACCCCCTCATAAGTTAACTACTATTAATACTATAACCCGGCTATTTAGGACTATATCCCTGCTGACTCAGACTACTTAGCCGAGGGTAACGTCACCGCCAAAAGCGGGGCCTACCACAATTTGCATTAATAACTTAATTCATTATCTTTCAATAATCCGACCCTTTAGGATTGTATCCTTGCTGACTCAAACTACTGGGTTGAGGGTAACGTCGCCTTCAAAAGAGGGGCCTACTACAATAACTAAGATAATCTCTTAAACAAGTGCAAAAGTGCGAAAATAATCAAAGGTTATACTAATACACGTGTCGGATCCAAGTGATTCATCTTGTCTATCTGTTTTTATTTTATTTTTATTTTCAGCATTTAGTTAGTTTTTATTTTTCTTAGTTTAAAACATTTTTCTAACTTTTTGATTTGATTAGACGTTGAGGATAAACCGGTATTAAAAGCTCTTGTGTCCTTGGACGACCTCGGTATCTTACCAACACTATACTACGTCCACGATGGGTGCACTTGCCCATTGTGTGTTTAGTGTTAGTAAATATCGTGTTTTATAAATTTAAAACTTGGCTAAAAGTGTAAAAAGGGGCTTAAATACTCATTAAAAATATAACACACTTCACGCACATCAAGTTTTTGGCGCCGTTGCCGGGGACACAAGGATTTTAAGAAAGTTAGGAATCAGCGGCCTAATCATATTTTTATTTTTCTTTAATTTTTTAGGATTTTTTTTTAGTTTTTCAGCTTCTGCAGAGCTCAGCACGGGGCCGTGCCTGGTCGGACACGGGCCGTGCTCAGCATCATTACTGGCAGTTTTTTGTTTTTCAAGTTACAGAAGGCTGACCACGGGGCCGTGCCGGTGCAACACGGGGCCGTGTCCAACTTCCAGTAACTGGGATCTGAAAAACAATCACTGTAATTCCGACCACGGGGCCGTGTTCGCTCAACACGGGGCCGTGGTGAACCTTCTGACCAACATTCTTTTCTGTTTTTATTGCAGGACTTGGAACCCGACGCCAACCTCACATAGTGTATGAGCTCCAGTTCCAATAAAGACATAAAAGAACCATTAGAAGAACCCGAACGCTTTCTCAGAAAAAGGTTAAAAGCCAAAAATCAAGAGAAGGTTTCGGGTGATCCACCTTCAATGGCGGACCAACGCACCCTTATGGATTATCTACGGCCCACCGTAGGTAATCTAGGCGCCGCTATCAATGCTCCGAATGTCGAAGCCAATAACTTCGAGCTTCGACCGCATTTGATACAAATGCTCCAAAACTCCGCAACCTTCCACGGGCTTGCGGACGAGGATCCCCCTCTACATATAACTAATTTCTTAGAAATATGTGATACCTTTCGGATCAATGGAGCATCAAACGATGCCATCCGCCTCCGTATGTTTCCATTCTCACTAAAAGACCGAACGAAAGCTTGGCTCAACGCCCTCCCAGCTGGTTCGGTAAACACCTGGGATGAACTAGCCCAAAAATTTCTATATAAGTATTTCCCTCCTGCTAAAACTGCTAAATTAATGGCTGAAATTAATACATACTCACAAGAGGACGGGGAATCCTTATATGAAACTTGGGAAAGGTTCAAGGAGCTATTACGCAAGTGTCCCCATCACGGCCTCGCAATATGGCAACAAGTGTCCACTTTCTACAATGGATTGTTGCCACACACTAGGCAGACACTTGATTCTAGCTCCGGGGGACTTCTAGGTAACCGACGCCCACATGAAATATATAATCAGATTGAAGAAATTGCTCAAACCAATTTTCAATGGCACACCCCCCGGGGAAATAAGTCTATCGCCCCGGGCGCCCATAAAGTCGACGAAAGCACTTCTTTACAAGCCCAAATCGAGGCCCTTTCTTCGAAAATAAAAAAATTAGAAATGACAAAAACAGTCTCGGTTATGGCTTGTGAAGGGTGTGGTGGGTCACATGAAAATTGGAGTTGCATGAAAGAAACGGACGATCAACAAGAAATGGTAAACTACATTGATAATAGACCTAGGCCGTCGGGTCCTCCAACGGGAACTTACAACCAAGGATGGTGAAACCACCCAAACCTTGGTTGGAGGGAACCCGGCAATAGTAGTAACCAACAAACCCAACGAACAAACTTTCAGCAATCAAGAAATGAGTCACAAAATTTCACTCAAGAACAAGGTGGACGAGAAAGGCTCGAAGATACTATATCTCGCCTTGTCTCTGACACTGATAAGAAAAACTCGGAAAGATTTCTACAATTAGAGTCTAATTTTAGGAATCAACAAGCTAGTATTCAAAACATAGAAAAACAAATAAATCAAATAGCTCAAAACTTTTCCGAGAGACCGCAAGGCGCATTACCTAGCAATACCGAAACAAACCCAAAGGCGCAAGTTCACCTCATCACACTACGAAACCGCACCGTAGGGCCTGCAGAAGTACCGCCACCTACGGAAGAAACAATGCCAACACCTCTGCAGGAAAAGAACTCTCCTCCATCACCAGAGCCTACCAAGGCTCCTCGAGTTCCGTACCCCGGTAGGTTAATTCGTCAAAAGACCAATGAGCAATTCGCAAAATTCGAAAGTCTGTTAAAACAATTGCATGTCAATATTCCTTTTATCGAAGTCCTAACCCAAATGCCCAAATACTCTAAATTTATGAGGGACTTCCTTACACATAAAAAGAAAATTGAAAATTTGCAATTAGTTAATTTAGGCGAAGAATGCTCTGCCCTCGTACTCAATAAACTACCCCAAAAGAAAATCGATCCCAGAAGTTTCACGATTCCATGCTCAATAGGGGAATCGCCCGTTCGCAATGCCTTGGCCGACCTAGGGGCTAGCATTAACCTCATGCCCTCATCAATGTTCAAAAGGCTTGGCTTGGGAACCACGAGCCCTACAAAGATAAGCATACAACTCGCTGATCGATCCGTCAAGTTCCCACAAGGTGTCATCGAGAATGTCTTGGTAAGGGTAAGCAGATTCGTTTATCCAGTTGACTTTGTCATACTCGATATGGAGGAAGACACCGAGGTCCCCCTTATACTAGGGAGACCCTTCCTTGCCACAGCACAAGCGGTGGTAGACATGAATGACGGGACACTCACTTTGAGGTATGGGGATGATGAAGTGAAGTTCGGAGTTGGGAAAAGAATAGAGGACGACGACCCAGTAAACTACATGAAGGTTATTGATTCAAGCTTGGATGCTGCTCTCCGACGGTGTAACATGGGAAGCAAGGCATCCCACTCAGAAGATATATAGCCTCAAATCGGGTCTAGCCAAGGACTCTTATAAACGTGGCGCACCACGGAGGCATTCCGCGGAACTATCCTTAATTTAGTTTAATCTTTTAGTTTTTGCAGAATAAAACACACTCATGGTGGTAATGGATGAAAAAGGGAACGAGAAAAATGGAACCATGCACGAAGAACAGGGCAACCCGACAAAAATCTACATCACAGAAGGCTCAACACGGGCCGTGCCCAACCAACACGGCCCCGTGCTGAGCCCCCTGCAGAAAATCACCCAGTTCAGGTAACTGGACACGGGCCGTGTTCAGCGGACACGCCCCCGTGTCCAGGCTTCTGTTTCAATTCTGTAATTTTTGTTACTGGCACTTGACCACGGGGCCGTGCCCGGTCAACACGGGGCCGTGTCCAGGATGCCAGTAACATAAATCTTTGCTTTTTAACCCACTTTTACACATTCTAATCAACCAAAAACTTTATTTTTGGACACATTGAGGACAATGTGTAATTTAAGTGTGGGGGGATGCTAAAACCTTGAAATTTTGCAAAATCCTAAACACAAGCCTTACACAAAACTCTATTGGAACCGCTAAACACCCCAAATTTTTTCAAAAACTTTTTCATTTTTTTTATTTACTTGTCTTAGTTTAAGATGGGAATAACAAGTTCTAAAAAGGTTATATTTTTACAAGTTTACAATCGATAGCGTCGTGATAAAAAGAACCAACATAAGAAAATTATGAAACGGCATGACAAGCTTAGTTAAAAATTCGATTATATATACTTGGTCACATTAAAAACCCATTCCCACAAAAGTGAGTTTTGAGCCTTTATTGAGCATAAAAATACACATATTTAGATTAAATGCTCATTTTTCGTTTCTTGTGTGAATAGGCGCTCGGTTCTTACAAATCTAGAACTTGCCACGACGATACATTCCCGGTCCTTACCAACTTAAACCCAAGTAAGTAAATGATGGAGGCATTAGGACTAACCATTTTTCTTTCAAAACCATTATTTTTCATTTTTTTTTACCTACCCAAAATCCCCCAAGATAGCCCCTTTGAGCCTAAACCTTTCATTTCATTACCCCAAAACCCTTTTTACCCACCAAAAACCTTTTTATTTTTTTTTCACCATTTATTTTAGTAACAAACTCGCTTTTTCGAAAACTCACCTTTTTATGTGACGATGAAAAAAAAATAAATAAATAAATAATGATGAAGTCAAAAACAAACAAAAGCTATAAAAGCTTGTTTGGAGAAATACTTCAAAATAAAAAAAAAAGTCACTAAAAACAAGGTACTTCACGAAAACCGACGCTTGTTACGATTTTCGCCCTTTTTACTAACCAATAACCAACCACCCACCTTTAACCCAAGCCTAACCCTTCACCCCAAAAGTCCTCTTGATATTTACAAAGGTAAAAAGTTAAAAAGGAGGAGGATTGATTGCTTGGCAAGCCTATGGAAGGCGTAAGTTCCATGCCGCTCTCGAGTGATTCACTAAAAATATACACCTTCGGCCAAGTGTTGAGTGATCTCCCGTGAGGTATGTGAACTTGTATATAAATGGAATTTTAATAAGGCATGCTATGCCCAAATAAGTAATTCATCTTATGAAAAGTTCAAAATAAATCATAACGAATAGGATTGTAAATAAATAAAAATAAAACCTATAAAAACCTTGGATTCCCGACACTCTAGGACAAGCTAAAAAAAACTTCTCTTCTACCTATTCCATTTGGGAGTGTAAGCCACATTTAAAGAGTTTTGCTTGAGGACAAGCAAAAGTTCAAGTGTGGGGGTATTTGATGTGTGTAAAATGCAACATATAAATCACATCAATTAAGGCATAAAACTAACCCTTTTTAAGTGCTAATGTTGGAAAAAGAGTGTTTTTGTCTTCCTTTTGCATTTTCAGGATTAAATGAGCTCAAAATCACAAAAGAAGCAAAAAGACAACTAATTCTAGCATCAATACAAGAAAAGGAACAAAAGTAGACTGCCCGGACCCTCAACGGCACCTCCCAAAGTAAAGGAGAAGAAACAGAGTCTGAACACGCCCCGTGTCCAGCGAACACGGGGGCGTGCCCAGGAAGCAGCAGAAAAGACAATCAGAATGTCCAAGCCCAACAAATCGAGGAAATTGGTGAAATCGAAGTCACCAACACTGGGGGACCTCGCGCGAGCATCACTCGCAACATTCAGTCAACAACCCCAGGAAACGACGTCGGGCCTTCAAATCCGGCCCCACCCCAGAACATTGCAGCGCTACTAGGGCTACCCGAGGATGACACTCCAGCCTCGTGGTACGCCAAGCAGATTACTACCGTCAGTGCAGCGTATCAATCTTTGAGCGCACATCAAGCAATTCTAACGACAGAACCTTTCCCGGAAATACACATGGTTAATGGACCAAGATATAGCGCGCGAGATAAAGGCAAGCGTCCTCTCGACCCAACATGGCAAGAGCAACAGGTCATCTTCCCGGTAGTGCGTGGGGGGCCGCGCGCAACGCGCCCTTTCGTCATTACCGGCATTATCGGCCGTTACGAAACAGAGTACGTATTCATTAACCCAGGGAGTACAGCGGACATCATTTATGAACAATGTTTCAATCAGTTTGATGATGAAGATAAAGCAAGACTCGAGCCGGTTGATTATCCTTTGTCAGGATTCTGCAACGAAATGATCTTCCCACTAGGCCAGATCAGCTTCCCTCTCACGCTTTCTGATGGGAAACATTCAAGAACAACGATGGTAAACTTCATGATAATGCCTATGAAATCAAGACACGATGTTTTGATTGGGAGAGAAACCCAAGGAGAGCTCAACATGGTAACTTACACCTCTCACTCAGCAATTGGTTTTCCAACCGAAACTGGGGTGGCGATTATCTATGCAAGGAAGGAAGTAATGTCAACAGACGATATGCGTCCAACCAAGGCGCCGAAGGTTTCCACAACAGAGCCAGAGAAGTGGGTTCGAAACCGCAAATACCCTGAACAAACGGTGACGATAGGCCACGCCGTCTCGCCAAACATCAGAACGCACCTAAAGCAACTCTTGTTCAGAAACATGGATATTTTCGCCTGGACTCCGGCAGACATGACCGGTGTCCCGCACAATGTTACAGAGCACTGTTTAAACGCTTATCAATCCGTTGAACCAAAGGTACAAAGAAGGCGCAGTTTAGGAGCGGATAAGACAAAAGCAATGAACGAGCAAGTTTGTGAGCTCTTAAAAGCGGGAATTCTTCGAGAGGTGCGCTATCAAAGCTGGGTGGCGAACCCAGTAATGGTAGAGAAGTCAAATGGTGGATGGAGAATGTGCGTTGATTATACCGATCTCAACAAGGCATGTCCCAAGGACTGCTACTCTCTGCCTGAGATCGACAAAAAGATAGACTCTCTCGCACCATACAGATGGAAGTGCTTTCTAGACTACTACAAAAGGTACCACCAGGTCCAAATGAAGCTCGAAGACGAAGACAAAACAGCTTTTCGAACAGATGATGTGTGTAAAATGCAACATATAAATCACATCAATTAAGGCATAAAACTAACCCTTTTTAAGTGCTAATGTTGGAAAAAGAGTGTTTTTGTCTTCCTTTTGCATTTTCAGGATTAAATGAGCTCAAAATCACAAAAGAAGCAAAAAGACAACTAATTCTAGCATAAATACAAGAAAAGGAACAAAAGTAGACTGCCCGGACCCTCAACGGCACCTCCCAAAGCAAAGGAGAAGAAACAGAGTCTGAACACGCCCCGTGTCCAGCGAACACGGGGGCGTGCCCAGGAAGCAGCAGAAAAGACAAACCAGTAGAAGCTTCCATTGCCCACCACGGGGTCGTGTCCAGCGAGCACGGGGGCGTGGTGAAAGTACAGCAGGCGCATTAATTGTAATTCGCAATTACAATTAATGAAGTGAGAGAATGTCAGACGGACACGGGGCCGTGTCCAGCGGACACGGGGCCGTGTCCAGCGGACACGGGGCCGTGTCCAGCCTATAAATAGAGGAGCTTGGCTTCATTCTCTCTCATCCCTTGGCACACCACCTCTCTCACACTTCATCCACCACCATCATCCATTGTCCATCGTAGAGTGTGTGAGTCGTCTCGGGATCCAAGATTGATCGTAAGAGTTCTTGACAATCAAGGCCATGTTTGCCTAAGTCTCTTACATCACTTGGTGAAGACAAGTGTTTAGTATTATACTTTTTATTTTTAATCTTTTGCACTTTTTATTTGGTTTTGTATTAATGACTTTAATAACTAGTTACTTATGTTGAAGGTGATCTTTTCTTATCGTTTGTCCGTGGTGTCTTGGCATTATTTTACTGTCTATATAAAATAAAAGATTTTCACCATTCATATCTCCACGGTCTATATGGAGGTATGTTGGCTACCTGGTCGGGGGTTAAGGGAACGGTTTGGTAAAGGTCTTGCCCTTGTTCAGCGTTTAGAGGTCCTGCTTGGGACCTGGGTCAAATTTAGTAGGATCTCCTTCAATACCCATAGGTATTGGATGGCGGGGATCCAAACTCTTTGACCCCCTCATAAGTTAACTACTATTAATACTATAACCCGGCTATTTAGGACTGTATCCCTGCTGACTCAGACTACTTAGCCGAGGGTAACGTCACCGCCAAAAGCGGGGCCTACCACAATTTGCATTAATAACTTAATTCATTATCTTTCAATAATCCGACCCTTTAGGATTGTATCCTTGCTGACTCAAACTACTGGTTGAGGGTAACGTCGCCTTCAAAAGAGGGGCCTACTACAATAACTAAGATAATCTCTTAAACAAGTGCAAAAGTGCGAAAATAATCAAAGGTTATACTAATACACGTGTCGGATCCAAGTGATTCATCTTGTCTATCTGTTTTTATTTTATTTTTATTTTCAGCATTTAGTTAGTTTTTATTTTTCTTAGTTTAAAACATTTTTCTAACTTTTTGATTTGATTAGACGTTGAGGATAAACCGGTATTAAAAGCTCTTGTGTCCTTGGACGACCTCGGTATCTTACCAACACTATACTACGTCCACGATGGGTGCACTTGCCCATATGTGTGTTTAGTGTTAGTAAATATCGTGTTTTATAAATTTAAAACTTGGCTAAAAGTGTAAAAAGGGGCTTAAATACTCATAAAAAATATAACACACTTCACGCACATCAACAGACCTCGGCATCTTCTGTTACATAAAGATGCCGTTCGGCCTCAAAAACGCTGGCTCTACGTGCCAGCGCCTGATGGATAAAATGTTCGCTGATGATATCGGGAAACACATCGAGGTTTATATCGATGATCTGGTGATCAAGAGTCCAGAAGAAGACCAAATGCTGAAGGATATTGAGAAAACGTTCAACTCGTTGAGAAATGTGAACATGAAACTGAATCCTGCCAAATGTTCCTTTGGTATGGAAGAAGGGAAGTTTTTAGGCTTCATAGTCACAAATGGCGGCTTCAAGGTAAACCCAGAGAAGGTTCAAGCAATAGAGCGAATGCCATCGCCAAAAACAATCAAGGAGATGCAGCGATTAGCCGGCCGCTTAGCCGCGCTCAACCGATTCCTATCAAATCATGCCGCAAAATCATACCCTTTTATCAGCACCTTGCGCAATTGCGTAAAGAAACAAGAATTCAAGTGGACGCCTGAGGCAGAAGTGGCGTTCCAGCAGATGAAAGAATGCTTGATCAGACTCCCTACACTAACCGCGCCGTACGAAAAGGAACCACTCATACTATACTTGTCTTCTTCAGATAAGGCGGTAGGGTCGGTACTCATGGTAGAAAGAAACGGGGTACAAACCCCAATTTATTATGTCAGTAGGGTGCTTACCGATCCAGAAACAAGGTATTCAACAATGGAGAAGTTGGTACTGGCGCTGCTTCACGCTTCTAGAAGGCTACGCAGGTACTTATAGGGCGCGTAATCACAGTACTTACCAACTTTCACATCGGCACAATATTGCAAAAACCAGAGACGTCTGGGCGATTAGCAAAATGGGCGATAGAGTTGGGGGGGGGGGCAAAACATCTTGTACAGGCCGCGCCCAGCTATCAAGGGGCAAGTCCTTGCAGACTTCGTCACTGAAGTTCCAGTGGAAAAAATCAAAGATTGCGAGATCGTTGAGACTCCCACGAAAGATACATCTGACGGAGTATGGTTGTTGTACACTGATGGGGCATCAAACGAGGACGACGCAGGAGCAGGATTGCGCCTCGTGAGCCCCGAGAAGCATGAATTTACATACGCCATCAAGTTGGACTTCAAGAACACCAACAATGAGGCGGAATACGAGGCATTCCTGGCAGGCCTGCGCCTCGCCATAAAGATGGGAGCTCAAAATCTACAAACACATGTCGATTCACTTCTGATTGGTAGTCAAATCAGTGGAGTTTACGATGCAAAGGGCGAGGTCATGGCCCTATATTTAGAACAAGCGAAAGAGTTACTTCAACGCTTCAAGACATACAAGGTGGTTCACATCAATCGCTCTGAAAACAAACCAGCAGACGCTTTGAGCAAGCTCGCTTCAACCTCCTTTCAACATCTAGCCAAAGATGTAAGGATTGAAGTACTCAAAAATCCATCAATCCTGCTAAGCCAAGTAAATGTGATAGAAGTAGGGCAGCCATCCTGGATGACCCCTATAATTCAATATCTACAAGATGGGATACTCCCGGAAACCAAAGCGGAGGCGAGGAAGATTCAAAACAAGACCCTGCACTATGAAATGAATAATGGTATCTTGTACCGAAAATCCTATTTAGGGCCCCTGTTACGCTGTGTAGACCCCCAAGACGCAAATTATTTGATCAGAGAGATCCACGAAGGGATCTGTGGCATCCATGCAGGACCGCGCATGGTTGTCGCAAAAATTATGAATGCTGGTTACTACTGGCCAGGGATGCATGTCGATGCCCTAAGGGAGTTGCGCAAATGTGACTCATGTTAGAGACTCTCCCCGAAGACCCTGCGCCCGAAGAATGATCTTATCCCTGTATCCACTGCTTGGCCCTTCCAGCAGTGGGGAATCGATATGGTGGGACCTTTCCCCGATGCTCCTGGAGCAGTAAAATTCATAATCGTGGTCGTTGATTATTTTACTAAGTGGGTGGAGGCCAAAGCTCTCGCGTCAACCACTGCAATGATCGTGCGCAAGTTTATTTGGGAACACATCATTTGCAGATTTGGTCTCCCACTCAAAATTGTCACAGACAATGGCACCAATTTTGCTTCAGAGGATCTTCAAAAGTGGCTGAAGGAAATGAAGATAGAGCACACTTTCTCCTCCGTTGCGCATCCTCAAGGCAACGGTCAGGTAGAAAGTGTCAACAAAAGTATCGTTGACGGGATAAAAGCCCGTCTGGGCACAAAGAGAAGAGGATGGGTCGATGAGCTACCAAGCATCCTATGGGCTCACCGAACCATGCCGAAGACAAGCACTGGCGAAACTCCTTTTAGCCTAGTATACGGCGCAGAGGCAGTTATCCCAGCCGAAGTTGGACTCCCCTCACCGCGCTTGACGGAGGTCAACACGATTGATAACGAAGCAGAGCGTCGTCTCGACCTCGATTTACTAGAAGAGAGGCGCGAAATTGCGCAGATTAAAAAAGCAAAGTACAAAACACAGCTGGAAAGGTACTATAATGCGAGAGTCCGCATTTGTACCTTCACTCCAGGAGAATATGTCTTCAGAGAGAATGAAGCTTCAAACGTCAAACGCCCAGGGAAACTAGCACCCAAATGGGAAGGCCCATACTTAGTACACGAAGTACTAGGCAAAGGGGCATACAAGTTGCGCACTCTGGATGGACACATCATCCCACGCACATGGAATGCGCAACAATTGCGCAAGTGCTATATGTAGATACCCTTGGCCCCGCGCCTTTACTTTGGCCACGAGCCTTTTCTAATTTCTATGTTGGCTAAACGCTCTACGAGTCTGCAATGTATGTCGGCCTAAGCGCCTGTTTCTTAAAATGAATGGAAGTATATACCTTATGTTTTCTCCTAGCATGATGACTTCTACGTTACAAATGCATGTTAAACTTTTGATTAGCACGAAAACACTTCAGAAAATTACGAGCTATAGAGTTACACCTCCAAGGTTCTCCGCGAACATAGCGCGAGACCGAACAATTACATTCACACAAGAGCCACACTTACGTTTATTCGCGCTAACTCAACCAAAGTTTCTAGCAACAGTGCAATAATTGTAACTCGAAAAATGGAAAGCAAAACGTAAAAATCATATTCAAACAGCGCAAAAGCGCACCAATTACAAATCATCAACTACCTTGGTACCAACCCAACAGAATTCAAATTTCGAGTATTCTCCCGCCTACAATTAATACAAACTTCATACAGAAGATACTAGGGCCGCGCATCATCTGCAATTCGTCAAACAACCTTGCGCGTTTCAGAACCAAAGGCAGTGTGTCAAAAGAACAAGCCTGGTAGCCGCGCCGTAGTAATCCAAGCAATTACATGCGCGCCATCAACCAGGGTCAAGCAAGCACCATCAGAGCATTTAACTTCTTTTTTCTAAGTCCAGAGCTCCAACCATTTACTTTGCGCATGGTGCAGCACTGGACTGGGGGGACTTGAAGGGGTATGGTCCCAAAAACCCGTGCAAATCTTCCTCCGTGCCGCGTGGCGGACCATACTCCTTAATTAATTACATTCTCGATCTCAACCTCGCGCGGGTAGGGCAACACTCACCAAGGCCGAGCGGGGTCTAAACGAGACAAATCAACAACTTAGCATCCTGAAGTCGAGCCTCCAAGCGCCCATACCTTGCACAGGCCGGTTCCATGTGCAGCAAGAGCCTCGCCGGGATGCCGCATAAAGACGACTTAGAGTACAAAGGGTACAAGCGTCAGATGAAAAGAGCCAATCCGCATCCTCCAGGCTCAGCTCAATCGTGCACCACGATCATCTGACGAGCAGGAGACAAAAAGTACTCAAGGACGCCTACGTGGCACCAATCACGGGCCAGAGACACCTGCACCACGATCTCCACTAACTGGCTGATGACAGAGTCCGACAACAGCGACACGTGGCTCCAATTACGGTGCGCCAGCACCGGAAAACTTTTAGAAGCCACTAGCGGTCGACACCAGTGAGACAAGGAGCATATCCGCTACGTTGTCGCCTTCTGGCCCAAGGCCCATCAGCCCACATCCTTTACACCACTACAGCTATAAATAGAACACTTCACCCACAGGTTAATTTATTCTATTCCCTCTACTCTCACTCATTACTCACTTTAATCTCCTCGAGATAGTTACTTATTCTCACGCCGGAGCCTGGTTAAGAGGGAAACCCCCATATTCCCCTCTTAACGAGCTAACGGTGTTCTGTTTTGCAGGATAATCAGTCATTAAGGAGCTCAAGAAATCAAAGAAGATTAACCCTTATGGTAGAAACATAAACCAAACTAATTAACCCTAAGATTAGTTCCGTGTTTCTTCACATATGGTATTTTCGATGTGGGGTGTGATCAGCGGACATTTTTTATTAAACTTATTTCTCGTATTTAAGTATTATAACTTATAACAGAAGACGATAATTTATAAAAGTATTAGCAGATTAATTGAATTGTGTTTATGCTTCGGAAATATGTAGGTTTGTACTAAATTAATTATATACTAATAAAATTAGAAGTGAATGAACAGTACCATTTATTTACGATATTGCCATTTGATATATTAATTAAATAAATAGTGATTTCAACATATATTAATTAAAACAAACTAAATCAATAGTGATCTAGGAAATATAAGAATATGGGGTATGGGGCGGGGGTTGTGACGTGGGTTGGGTATAAACGCCCAAGTCACCACCTCGGGTGGGCTTGGGTTTCGGCGTGGCCCCTTAGGCGGGGGTTTCAGCCCGTGCGTTGGGCGGGGCTATCAAGATGACATGGCGTGATCTCATTGGCCAAGACAAGTAGCCGTTTGGGGTAGCCGTTTGGGCTAGCCGTTTGCCAACGGCTATGTGTTTAAAAAAATCTAGGAAATATTAGAATATGTGGTATGGGGCGGGGGTTGTGTCGTGGGTTGGGTACAAACGCCCAAGTCACCACCCCGGGTGAGCTTGGGTTTCGGCGTGGCCCCTTGGGCGGGGGTTTCAGCCCGGGCGTTGGGCGGGGCTATCAAAATGACATGGTTGGATCTCATTGGTCAAGACAAGTAGCCGTTTGGGCTAGCCGTTTGCCAACAGCTATGTGTTTAAAAAAAAGATTTAGGAAATATTAGAATATGGGGTATGGGGCGGGGGTTGTGGCGTGGGTTGGGTACAAATGCCCAATTCACCACCCCGGGTGGGTTGGGTTTCGGCGTTGCCCCTTGGGCGGGGGTTTCAGCCCGGGCGTTGAGCGGGGCTATCAAGATGACATTGCGGGATCTCATTGGCCAAGACAAGTAGCCGTTTGGGCTAGCCGTTTGCCAACGGCTATGTGTTTAAAAAAATCTAGGAAATATTAGAATATGTGGTATGGGGCGGGGGTTGTGTCGTGGGTTGGGTACAAACGCCCAAGTCACCACCCCGGGTGAGCTTGGGTTTCGGCGTGGCCCCTTGGGCGGGGGTTTCAGCCCGGGCGTTGGGCGGGGCTATCAAAATGACATGGTTGGATCTCATTGGTCAAGACAAGTAGCCGTTTGGGCTAGCCGTTTGCCAACAGCTATGTGTTTAAAAAAAAGATTTAGGAAATATTAGAATATGGGGTATGGGGTATGGGGCGGGGGTTGTGGCGTGGGTTGGGTACAAATGCCCAATTCACCACCCCGGGTGGGTTGGGTTTCGGCGTTGCCCCTTGGGCGGGGGTTTCAGCCCGGGCGTTGAGCGGGGCTATCAAGATGACATTGCGGGATCTCATTGGCCAAGACAAGTAGCCGTTTAGGCTAGCTGTTGGCCAACGGCTATGTGTTTAAAAAAAAGATCTAGGAAATATTAGAATATGGGGTATGGGGCGGGGGTTGTGGCGTGGGTTGGGTACAAACGCCCAAGTCACCACCCCAGGTGGGCTTGGGTTTCGGCGTGGCCCCTTAGGCGGGGGGTTTCAGCCCGAGCGTTGGGCGGGGCTATCAAGATGACATGGCGGGATCTCATTGGTCAAGACAAGTAGCCGTTTGTGCTAGCCGTTTGCCAACGGCTATGTGTTTAAAAAAAATCTAGGAAATATTAGGATATGGGGTATGGGGCTGGGGTTGTGTCGTGGGTTGGGTACAAACGCCCAAGTCACCACCCCGGGTGGGCTTGAGTTTCGGCGTGGCCCCTTGGGCAGGGGTTGTATTTGAGGGTAAAAATCGGTGAATACCGGTGCCGAACCGGTACCGAAAATACGTGACGTTTTAGTTTGAGTTACTTTTTGTTATTTGACATGTTTTGTCATTCTTATAGAACGATTTGGTTTAGCGCGCCGCAACGCGCGCGCATGATAAACAACTAGTTATTGATAATAGGCTTGGCCAAACTCAGGCGTCGAGAGGCTAAGAGATTCTTTAAGAAAAACTTGTTCCAAAATTTAATTCATAGTTTTAAGCATTAGCTATTGACCCATTCTAAAAATTGTACCGACGCAAAATTCGAGTGAATTTGGACTAAGTTGATATAATTAACAAAACTTGAAGTTAATCCTTATTCTAAAAATGTACATAAACCCTCACTGTTTCGTCTAGATTATAAACAATAACCACATGAACTAACAACAAACTTATTGATTATTAATATTTAGTTGGACATCGACTTTTTTGGGAAGGGATAAACATATTTAAATTAGTTTTGACATATATATAATCTTTCTAGGGTACGTTCGTGACTTTATTAGCGTTTCTAATATTAACAGTTTAAGCATATCTAATATTAACGTTTGTAACTTTATTGATTGCAACTTTATTATGCTTATCTAACATTACTATATATTTTACTAGATTAGAACCCCGTGTATTACACGGGCTGAATAAATGTGAATTTATATACTAAATAATAAAATAATATATCTTTAAAAACTTTGTTTATTACATGGATTGAATACATATAATTTTATATACTAAAAAATAAAAAGTTATATCTTTAAAAACCTCTTGTATTGTTGTATAGGTTAAATAAATATAATTTTATACATCAAATAATGAAAAAAAATACTAAATAATAGATTATTTATATATTTAAAAAACCCCATGTATTGTACGGGTTGAATAAATCTAATTTTATATATCAAATAATAAAAAAAGTTATATTTTAAAAAACTCATGTATTACACAGGTTGTATAAATGTAATTTTGTATAGTAATTTATAAAAAAAAAGTTATATCTTTAAAAAACCCTGTGTATTACACGGGTTGAATTTATATATCAAATAATAAAAAATTATATTTTTAAATACCTCATGTATTACACGGGTTGGATAAATGTAATTTTGTATAGTAAATGACAAAAAAAGTTGTATCTTAAAAAACCCCGTGTGTGTTACACGGGTTGAATAAATGTAATTTTATATAGTAAATAATAAAAACTTATATCTTTAAAAAACCTCGTTTAATACACGAGTTGAGTTCTGAATAATTTCAGATTTTGATTTCCTGCATTTTCTCTCCTATTAAATAATAATAATTTTTCTCTCCTTAAAGTTACATCTTAAGTCATATTCTTATTTTTATAAAACATATTTGAAAAATATATAATATTTTATTTAAAATAAATATATTTAAAACATTTACTGATTATAAAGAGTCATAGACAATTTAAATATGTTACCTAAATTTGGATGTAAAAGTACAAACGTAAATATTAAAATAAAATCTCTCTACGATATAATATAATGTAACCTATTCCTATATCTAAGGAAGTATATTATAAAAATAATAATTTAATATTAACAGTATATTTTCTAAATAAGTTTTTAATCTATACTATATCTCTACATATATCTCATAATTATATATATTAAATAGTATATCTCTACGTATATCTTATAAATAATTATTTAATTTTAATAGGCTAAAAAATAGATGGCTCCAATGAGTGACATGTGTCTCTAAAGTGGTTTATTTTATTATATAGTATAGATTTTACTATATATTAATATTAATATTAATATTAATATTAATATTAATATTAATATTAATATTAATATTAGAATTGAAATGAATAGATATTTTAAAATTATAATAATATATAGTTTTTAATACTTTTATTATTTAATATTATAATAATAGTTATTTTCTATACTTTTTAACTTTAATTCTTTTTATAATATCAGAGCTTGATATAAGTTTGGTGTCAACCGGCATCGAACCAGTACTGGTATCGAAAACACCGGGACGGTCCTGTTCGGTATCAGTACATAAAGGTAAAAATCGGCACTAATACAGAAAACGCCAAAAGTTGGTGCCGAATTGATATTGGAAATATTTTGGTTACCGTACGAACAACGGTACCATTTGCTCATCCCTGATCACGGATACCGTACGAACAACGTTATCGTACAACTTTTTTTTGTTGATTTTCTTCGACTTTTACTTTTTTCTTTTTTTAGTTTCAGGGTTAGGGATGAGCTCGGTGCCAACCGGTATATGAAGGTAAAAAACGGTAGTGAACCGGTACCAGGAACGCCAAAAGTCGGTACCGAATTGATACTTAAGATCTTTCGGTTCGGCAAATTTGGTACCGGTACCCAGAACAATTTGCTCATCTCTGACCACGGGTTTCATACGAACAACATCGTTACCATACAACTTTTTTGGTTGATTTTCTTTCGGTTATCTTTTAGTGTTTTTTTCTACATTTTTTTAATTCTTGTCAGCAGTTTCATTCGCAACACGCTCGTAGTAATTTCAAAACACATATAAACACAAACTAAATAACAAAAGAGATTCGCCGCGTTTCTTTAAACCTACTTTATTTAATATTTATTCTTCTTTCTATCGGTTATGTTGTTCTTTTAATCATATCTAACCTTTAAAAGGGTTATCTGTAGACCTGGCAAACGGGTCGGGTCATGGATCAAAACGGGTTCGGGTCGAAACGGGTTCGGATCAAAACGGGTCAATTAAAAATAGGGTTGTTTTGGTTTGTGTCAAAATGGGTTCGGGTCGAAACGGGTTCTGGTCAGAACGGGTTCGGGTCAGAACGGGTTTTCGGTCGGGTCGGGTTGGTTAAAAAAAATGCTTTTTTTAAATGATTGTACATCAAGGGGCAATTTTGTCGGGTTAAAATTCCCAAAGCCTTTCAAGTTGGTCACTTATGAAGCTATATCTTGCGTGCTTGTTTAATCAGATACCTTGCGCTTAGTTTCACTTCTACACAATCTGAGCATGTTGGACGCAGATAAAAGAATTGGTTCTTTTGACGCAAAGTAACTTGCATCATGCAACTAACAACTGACTTTATAACTGTTCAAATGTGGTATTAGCCGCATCGGTGCGGGTCGAAACGGTACTAATCGAAACGGTTCATGTCAAAACGGTTCGCGTCGAAACGATTCGATTCGAAACGGTACTAATCGAAACGGTACGGGTCGAAACGGTACTGGTCGAAACGGTACGGGTTGAAACGGTTCACGTCAAAACGGTACTGGTCGAAATAGTACGAGTCGAAATGGTTCGCGTCGGAACGGTTCCCGTCGAAACGGTTCCAGTCGAAACAGTTCGACTCGAAACGGTACGGGTCGAAATGGTTCGCGTTGAAACGGAACCCGTCGAAACGGTTCGCGTCGAAACGGTACGGGTTAAAACAGAACGGGTCGAAACGGTTCGCGTCAATTGAACTGAACCCATTCCGATCCGAAACCTATCCCGTTTCTTTAAGACACTAACCCACATCGACCCATTTCTTTAATGTTGTCGACCCGCTTTGACCCGAAAATAACAAGATGGAATTTCAAGTGACTCATTGTGACCCATTTAGTTAAAATATCTTAGCCAAACCAACCCATATAATTTTAAAAGCAACCCAAATTGACCCACTTGGAAAGCTTTGGGTCAAAATTGCCCCCTCTAGTTATCTGATATCTAACCTTTAGAAGGTGGTTGAGGTTTTTTCCTTTTAAAAGGAAAATTAGGGTTTGATTCTTTGTATTGAATAGAATAATTTAGGAAAAAATTTAGGAAAAAAATCAAAGTGGTTAAATAGCCAAGATTACAACACATAAGTAAAAAAATCAAAGTGGTTAAATCGCAAAAGATAGAAACTTTTGAATTAGAAGTGAAACTTTAAACTTAAATTGTCAAATATTAAAACTTTAGGGTTAAAAAGGAAACAAAGATTAAAACTTTAAGATTAAATTGTCAAAGATTAAAACTTTAGGGTAAATTATCAAAGATTAAAACCTTAGGGTTAAAAAGGAAAATTCTATTTTTTTTTTTTTTTTGAAAAGCTCCCAAAGCTATATGTACAAGTTCCATATGCATAAAATAGTTGGTAATTTAGATATGGAATTAGGGTTTGATTCTTTGTTATATGATTAATTTGGTATAATTTAGGAAAAAAAAAAGAGTAGAGTAACATTCTTCGTTAAAAAATACAACTATCACTTAAGTATAATTTTCAGGTTATTGTAGTAGTAACGTATTCTCTTATCGTTGTTTTCCCCTACTTTAACAACCTATATGACTATGATTACACAATATAGGTCATTTGGATCTACTAAAGTTAGTCAAAGGGTTAATGGGTCCACTCAAATTAGTTAGCGGGTTAAAACGGACAACCACTAAAAAATATGTTAATGTTTAAACAGGCTAGCGCCATCCATGGCAATTATTAGTCTTCACCATCGGGGCCACCAATGCAATCGACACGCTTATCACCACCACTCAACCAATGTTGTCCCCACGACTGATGACACTCAACTAGCGCACCATCACCAACACACCCACCCCCTTTGCAGCCTCCACCACCATCACTACCAAAGTACCAACATTGTCGCCTCCGTCGCCGCTTCCACTATTGTCGCCACCGCCACCCCAGACACCACCTCCTAGTCGTCCCCACCTCCAATTGTCGTCACTAGCTACCATAAAAAAACAAAGAGGGTGAACCTATTTTGTTTTTTTTTTTTTCTTAACACAACTCATTTTAACTCTAGTTCATTTTGGCTAGAACTCATTTCGAACTAAACCAGATTGATATTTTTTAAAGTGATTCGTTTTGGCTCGAACTCTCATTTTGCTTAGAACCCGTATTGATTAAAACCCGCCCAACTTACCTAGTTTGCTAGGCTTACCTATTGTGTAATCATTTACACTACTCTCTTTCTAACTCATGCTATATTTACTATACGATTACATCAAGCATTACTCTTTGTTCATTCCCATTAATACACTCCATGATTTGTTAAAACCAATCTCAACCCTTCAAATTTTAGATCAATGAACCGAAATACTTCTTACCTTTCTTATTTATTTTTCCTTTGTATTTGATCCTTTCTCTATATACTTGTTATACAAGATTAATTTAATTAACTACTTAATCATCTTTATTACTACCTCCGTCCCACTAAAAGTGTCCTATTTTGAATTTTCAAAGTCTTTATTTATAAACTTTGACCTTAAATAATTTTGTTTGTGTTAGATAATACTTGATGAAAGTTATATGATTTGAGTGTGTTTTACAAGTGTTTTTATCGGGTTAATTTTCATCAAGTTTTATATAACACAAAAAATATATAATTAAAGTCAAAGTTTATAAATAAAGACTTTGAAAATTCAAAATATGACACTTTTAATGGGACGGAGGGAGTATAAGTTTCGTTTTGTTCTAATTTCTTTCTCAAATTGTTTTCCATCTTAAACTGAAGAACAAAATGATTCTCTATCTCACAACAACGATGTTCCAACATCGATCTTCGTTGAGTTTAGGGTTGGCCGAACACACACAAGTACCACAATTGATAGCTTTAAAAGAAAAGAAAAAAAGAAAAGTAAAATACTTGTTGTCACAACCATAATGACACAACACCCTCTAGTCAGTCGTCATCCATCAACTTTAGTCAGTTTGACGTTCACCATGATTCATACTTTTTTCCATATTGGTACTTTTTGTCGTATGCTTTTGCCATAAGTAAACCATATGACATGATACAAGTATAAATAAAGTATTCCAATAATGGAATTGCTACTTCGAGGAATCAATGCCTTGTAAATTCAAATAATTACAATGAAACCTTTGGAGAGTAGCTTTAATGGATTCATCCATTCAGAATAACACTAATGAGCAAAAAGTTTGAGGGTTTCTCATCTTCTCTATTCGGTGACCATTCAATGAATTCATCTATCGAGAATAGGTGGTGATGATGTTATCAAATCGGTAACCATACCCGATTTAATCTACCGAACGATGCTTACCACCAAATCCATTGATGTATTCACATAACTTTTATATCAACTCTTGCCCTCAATTATATAATTTTCCTTTTAAAACACTAATTTGTTTACCTTTTAAAAACTCCCTACATTCAATTTCTTCATACCTATCCCTATTTAACTAAATAATATTTTTTTATTCTTTATTTATTAATTTCTGTTCATTCCACTTACAAAAATATAGACATCAAATATAAGGAGTGAATAGTGCTTCCATATTATAGAAAATCACTACAGACTCCGTATATCTATTCTCCATTTAACAAGTACAAAAACTAACGAAAAGCTTAAACTTTTCCTTAAATTATAGGGATGAGTATCATATAGGGATTCTAATATGAATGCTTTAAAGCATTTTCATTAGAATCTCTATCTTCAAAAAAAAACTTCTTTTTCTAATTTTTATTAACCGCTCACATATCATTGTCTATCTCTATCTCTTTATTCTTGTTATTATCATTATACTTGTGTTCTAAGCTTGGGGTACAAACTGAAATGCTTGAGATATAGTTGATGTGACTGGTGATGAATCTCTATGTTTTGAGATATATTATAGCAAAATCTTTATACTTTAGAGATGGAGATTCAGACGGAGGAAAAAACAAAAGAAACTCTATAATTTGGTGATAGAGAAGAAGACTTAGAGATGGAGATTTGGATGGAGGAAAAAACTAAAGAAATCTCTAAAATTTGGTGATAGAGAAGAAGACGATGAAGACTCCATGGTTATGTGGTCTTTAATCTTGTGTCATGAATTTAAAAAAAAAATAAGGACATGAGTATACATATTTTAGCACAAAGTCGTGTGTTTGCTATTACATTTAAACTTTTTAGATTTCTTTTAATTAAAGTTTTGCGTATTCACGTAAATCTTTTGTTATGCAATGTCAGATAATAAACCCGCTCTAGACTGTGAAAAGAAATTAACCTGTTCAAGATTAGGTAATGTTAACCGAGCGGGCTTAAGGTTAACTTCCTACGCCCTTTTTAAGAAACCTATTCTCTGATTTTTTTTAACTTTAAACTTGTTAGTGTATATGAAACTTTAGAATTCCTAGGATGTAAAAAGATTTAAAATAGTTTAAACTCTTCTATTGTATTTAAAAAAAACATAATCCTAAAATTAAAGGTATTAAATAGAAGGTATTTGTTAGCGTATTGTTAGCGGGACCTAATGTAGTGGTAAGGTATCTCATCCCTAACATTATTTTCACATCCTGTAGGGTGCAAGTACAAAAGTATTTATGAATAAGTTAGTTTGACGTTAAAACGTCTTGATTTGTATTCAACAAGTCTTATTTCTTGTTCATTGATTTTTTTTTTTAACTTTTCTTTAGTCTTGTGCTTAACCTTCAAGAGATCGGGTATAATGTCCACACATCTTTTAACACATTTTAGGCTCAAACCACATTTTTTGTCTGAAATTGCAAACAAGAGTAAATGAGTTGTAGCTCAACTAGCATTAATGGAGGGAAGTGAAGATTCGAGGTTGACAGCGACATGTCTCAAGTTCAAATTCAAGTTCGAATCTGGTACCAATCGGCTTTTACAGCAGTGGGCCTTCGAGTGGCGGGGTTTCCTCGGAATTAGATATGGTGGGCTTGGGCTACCTAGCGCTTGTTAGGGTATCAGGTCAGAGCAGGCTCGAGAGGAAGCGAAACAAACACACACACTAGCAAAAAATAAAGAACATTAGAATTTACGTGCTTCGGTCAAGGTGACCTACATCCACGGGTTGCAACCAGGGTTTCACTTTTATTAAATGCACACAACTGTTCTCAGAATGACACAAACCTAATTAGGGTCGGTTGCCCTAATTAGGACCGGCTATCAAAGCCTACGAACCCAACAATCTCCCACTCAGAGGCTTTGCATAGACCACAAAGTCCATCCAAGTAAACCACCAATAACTTCAGTAATCTTCACGTTCAAGTCTTCCAAGCCTCCAGTTGCAAGAATAAGCTAAGACTCCAGTCTCACCCTCTTCTACGATAACCGTGTGAACCGTGTGTTTAACTGAACCAGAAGCCTTGATACCACTTGTTAAGGTATCGGATTAGAGTAGGCTCGAGCGGAAGCGAAACAAACACATACACACACACTAGCTATAGATAAAGAACACAAAAATTTACGTGGTTCGGTCAAGGTGACATGCGTCCACGGCTTGCAACTAGGGTTTCACTCTTATTAGATGCTCACAAATGTTCACCGAATTACACAGACAACAATTACATCATGGGTATATATAGAACAAGATTAGGGTTAACTTCTTAGTCAACAAGTTAACTAAGTGGGCTTAAAACCTAATTAGGGTTGGTTGCCCTAATTAATTAGGGCAGCTATCAAAGCCTACGAACTCAATAGCGTTGTCTACGATCGCGGGCGTATGGGTCACCTTTTGCTATTGTGTTACCCCAAATAACCGGACTTTTATTTATTGACCGTTAAAAAAAGAAGCTGGAAAGAATAATGATTTAGATGAAGAATTGGAGTAATTAAAGGATGGAAACTTACCTTTTCATTGCAACTATAGAACCTATGGCCTAGATTTTTTTAGATGCCCATGATGTTCGAGTTCCACCCTCCTTACCATGCCAGCAAAGCACCATGTTCAAATTCGAGCTTCCTTGTTCGAATTCGAAGTGATATTTCAAAACACTAATTTGATTTTGGGGAAGACGATGGAACAAAAGATTGGGTTTTAGGGTATAAAGGGATTTTTGATGCAGTATTGTGTGAATTACCCATTTTGCCCATTATTTAATCCATAAGACCATATATAATGGGGCTTTATAAAGGCATGAAAGATTTTGATAATGCCCTTACACCATTACTCATGGGCATTATAGGGGCATGAAGAGTGAGGGACATTTCTATAATAATGCCCAAAGAGAAGAAAAATAATGGAAAGTAATAAATGAAATGGGCATTAACCATTACATCTTTTTTAAAATGGCATTATAATGATGATGTGGTGAAAAATGCCCCTTAGTGGGCATTAACCATTACCTATGGTCTAATTGTTTTTAAAAGGCATGTTTCATAATTTTTGATGATACATAAAGGATATAGAGCGTAATTTACTCGTTATTCTTATTATGTACTTATAGCCATCCTTGGGTTCTATTTTATTTAAAGCACAAAAATCCAACATTAATAGTTGTTTCTTTTAAAACAATGTTATATTTAGCAAGCAGGGGGCTGCTAGAATGAGAACCATCTTATAGTTTGGTTTTTTTCTAGTTCAATTAACAAACTAACAAGTTTCTAAATAGCAAATGCCCTGTTAGATTCGACAATTTTGATTTACTCTCCTATCAACTTTGAAAGTCCTAAAATAAAATATTTAAAAAAAGTTACAAACAAAAACTGAAGATACTTAATTCTTCATTTTCCCAAAAGTACCATGCTATTTACTATATCTTAAAGAGAAAGGTCGGTGGACCTTTCTCTTTTCACCCTTAACTTTTAACAAATTGACATATTAATCCTTAGTTTTTGACAATCATTCTCTTTTTACCCTCAACTTTTGACAACATTTACATACTAACCATTAATTTATGACAACATTCATTAACCCTCAAACTTTTGACAATATTCACTATTAAACCTCATATTAAAGAGAAAGGTCGGTACATTTTACTTTGGCCCTTCATATTTCACTTCTTTTTGCTTTGGTCCCTTATCTCATTGTCAATTTCACTCTACATTGTATGATATATTTCATTTTAAAGGGATTGTCAGGTTTTATAATGTTTCACGCAAATTCAACAAATATAAACCGATCTTTTGTATCTTCAAATTTAAATAGTAACAACTCTAATACCAAACTAATCATAAATACCGTAAATTAAAAACTATTTAACCAAAGTAATAACTAGATTTTATTGAATCTATAGTATACATTTATACTCTATTAACTTACTATATATGTTATTAATTGAAGCTTAATTGGGTTTTTAACTGCCTTTTTTTTCTAATGCAAGACACATGTGTGTTTCTGGTGATTACATGTTTTTTTTTATTTTATTTTTTTTGTTTTCATAATCTGACGTACTCGAAAAGGTTTTTGTTGAATCGTAATTTTTGTTTGGAAACAAGGCGAGTCAACAATATAAAGTTTTGTTTTTATGTACGTTTTGAGTTGCACTTTGTTTTGTCGTAAATTTTGTTTGGAAACAAATCGAGTCAGATATAATACATTTTTCATTCAACGGTATGAATTTGGATTGCTCTAAGCTTCAACGTAAATTTAGTTCGAAAACGAGTCGGCGCCGCCGCAACGCGCGGCGGGTAAAAAACCTAGTTGTCATTGTATTTAAGTTGCAACTGTAATTTACCATATCTTAATATGGACTTATAGTAATTATGGGCTAACAATGATATAGACCAATTTTGTTATTTGTTTAATTCTTATGGACTAATAAAAAGAATAATGCTGGTTATCATTATAATATTCCCACTAGTTGACGTATAAAAATCACAGAACTTGGGTGCAATAATCATGGATATATGCAATTTGAAGCCCTTATCAATGTTGGGGTTTCTAAGACCGGAGGGTATGGGGTCGGCCTTGGCCCGGCGAGGCCCGGCGCCGCACCCCCACACCGCCCCCCTTGGTCCATCCCGTCGTCTTCGTCCTCCACAAGCCGGGTTCGACGCCCCTCTCTCCCCCACACACACCCCTATACATACATACATACATACATACATACATACATACATACATACATACATACATACATATATATATATATATATATATATATATATATATATATATATAAAGGGGTTCATCCCCCGCCCCTTAGGTCCATCCCTTTTAGGCCCCGTTTACGTAGCGGTGACGTGACGGCCCATCCCCTTGGAGATGAGGCTCTCCATACCCTCCAGTCTAATAGCTGGTCATTGGATACAAACTACAAAGTATATAACTCAGGTTTTGAGTTAATCACATGTTAATGTTGTGTTGCATTTTATGAGGATCATGTTTACTTTAATTAAGTCACGTCTCATCGTCACTATTTTGTTGGTTGCCTGTCCTATTATAATAATCATCCACAACACAAAAAGAAAACATATGATGATATTCACTAAATTCCAAGTCAACAAGAAAGTTGAAAAAATCATTAAGCCAAATACAAAACCCTGAAAATATCAAAATCTACTTTTGATTGAGGAAAGAAATGATGTTCAAGGTGGAAGGTCAAATCTTCATCATTGAAGCTTCCATAAAGCGATTAGGTTAACTTGTCAATTAAACACCGGTCCAATCTTTCAGCCGTCTCTTGGGAAGATTGGCTTGATTTTATTGTCTCGATCCTTTTGTAGTTTGTGTTTCTGATTGTTTTTCCCCTTGTAAGCTTTTCAGCGGCTTGCTAGCTCTTCCCAACCTAGGTGTTTTAAAGGCTTTGCCTTTAGTCAATGGACCACCACCCATTAGTATTGATCAACATATTAAATTTGTTTTTGTTGTATACAAATGAATTTTGAGTTTTGTATTCTATGTGTAATCGATGACTACGTTTAGGGTTTATTTGAGTTAATCATTAACTTAGTTTGGTTAAAGTTGTAGGCGGTTGAGGTTAGTTTAAAGAAGCCAACAAGATATTGCATGAGTGGAATCACAATATTATTTTAGGTAAATTTTGAATCGCTCCGGCCTTCCTCTTTTTATTGAATACTTGAATCTTATATGTGAATATGCATTTAGAATTTGTGATTTAGTTTAATTAAAACTTGAATTTTCGGACAAATAGAACGATTATTAAAAAAAAAAGTCATCAATGTTTGGTATGTTCCCCTAGCCGACTCGAAAGCTTCAATGTTTGATTGTGAGAAATCTGACCACCAAAAAAAAAGCCGACCCCACAGTAAAGAAATCTTAGACCCGTCCCTGAGTTAAATCCTATTACATGTGGCCTGAATTTGAATGATGATTTTGTTACTTTTGTCCTAAAAACATATAAGAGGATTGAAAAACCTTCATTGCATATGCTTTCAGACCAACTAGGTTAGTAAGGTAAATAGATAAAATTTAACTTCTAAACTGAAGACCAAAGTAATAATACTAACATATCACAAAACCATGTTTTATATTATTTGAAATTTTAAAATGTTATCTAAAAGGTTGAAAATCCTAATATATATTTTAGTTTAATAAATTTAATTAGTTGTTTAACATCAATTTGCTAAAAGCTCTATCAAACTAAACTTAAATATGCTCAAACCTAAAATTAGAGTCTTTTTATTAAACAACTCAAGATTTATATATGATGTTTGAGTAAGTTCGCAAGCTTCAAAAAGTATATTATTATATAAAAGAAGTTTTTTAGTTATAATAATAGTATAAAAATCAATATATATTTATATATATACACATATATTATATTATACAAATAAAATTATATTAGTTATAGTTATAAACCTATATAATTAAAAAAACTTAATAAATAATTAGCAAGTTGAGCATCACTTAGTTTGAGTTTCAAATATTACTCATAGAGCAAGGACGACTTAACCTATCTAATAGTCTAAAGTGAAATTCAAACGTAAAAATGTTTTAATAACAAAAAAAAAAAAAAAATTAGCTCGACATCCCTTCTTATTCATCCCCTAAGTGAAGTCAAAATAATAAATTAAAAATATATACTATAAAATTTTAACTAATCTATCAAATACTCCCTCCGTCCCATTAAAAGTGTCATATTTTGAATTTTCAAAGTCTTTATTTATAAACTTTGACTTTAATTATATATTTTTTGTGTTATATAAAACTTGATGAAAATTAACCCGATAAAAACACTTGTAAAACACACTCAAATCATATAACTTTCATCAAGTATTATCTAACACAAACAAAATTATTTAAGGTCAAAGTTTATAAATAAAGACTTTGAAAATTCAAAATAGGACACTTTTAGTGGGACGGAGGTAGTATTAAAAATTTACCGCCTTCTAAAAGTAAAGAAGTCAAAAGGCTGGCTTTGCCACGAATCAAACTCAACTTTCACACAAGAAGTTTGAAACAAGTTACGCTTAATCGCAAATTAATAATAAACTAGTATTAATGCCCTCGCGTTGCGGTGGGGGCGTAAAACCGTTACAAATAACACTAATGTCATACCATCGCCAGCAACCACCAACATTAAAGTTGGGGTGTGTTAATGCGAAGAAATTCAACCGAAATGTAAAATATATAAAATAATAACTAAGTCCATTTAGGACCTGCGTGTTGTGGCAAACATGTCAAATGGGAAAAATAAACGACGTAAAAATGTTGAACCACACACGCACGTTGCGCCATGTTAACTCGCCAAATTTAGAACGAAGTGTAAAACGAAACGTAAAAACATTGAATCACGCCCGCATGTTGCGCCATGTTAACTCGCAAAATCTAGAACGAAGCGTAAAACGAAACGTAAGAACGTTGAACCACACACGCACGTTGCACCATGTTAACTCGCAAAATTTTGAGCAAAACGTAAAACGAAAAATTTGCCATATATGAAAAGTGTAGCGGGATCAAAGTTGAAAGTAAAATGTTGTGAGGTTAAATTGAAGATGTAAACTTTTGGACTAAAAGTAAAAATTCAAATAGTTGTGGATGAAAAATGTAATATCAACTTTTTTTTTTTTTTTTTTGAAAAGCCCCCTAAGCATGGGGTACTAACACCTCCATGCACCAACATGTTACAAATGTGTCAAACTCAATCTTAAACAACATAAACATAATATCTATTCGACTGGTTTACACCCAGGGCCGTTTTCGAAAATGTTCGAAAATCTTTAGGTCCTGTGCGAACAGAAAATACGGGCCCCTCCTTAAATATAAATTTTAAAAAGAATATATATAAAGAAATAAATATATGAAAATGAATTAATGTCATTTGAATCCACACCAATCATTTAAATGCGTCTTGATAAAATTAGACAAGTGGAGGGTTCAAATGAGAAGAAAAATTTTGTAAGAATAAAAAGAATAAGTTTTAAACCAATAGAAATGCTCCATTTACTTCATTTAATATTTGTATTTAATGTTATTAACAAGGGCATATAGATAAATTTCTAATTGTAATTAATTAGCTAACTAATTAAAATTGTAACTCACTTTTAAATATTCTATTTCAAGATAAAATAATTTAGAATGAAGGACAATTTTCGACATATGTAGGATAAATTTTAGTGTGTGTAGAATAAATTCTTGAATGTGTATGATAAATCTAGATATGCGCAGGGTAAATTTCGGTAAGTGTAAGATATATGTAGGATAAATTTTGAAATGTGTAGGAATAAAATGATTTTTGCTTTATTAATAAAAGATAACATAATTAATGGAGGGAGTTATAAACTATTTAATGTTTTACCATTATGCCTTTTCTTCTTTTTCTTCTCACATTAAATTTCTTCTCAAATGAACCTTCCCCTAATTAGACAATTAATGTCATTTGCATTTAATAAACAAAAAGAAAAACAAAACTAAGTATGGCCGGATTAGAACCGTGTCTTCTTATTATTAAAGTGACTTTCAAACCACCAAACCAAGTACTTTAAGATGATATTTTTCTGATTCATTACGTATATATTCTAGCTTTACAGTGTAAAACTAGTACAAAAACAAAAAATAATTGGGCTCCCGATAGGTTTGAGCCCTGGGCCGTCGCCCATCCCACACACCCTTCAGGCCGGCTCTGTTTACACCTATGACCGTAGATATACATTTACCATGAACATTGTTTGATCATTATCTTTTCCATAAACACCTATTACAACATAATAACACATGTTACAACCATATAAGTGGCAAATGAACTAGTAAACTAGCAAACGACACATTCCTCACCATAGGAATCATGAACAATCGAAGAAAAGCATGAATAAAGTCATGTTTCTCAAACCAAGCAAGAGCTAACCAAAGTATAAATTCCAAATGTTAACAAGTTCAAATGTCCATAACACCAAACATGATGTATGTAAAGTGTAAATTGAACCCTAAGTTGACACAACCTCCTTATATATAAAGTGAAAGAGAAGCAACAAGAAAGTGTGGCTTAAAGTGATTATAAAAAACCACCACCAGAAAATTATCTCTTGTCTTTCACTCTTTCTCTCTCTACAAACCAAACTTAGAGAGAGAATCATAGAACAACAACAACACATCAATGGAAACCACTTCAAGATTACATGACATAGATCATCCATCTTCAACCGACAGCAATGCCCACACCGCCACCACCGCCGCCATCACACCACCACACACACCCAAACCCGTTTCAAGATCCGAACCCAACCCATACCCAACCACCTTTGTTCAAGCAGACAGCAACAACTTCAAACAAGTAGTCCAGATGCTAACCGGATCCTCCGAAACAGCCAAACATGCCTCATCAAACCCAACCCACCACTCGGATCCAAATCCAAATCCAAATCCAACAAAGCTTTCAAACTCAATACCGCCGATCAAAACGGGTCAACAAAAGAAACAAGGGTTCAAACTCTACGAACGCAGAAACAGTTTGAAAAACGGGTTGATGATTAACCCGAATTCGGGTTCGAAATACGGGTCGCCCAGATATCATGAAATACTGTCTCCAAGCATTCTTGATTTTCCGTCGTTGGTGTTAAGTCCGGTGACGCCGTTAATTGAAGATCCGTTTAATAAAACGTCGGGGAATTCGTCGGAGGAAGAGAGGGTGATTAAGGAAAAGGGGTTTTATTTGCATCCGTCGCCGAGGACGGCGGCGGCGGCGGAGCCGCAGCTGCTGCCGTTGTTTCCGGTGACGTCACCGCGGGTCACGGGGTCGCCGGAATAATAATAATAAAAATATATTAATATTATTATTATTGGGTGTTGAGAAATGGGAAGTTTTTAAGAGGTTAGAGATCTTTTGCCCAGTTGTACAATTTGGAATTTTGGATACATGTGATTCCATTTTTCATAAAAAAATACTTGATATTTAATTTGGAATTTTTTATTTTTTGGTTTTAGTTTAGAGTTTTGATTGGGTAGTATATCTTTTTTGATTTTCGAACCGACCTGACTTGACCGGAAAACTACGTAATCTAGTTGATAGATATTCAAGCATTGAAATTTGGTTATCCGTGAAAAGAATTACTAGATCCGTCAACTAATAGACGAATAGTAATTTAAAAAACGAAGGGGTTACAGTAAGCGAATAGTAATTTTAAAAACGAAGGGGTTACGTGATTAACGCTTTTGTTATGATATGTTTTTAAACATGTTAGAGAAATGTTTGATAAACGGCTTTTGGTCTGGCGAGATATCGAGAAGTTAGATAAGGTTTTGCTTTTTTTGTTTTTTTTTAAATGACGAGGTTCAAATCCCATAACCTTAGAAGAAAAGAATGGTTAATTTCTGCTACTAGAGTTAATTTATAAACTTGATTGAGGCATATAGAGTTTTTTTAATTTGAAATTGTGTCCTTTTTCGAACGGCTAGTGTGCTTTTTTTAACGGCTGATAGTGTGCTTTTTTTCAACTTTCCGTTATTGCAATAGCTTTTCTTAAATTCGTTATTGCAACAGCCTTTTTTTAAGTAAAAAAGTAAACAATGTGAAACTACAATATGAAATTATTCCAGAAATATTTAAAAAAGAAGTATACAGAAAAGAAACTCGGTATTTATTAGTTTACAATTGGACTAAAACGCCATCTATTATTTATGTCCGGATGTTGATTTAATGAAAAATAATTGTGGCTTTGAAGTTTAGAAATCAAGGCTATTTAAAAGCATTCACAGCATATAGTCAATGTTTTAAATTTTCTGCACTCGTTTAAATGGTGGATATAAATGTGCTTTATTATTCAGATTTGCAGTAATATTTGAAACTAAATGTATAATTATATATGAATATTTGAATGATAATCGAATGGATTAAGTAGCATAAAAGATACTATGAACTTTATATCTGTGATGTTCATTGCTTTTATTGTGTGGAGTTCTCATTTTATTCTGCTAGTTTATTTGATAATAGAAAATTGAGTAAATTGCCATTTTAGTCTTTGAGTTTGAGGTTTATCTTAAATTGTTACTTTAGTTCAAATAGTTTTTTTCTACTCCTCTGGGTCCGTGAGTTTCCCATTTTGGTCCAACTCACTAACTTTGTTAAAAAATGACAGTTAACGCACACTAAATAGTTTGGTAGTTGTTATTTTCATCCAAATACCATTTTTTTTTTCTTTTATTCAGTTCTATATATAAAAAAAAACTTTAACTAAAAACCAAACTAAAAAAAAAAGGTATATATACACACAGATATGAAGTGGGTATACATATACACACACCTATATATATACACACATACATATATACTTAAATATAAATTAAATTTATATACAAATTTACATATACCACTCTATTAGATTTTCGTACACTATATACAATCACGCCAATAAAAAATTAATATCAAATCTAAAAGTTAAACCCTAAAACCGATAAATGATAGTCTGTTCATCGCCTCAATGTTTTATGTCGTTACCCTAAGTCGATTGTCTCCTGCTCTCGACGTCATTGTTCTTGCAATATGATCATCGCCTCATCGGCCACAAAATTGTTATTCATAAGGAAAATATTTTGCCCTGAAATGTGCATGTTTTTAAAGACCTAAAAACTTGAGACCCAACATTGTCATTATCTCTCTCAGCAAATTTAAATCGGACGACACGGTTGTCCAAATCGCTCGACGCTCGCTCGGAATATTTACTGCTCGGAAAACGCTCGCTTGATTTGAGGCTAGGTTTTAAATGAGCCGCTCCGCTCGGTTCGGTTTGTAAACGAGCGAAGCACGGGCAAAGGTCTGCTCGGCTCGGCTCGGCTCGTGAACAACCCTAGTTAAATTTAATATATATTTTTTTAATTATAGCCGTTTAAGGTTTTTCTTTTTATCAAAAAGGACACATTGTCTTTTGGAGGAGTGAGTTCGGAAATCCGAACACGCCCTTAGCGGACTTTGGCCTCCTATGCAGCGTTGGAGCTGATCTTAGGGTCTGTTAAACTATCAATAACTTGCCTTAATTGTTTGGGTAAATTACTTTTTGAGTCTCTGTGTTTTATGGGTTTTAACTAGTTGAGTCCAAAAGCAAAAAGTTTAATGACCTGAGTCCCTATAAGCATTTTCTTTAACCATTTGAGTCCAAATTTCTAACCCAATTAGAATTTTGTTGTTAAGTTTTGTTAAATGACCAAATTACCCCTATAAAACACAAGGAAAAACATATAATTATCAACAATTTCTTACCAAATGTATTTTCAAGGAAATTCGTTAATCTGACCATGGTATGGCATATATACATGTGAACTGTACTTCTTCCCTCCCACTATGTAATATAATTCTTCCATCCCAAATGATGATAATGCATACATACATGTAGAGAACCGATTTAGTATAGAACTGCGAATGAGACATAATTACAACCCAAAACTCTGAAATCATGCCAATCAAGCAGCACAATCAGACGTTATTACAACCCAAATTCCTCAACAATAACAAAAGATATTATTCCAACCTAAATTCCTCAACAATAACAGAAAATATTTTATTACAACCTAGAGATAAAGCTAACAATTTATAGAAATTTACCTCAAAAATAACAGAAAAACAACTAAATTTCTGGCAGTTCTTCTCCACCTCAAAGATCTCATTTTCAACCTAGAATGCAGAGCTTGAAATCGAGCAAACAGGTCATCTACATCTACATCTTCATGAGCGGCGGCGATTTTAGGTTTAGGTTTGTGAAGAACCAAAAAACCAGATTTAGGCCGAAGCCTGTAATAAGGGTTTTGGATCTTGGAGAGAGACGGAAAAGGTTCCTGCAAAACAGAAAACCGTTAGGCTCGCCGCAGAGATGGGAGGGCCCCTCTGCGACCACCCTCTGGCGTGAGGATAAGTATTGGTTTAGAGAGAGAAAGTAGAGAGAGAAAGTTAAGATGGAGTGTCAGAAAATTGTCATTGGTTTTGTACTTGGCTGAGTATTTATAGTGGTTGATCTGAGATGACATCATTCGGCCATACGCACTCGGACGGGAGTTCGTCTTCGGAGATTCTGGATATGGCACGGACACATCCTAAGTGTTCGTCCTAGCGGAGTTCGATTCGTCCCGATGATGATGTCCGGCCTCGGATATACGTCTTCAAGTCCCCTAGTTTGCTTAGTCTTGGTGAAGACTTTGCAAACTGATTTTTTAAACTTTTGTCTTATTCGGATGACGTGTCGTTACGGGAATGGTTCTAACGAATGACGTGGAACATTCTGAGTGGAAGTGACGTGTCGTGGGTGATGTCTGTGATTTGTCCGTTGGTCACCTACATGTGAGTCTTGTGAACCCTTGCGTTGGAATTCGTGGGGACGCTCTTGATGCGACGGGGTGATTTGACAACCCCTTAACCGACCTAAGTGCTTATATATATGGTGAATCTTTCTCATTTTTCTTTGTTTAGTTGAATCTTTCTCCTGCAAATCCTCTTTGTCTTCTTCTTCTTCTACTTCTGAAAAGGTGCGTCCCTTCTCTGTTTATCTTTTTAGATCATGGCTCCTGGCAAGGATAACCTTGCGGATAGCGTTAGTGTCCTTACTCCTCGTCATTTTGACAAGTTTGTTAGAGAGTATAGGATTCCTTTGGATCTTCATCCGACCCTTCCCTCTAGTATGGAGGCTATATATCCATTCCGTCAAGGGAAGTTTGCCTTTTATACCCGTGTTTGCAATTTTGCTAACTATAGGGTTCCCTTTTTCCGTTTTTTGATTAAGGTTTTGCAGTTTTTTAGGGTTCACATTAGTCAGGTTAACCCCTTCGGCCTTAGCCGTATAAATCACTTTGAACTTTCATGCCGGGCCCTTGGCCAGAAGCCGGATTTAAATGTTTTCCGGTATTTCTACAAGTTTATTACGGCCGGAGACTGGTATACGTTCGCCCATCGGGAGAACGTCCCTTCTCCCTCCTCAAACGAGCGGACTAGTTTAAAGAACTGGAAGGATAACTTCTTCTGGTTAGACGATCGCTGTCTTCCGGAGGACATGAGGTGGCGTTTCAAGGACCAGTCGATGTCCTTTGACTTGGATGAAAGTTTTGTTTTTAACAAAGATTTGGGTCGTTCCTTGGTCGAGCATCAGTCCCCTATTCGTCCCCTTCCCGAACATTTTCTTTGGTTAGGTCGAGTTAGTTTTACGTGGGTCCGAGGGGATAGGGATTGGCCGATCATTCGCCGAAAGCGTGATCGTAAGTTTCGGCTCTTTGCATCCCCTACGGCATCCTTATTTGTTTTGCTAACTTCCCTGTTTTTTGTGAACGCAGGTGTTACGATGTCGCTTCTTGACGCTCTGAAGGTTCCGAACATGGATGTGCTTGATTTTGATTTTGAGGAACAACCTGAAGGGGAGGCTTCATTGATGAAACAGATAGCTGCTTCGGCTCATCCTATTCGTGCCATCGCTGATCCTAATGCAGCTACATCATCTGCTGCTGAGGCGACTTCTTCCGTCCCCGAGAATCCTTCCGAGCAAGCCGCTAATAGGACAGCTTCTCTTGCTCCAACTTCTTCTAAGGGAGCTGATGGGTCTTCCGGATCTCAGGCTGGGCGAAAATCCATTTTGGATGATGTGGATAGTGATCCGGAAATCCGCAATTTGGACGACGCTCTTTTGTATCGGCCTTCATCCTTACAGAGCAAAAGTATCGGGGCGGATACGGACCTGCTGATCCGTTCTCGCAAGAGGAAGGGTGAAACAGTTCAGATTCGCTCCTCCGATCCTCTTCCGCCACCCAAATTGAAGAAGACGAAGGGGGGTTCTCGTTCTGGAGGCAGTGTGATGGAGGAACTTGATGAACATCTTTCTGGAGGTAAGAGTTCGAGGGAAGAAGCAGCTTTGGCTCGAAGCGGGCCGACTCCAGCTTATTCGGGTGGTTTTGTCCCGGATAGCGAGGTGGAGAGTATGGAGATGGAGAATCCGGAAGGTGGGGATAAAGGAAAGGCCCCTAGTGGGCCGAAGGTGGTAACTTTTTCAGGTACGCACTTGGGCTCTTCTTTGGGTCCGGACTGTTTTATGGATGATGGGGAAGATCAATGTCTTCACTTCCCTCATCATGGTTCGGACCTGAGTTGATGTCCTTTTTTCGATATGCAGATCTGTTCTCGGATGATATGGACATCGACCCCTCAACCGCCGAGGAAAAATTCATTCCCGAGTGGGACATCCGGAACAAAGATACGGTGATGGATACCTTAACAGCCAGAACGATGCTTTTCAATATTAATACTCCAACTGACCATGTCAGGAGCCATAAGATGAAGAATCCTGATTTGGGAGCCGCGGTTTTGACTAACCAGGCTCAATCTAATATCTTTGTGACGGAGCTTTACCGCAGGTGGGTCGAGGCAGAGAGTGTGCGAGAAAATTTGGACAAAGAAGTTCGCTCTTTGAAGCGTAAAGTTCTCAAGAGCCCGGAGGTGGAGAAGAAGGTAGCCCAAATGGCCCAGGACCTCCGGACCCAACAGGAGAAGGTTAACTCTTTGATTGCTCAAAATCAATCGTCGCAAGCGGCTGCCGCGGCCGTTGCTGAAGATAGAGATAAAATTTCCTCGGAGTTCAAAAAATTTTCCGAATCAATGAAGCAGAAAGATGAAGAACATGAGAAAATTTTGGCGAAGATGGAGGAGTCTCTCACCAGTGCTCGTCTTGCTTATGAGAGCATGATGGCTGGTACGTCCTTCCCTTTGTTTTGTTAATTTCTTCTTCTGTTTTTCTAACACTTTCCCTAGAGCATGATGCACTTAAATCAGGGGAGGCCGATTTGAAGGATCGTATCGAAGAGATGGAGGCAGAAAATGCGACTCTGAGAGCGAAAGTGAATGATCTCCAGGAGACGAAGGTTTGGATGCTTTCGGAGGGAGCACAACTTCTAGCGAAAAACATACACAAAGGCAAGGAGATGACTGCTGCTGTGGCTGGGGTTAACAATGCGATGAGCGTGGTGGGCGTTAACTCGGGTCTGCATGCTGGTTACGTTCATGCTTTGCAGAGAAAAACTCCTTATAAGGAGGTTCCGCTGTTGAACCGTAATGCTTCAGAGGAACTAAAGACGGCGATTGCTTGTTTTGATACCCTCAAATTTCCAGTGGTCGAGGATCTTCCCAAGCTCAGCGACGCGCCCCTTTCTGAGATCAAGAAAGCCCTTCAATTTGCCAATGACGATTCTTCGGAGAAATGAGGTGGACATGCTCAGTTCCTTGGGGCATGCACCTTGGGATTTTTTAGCTAATTTAGACAGCATCCTTGAATGGCGGTTTCGGCCAGTGTTTTGACAGGCTGTTGATTTGTAATGATGTTTTTACTTCAAACAATTTATCCTTTTTTGTGAATGATATTCATTTTGTTCCGGATTGTTTAGATCCGGTTATATTTGATGTAACTGTTTTTACATGCGTCCATGCTTTTGATGTGTACATTTTTAATCTTTTCAGAACGTTCTTTTGTTTGGTGCGGATCCATTTTTTTTTGTAAGGATAATTTTGAAGGAAGATACGAACGATGCCAGTTCGTCCTTTCCTTTTAGGGTTGGGTCCCTGGGTTCGGCCGGTAATTTTTCATAAGTTGCAACGCTTGATTTGGCTCGGAGTTTTAAATTTCTCCGATGAGTATAGAGTAAAAACATTTTCAGTAAATCCACAGGTACAGCCCTCTGCGGTTCTTGTAATATAACTTGGGCGGGAAAAAACATCCGCTTTACATGAAAAATTGAAAGAGATGACGGAGCTCACGGCTTCCGTTTTTACAATTTATTTATTTCATAACATAGCCCTAAAGATAGCATTTCTTCAGATGTACTCCGTTCCAAGTACGCGGGACGGAGGTTCCATCCATCTTGCATAGGGTGTACGCCCCGTCTTTTCCGGCCGTTTTGATCTGGTAAGGTCCCTCCCACTTGGGGGCTAGTTTCCCCGTTCCTTCCGTCAAGCTCGCTTCGTTGCTCCGCATCACGTACTCTCCTACCTTGAACCGGGCTTCTTTTACCTTAGAGTTGTAGTGTTTTTCCAACTCTTTTTTATACTTAGCTTCCCGGATCGCTGCAAGCTCTCTCCTTTCCTCGATTAAATCAAGATTCAAACGGAGCTCTCGTTCATTCTCTTCTTGACTCTGTTGTACGCGCGGAGTGGGGATCCCTACTTCGGCAGGTATGACGGCCTCGGTTCCGTATGTCAAACTAAAAGGGGTTTCCTTGTTGCTTGTTTTGGGCATGGTACGGTGCGCCCATAGGACGTGTGGGAGTTCATCCGCCCATGAGACGCCCTCCTTTCCCAGTCGCTTTTTAATGCCCTCTACGATACTTCGGTTAGCTCTTTCCACCTGCCCGTTGGCCTGGGGGTGGGCTACCGAAGCAAAACACTGTTCTATCTTCATTCTTTGACACCACGTTTTAAACGGCTTTTCTGCAAATTGTTTCCCGTTGTCGCTTACTATGCAAAGAGGCATTCCGAACCTGCACACTATGATTTCCCATGCGAACCTCAGCACTTGGTCTCCCGTGATCGTCCGAAGGGGTTTAGCTTCGACCCATTTAGTGAAATAGTCGATGGCAACCAGCAGGAACCTTACCCCTCCGGTGGAGACAGGGAAAGGACCTACGATGTCAATTCCCCATTTCTGAAACGGCCAGGCCGAGGTCACGGGACGAGGTTGTTTTTGGCACGATGGCTTACGGGAGCATGGCGTTGGCAGTCTTCGCAGGACTGGAGCTCGTTTATCGCGCTTTGGTGCATTCCTGGCCAGAAATAACCGGCGTTCATGACTTTTGCTATAACCATCCTCGGCCCCGCGTGGATGCCGCATATTCCCCAGTGGATCTCCCTTATAACGTAACTTGCTTCCTCTAGGGTTAGGCATTTTAGGAGCGGACCTAAAAAGGTTTTTCTGTAGAGTTGACCATCGTGCATCTGATACTGCAGCGCTTTCACTTTTAGTTTCCGTGCCTGAGCCTTGTCTTCCGGAAGCGTCCCATTTCTCAAGTAATCTACGATCGGAGTCATCCAAGACTTTTCGGACATGGAAATTGACATAACTGGCTTCGTCTGTTGGATGGCCGGAATCTGCAGGGTCTCGACTAGGACCTCTTTTGATAAATGACAGAATGCCACGGATGCCAGTTTGCTCAAAGCATTGGCTTTTTTGTTTTTGCTCCTCGGTATGTGCACTATTTTGCAGGAATCGAAAGAGGAGATTAAACTGTTGACCTGCTGAAGATACCGAACCATATTATCTTCTCGTGCCTCGTACTCGCCGCTGACTTGGTTGGCTACCAATAGTGAATCGACATGAGCTAATACGGAGGTTGCACCTGCTTTGGCTGCAGTTTGCAGGCCTGCAAGGAGAGCCTCATATTCTGCTTCATTGTTTGACGTCTTAAATTCAAAACGCAGCGCGTAAGTGTATTCTATGCCCTCCGGATCTATTAGGATTAACCCTGCTCCCGACCCTTCTTTACTGGAGGCCCCGTCCGTATACAGGTTCCATACCTTCGGTAAGATGGGTTTTTCCTTGATGCTTTCTCCGGTCGGGACCTCGGTGAGGAAATCTGCTACTGCCTGTCCTTTTACTGGACCTCTGGTACGATAGGTGATATCAAAGGCACTGAGCTCTATTGCCCATTTAGTGAGACGTCCGGAGACCTCTGGCTTCCTGAGGATTTGCTGGATCTGGAGATCAGTCTGTACTTCTATATTGAAAGCTTGGAAGTACCTTCGGAGGCGTCTGGAAGCATGTACCAAGGCGAGTGCCAATTTTTCGATCATCGGGTACCGAGTTTCATAGTCTTTCAGGATACGGCTTACGTAATAGACCGGGATTTGTGCCTGGTTCCGGTGTACTACGAGTACTGCACTTATCGCAAAGTGGGACGCAGATAGATATACCGTGACAGTTTCTCCGGTAGCTGGTGCGGTCAAAGTGGGTAAGGACCCGAGGCATACCTTTAACTCCTGAAATGCCGAGTCTGCTTCTGACGTCCACTCTATTTGGCCTTTTGCCGTTCGCTTTTTTAATACATTCATGAAAGGGATGGCACGATCTGCCGCTTTTGAAACAAAACGGTGAAGGGCGACGAGTTTTCCATTTAGAGATTGGATCTCTTTGATGGTTTTAGGAGGCTGCATGGAGACTACCGCTTTGATTTTATCAGGATGCGCCTGGATTCCGGATCGTGTAACCCACACCCCGAGGAATTTTCCCTCCTCCAAGCCGAAAGAGCACTTTTTGGGATTGAGTTTTAGGTTGATACTCCGAAGCCTTGTAAAGGTCTCAAGTATGTCATCTATCATGTCGTCTTCGGCCCGGCTTTTTATGACTAAGTCATCAACATAGATCTCCAAGTTTCTTCCGATCTGATCTTTGAACGCTTTATCCATTAACCTCTGGTACGTGGCTCCGGCGTTTTTTAAACCGAATGGCATTTTAGTATAACAAAACAGACCCTCATTTGTTACAAACGCGGTCTTATCTTCGTCCTCCGAAGCCATTTGGATTTGATGATAACCCTTATACGCATCTAGGAAGCATTTGAGACGGAAACTTGAGAGGGAGTCTATCTTTAAATCAATCTCCGGTAAAGGATAGCAGTCCTTCGGACACGCATTGTTTAGATCGGAAAAATCAACGCACATCCTCCAGGTTTTGTCCTTCTTGGTTACCATCACTGGATTGGAGACCCAGGTTTGGTAACGTACCTCTCTTATAATACCGGCGCTCAGCAACTTTCGTACGTCTTCGGAGATGGCCTTGTTACGAGCCGGAGCCATGTTTCTTTTTCTCTGGGCTACTGGTTTTATTGAGTGTGACACTTTTAACTTATGTTCGGCCAAACACCGGGGAACTCCAACCATGTCGGAGGTTTGCCAGGCGAACACGTCAAGTGAATTGGACAGTAGTTTCCACAACTTCTTCTTGGTTTGCTTGGGAAGTTGAGCCCCGACTGCAATTTTTTGTTCAGGAAAATGTGGGTGTATAGCCCATTCTTCTGTGAGAGTATTAGGGGGCTCGGCATTACCATCGCTCTGTCGTATTTCGGCTACACCGATCGTTGATTCGGAGTACAGTGTTGCTATTCCCGCTTCGGTGGGGAATTTTAATGCTCCATGTATGGTTGAACTGATCATTCCGAAGGCGCACATACCAGGTCTTCCTAGTATGACATTGTGGACGGACCTTGCCTCAACCACTAGATACGTCAAATTGACAGTTCGAACCAAACTCCCTTCCCCCATCGTTGTTGGCAGAGTGATTTGGCCTAAAGGCTGGACCACCTCTCCGGAGAAACTGACCAGAGGCATTGATACTCGGAGCAATTTCGCCTTTGTCTGTGGGGCTAACTGTTGAAAGCACTGCTTGTACATAATCTCGGTGGCGCTTCCACTGTCGACGTATACTCTTCGAACCTTGTGTCCTGCGATGATTGCGGATACTATGACCGGTCCGTCCTTGATATCTTCCAGACTGACGGGTGGGAAACCAATGGGTTGCTGCATCCAGGCGGCCAAATGCTGACTGGTCCGCTTGATGCCTTGGTTGTTTGCCCTACGGATCATGCAAATTGCTGGTTGATTGTTCGGATTATCTCCCGAATTCCCTGAAGATTTTCCTTCCTTTACTTCTTTGACTAGGTGCGATAGCTTCCCGGACCGTACTGCCTTTTCTATTTCTTGCTTCAAAGACCAACAGTCATCTGTATTGTGACCCCGACCATGATGGTAGTCACAATATTTCTTAGAATTTTTGTCTCCTGGGTTTCGAAGCTTTGGTGGAGCGGGGAAATTCATCCCCTCCGCACTGAGAATTTCACTGGGAGTTTTGGAGAGATCCGATAAATTGTAAAATCTTGACCCGGAGCTTTTCCCTCGCGGAGGTCTGTCGTTTCTACTGTAAGGGTGTGATCGTCCCCTGTTCCCCGGTGGAGTCTTATCAAACACCGATCCACCATTTTTCTTCCACGAAGACATCTTGTGATCTGACTCTGGAGCAGGATTACATGCGTTCTTGCCTCGAGCGAAAGCTCTGGCCCGCTCCATGAGTACCTCCATTGTCTTTGGGAGATTTTCGTGCAATTTTTCGACTAGCTGATTGTTCCGAACGCCGTGACAGAATCCAGAGATACGTAGTTGATCAACTACCCCACTGATCTGCATGCTTTCCCGGTTAAACCGGTCAATGAAACTGTCTAAAGACTCTCCGTCCTTTCTTCGGATGTTGTGGACTTCGGTAATTTCTTTAGAGTAGTGCCTTTGTTGGCTGAAATTTTGGAGGAATAACCTTCGGAACTCCTCAAAGTCGTTGATCTCACCTTCATTCAACGCATCAAACCATACTCGTGCGGCTCCAGTTAGAGTTTGTGCGAACATAAAGCACCATGCTGGCATCGGCCATTGTTCAACTCGTGCAGCTCCGTCAAAATCGAACATATGATCATCCGGATCAGTTGTGCCATCGTACTTTTTCACCGTAGTTGGCATTTTGAGCTTTGGAGGAAGTTTGGCATGTGTTATACGAGCACTAAACTTCGACTTGGCTGTCATAGAAACTGGATGGTACGGCTTGGTAAGTTCCGGATTGCTAATTACATCCATCTGTGTTTCATTTCGCATAGTCATTACTGGCGAAGGTCCGGAGGAACCTTGTACATATCCCGCATAGGTTTCCGAAGTGACGACTGTGGAAAATGTAGGAGTGATCATTGTGGGACCCATAGTCCCCGTTGGTGCTTCGTCATGAAAGAGCCTGGTTCGCAAACCGAGGATCTGTTCATCTCTGGCCTGTTGTGCTTTTAATCTTCGTAGAAGACTTGCATTTTTGGCGAGAAATTCCGCATCGAACTCTGATGTTTGCGAAGTAGGGAGTAAGATGAATGGCAAAGTTGTTCCTGGACCTGAGCTTAAAGTAGCTGAGGTCGTAGAGACAACACTTGCTGGTGCAGTAACTTGCGTGCTAACAGCCGTGGATCCCGGATTCAAAGAACCTGGGGCCGCCATTTGTCAGTTCTTTTGCTCAAGAAGTTCACTAAAGTGAAGGACTAAGAGCTTTAAGATCGGATGGCGCCAATTGAAGAACCAAAAAACCAGATTTAGGCCGAAGCCTGTAATAAGGGTTTTGGATCTTGGAGAGAGACGGAAAAGGTTCCTGCAAAACAGAAAACCGTTAGGCTCGCCGCAGAGATGGGAGGGCCCCTCTGCGACCACCCTCCGGCGTGAGGATAAGTATTGGTTTAGAGAGAGAAACTAGAGAGAGAAAGTTAAGATGGAGTGTCAGAAAATTGTCCTTGGTTTTGTACTTGGCTGAGTATTTATAGTGGTTGATCTGAGATGACATCATTCGGCCATACGCACTCGGACGGGAGTTCGTCTTCGGAGATTCTGGATATGGCACGGACACATCCTAAGTGTTCGTCCTAGCGGAGTTCGATTCGTCCCGATGATGATGTCCGGCCTCGGATATACGTCTTCAGTTTGGATCTGAGAGCTTGAAATTGACGATCGAGATCTGGATCTATTGCGTTGGAGGATTCAGAGACGAAATCGAATTCAGGGACGGTTAGCTTGAGAAGAAGGTCGGTGCTTGTTCCTGTTCTTTCTCGTCCGGAGCTCATGGTGGTGTGGTGGTGTTGATGGAGGTGGTTGTGCGGTGGTGATGGTGGTGGAGGTGGTGCGGTGGTGATGGTGATGGTTGTGGTGCGGTGGTGATCGTTGTGGCGGTGGTGATTCGTTGTGGCGGTGGTGGTTTTTGTTGAGAGAGAGTTAGGGAGAGAGTGTGATTGTTGTGAATCTGTACATTGTATGTTTATATATAATAATATTTTTAATAATAATAAATTGGTTTTAAGTATAGGGGTAATTTGGTAATTTAATAAAAGTTAACAGAATAACTCTAACAGTGTTAGAAATTTGGACTCAAATGGTTAAAGAAAATGCTTATGGAGACTCAGGTCATTAAACTTTTTGCTTTTGGACTCAACTAGTTAAAACCCCTAAAACACAGGGACTCAAAAAGTAATTTACCCTAATTGTTTTGTAAGGTATTACTTTAAATCACCGAGTGAAGAAAAAATAGGTCTATGATGTAAGATAAATGGTTAGAAGATGGTTGTTAATTATCCTAAAAGGTTAAAACAATTGTTAAGAGAAGTATAAAACTCTATAGTACAAAACCATTTAACCTTGTAGTAAGGCCGTAAATGGTTCTCTTCGAGTAAGCGTGCATGAGTCAAGCAACGCACTTAGGGTGAGAGGGGCACTCATCTCTTAGGGGAGTCCCCTCTCTTACACACACCCAATTACCACGCGTCACGTCAACTTCCCTTTTAACTCCTCCATACCCTCAATTTGATGGCGGCACTCCTCTCTTGAGAGACTTGTTTTTTTTTATATAAATACTAGGTTATAACCCCGTGTATTACACGAGGTTGAATAAATAAATTTTATATACTAAATAATAAAACAATATATCTTTAAAAACCTCATTTATTATACTGGTTGAATAAATATAATTTTATATATTAAATAATAAAAAGTTATATATATAAGAACCATATTGTACGGGTTGAATAAATGTAACTGTATATACCAAACAAAAAAGTTATATCTTTAAAACCACATGTATTACATGGGTTGAATAAATGTACAATTGTTTACCAAATAATAAAATAATACATTTTTAAAAAACCTCATTTATAACACAAGTTGAATAAATGAAATTTTATATACCAAATAATAAAAAATTACATCTTTAAAAATATGCGCATTACACGGTTTGAATAAATGTAATTTTCTGTACTAAATAATAAAAAATATATATCCTTAAAAAACCTCCGTGTATTGTACGAATTGAATAAATCTAATTTTATATATCTAATAATAAAAAGTTATATCTATAATAAATCTAATTTTATATCTGTACTAAATAAAAAAAAAGTTTCGTAAAATCTATTTGATACCAAACTAAACAAAATGTTCAAATATAATTAATTCAAATAAATAATATGATAAATGAGAAGGAGATTAAACAAAATAATAATTAGAGTTAATTGCCAAAATCGTCCATGAGGTTTGGGCATTTTTGTCATTTTCGTCCAAAATGATTTTTTTGTATCAAATAGCCCCCCACATTTGTAACTTTTTTGTCATTTTCATCCAAATGCCTAACTGGGTTAGAAACAACCGTTTGGTAAGTTTTCTTTTTTTTTTTCTTTTTTTTTTTTGAAATTTCACAAGTACAGGACCTGAAATGTAATTTCTTTTTAAACTCTACCTTTATAAAAGTAAAGATTTACATGTAAAACAAATTGTAGAATTATATATAGGCCTATTATGGTATCTTTAACTTCCGTTTTGACGAATTATACTTATATGCTCTGGAGTATTACAGTCATATGCCTATTTTTAACATATTTATCCATTTTGCTTATTGATAAGAAACATGTGAACATCACCTTCCAAGTGTTCTTAGTTTCATGTTTACTTTCTCTGTTTCCTCTTATCCCTCTCCATTATATTTTGTAAACAGAATATCATCATGTGCTAATTTTACAAATTTATGAAACCAAATATAATCATGTCCTGGGTAGTCTTAGTATTATTGGAATTTCCATTTGATTCATGGTTTCTGTTAGTTACTTCGAATTTCCTTGTTTATTTTCTGTCTGAGGTATGCGTGTATCCCAAAAACGTGAAAGGCTGAAACCGGTAACCACTTCATTTAGCTGCAGTGTGATGACAGTTTAAACCCATTTAGCTTTTTTTTATGATCTACCCAACTGTAATATGAGTTCAGCTAATATGTTCAATTTAATTTATTTCATTACGTATAGGTCGATACATAAAAGGTTTCGTTGAAGGGCATATAGTGATGGGTACTGGTCGATACATCTTAGTTTTATATCTATTTATGAGCATTACACAGTGGAGGTGAGTTACGGTGTGAGTGATAGTTGATGGTTTGTTTTGAAGGTTGTAGACAGAGAAAGCAGAGGGTGACGGTTTTAGGTTTAAAAAGAAATTACATTTTAGATCCTGTACTTGTGAAATAAAAAAAAAAAAAAAACCCTCATCAAACGATTGATTGTTTCTAACGCAGTTTTTGTATGAAAATGGCAAAAAGTTACAAATCGGGGGGGGGGGGGGGGGGTATTTGGTAAAAAAAAGTCATTTTGGACGAAAATGACAAACACGCCCAAACCTCAGGGACGATTTTGGCAATTAACTCTAATAATTATCCATAAGATATTAAACTAATAATATTTAGTAGCAGGATTATCTATAATATAAGATATTAAATACATAATATTTAGTAAAATTTATCTATAATTAATTAGAAGAAATTAAATTAAAATTATAATTCTTCTTCTTCTTCTTCATATTTGAAAGTGTAACAGGTCTCAAAAATTAACTCACAAACTCAGCATGTATATTAGATTATCACAAGGAAACAAAAAAAAAACTCAAATATATACAAATCTCATCGGTGAACTCTCCCCGCTCCCCGATTCGCCTCACCGCGTTGATGGCGGCGGTGTTCCCGCTCGGGGAATAGGCTCACCGCAGGTCTCCCCGCTAAGTGCCCCGGACACCCTTAAAGGTCGACCAGTGTTGAGCTCAACTGCTTCGTTGCAGCTGCAAGCTATAAGTCAGCTAGTTTTCATATCAGTTAGTTTTTCTTTAAAACCCTGGGCTTATAGCTCAGTGCTTATGGAAATGAGGGAAAGACTCCTGACCGAATGGTCTCGAGTTCGATTCCTGATCCACACGGGTTTTACCGGCTTTGCATTGTCGTGCCCTCGGGCGGGTGTAAGGTCGGGTTTTCCCCGGAACTGGTGGCATGGTGGGCTAGGGGCTCCGTGCGTGCAGGTTGGGCTGCTGCGGACTACCTTTCTGCCAATGGGTGCCGCGTACGGGGTACCCGGCGATTCTTATGTTAGACGTTCAAAAAAAAAGTTAGTTTTTCTTTATATACATTAGTTAGTTATTTTATTATTATTTTTTAAATTTATTATTATAGTTGTATATATAGATAACCAGTAAATTTCTTCATACATTGCGGCGGCGTCGAAATGTAAAGTAACTCGAATTTATACCGTCTAATAAAAAAATATTATATTTGACCCCACTTATTCACGAAAGAAATTTAAGTCGAAACGTTAACAAACTTAAATTTATACCAACACGTACATCAAAATAAGCACGTTAGAAAATTATGTTTTTTAGTTAAAGAATGGTACGGCGTGTTACGGTGGCGTCGAAACGTAAAGTAACTTGAATGTATATCGTCTAATGAAAACGTATTATAGTTCACCCGACTCGTTTTAAAACAAAATTTATGTCAAAATGTAGACCAACTAAAAACATACATAAAAATAAGCACAAAAACGGATTGTATCTGAGCCTATTCATTTCCAAAAATAATACGTCAAAATGTAAATCAACTGGAATTTATATTGGCACGTACAAAAAAATTACAAAGTCTTTAGAAATCTGAGGGGTTGTAACTGTCAATACTAAATGTTTTTTTTCTTTTCTTTTCTTTTCTTTTTTTTTTTTTTTTGAAAAGAGTCAATACTAAATGTTAAAAGGTAAATGTAAAAGAAAAAAAAAATAAAAAAACACTAAAACACAAAAAAAAAAAAAAACACAAAAATTACCGTAGATGTAACTTCAAATTGTAGTTATATAAAATATAATATAATATTAATTATTTGTGTATACATTGTTAGTTTGAATTCTATATATTAACATAATATTTTATCAAAATTATATGTTATGTTACTTATGTAATTAGAAATAAAGGTATATCAGAAAAATGTTTATATTTATATAAATTAAGCCTTGTTAAGACTAACGAGCCTAATCAAGTTCGCTATATCAAGCTCAGGTTCGAGCTCCTTTATTCCATGAGCTTCAATTTAGGTGTTAAGCTCGACCTTTTTCAAAATTTTAGTGAATTGATACCAACTAGCTCACGTCAATTTGGTTCGTTTACTACACACAACTTTGGGTTACAAACCTGTGAGCAACTCCATATCCGTCATATATGCATTTGGTAATTGTTTTCATTATCGAATATACTTATGTTTAATAATATCCATGGTTCCCTCTATAGGTTTGGTAAATATTAGGTATTGAGTGTGTAATACATATAAAGTGTCGTTTTGGACTTGTTATCATCCGCTTCTGGAGACCAAAATGCATCTTTCAATGTTTAGTAAGTTATTGACTAACGTTAATTTGTTTGAATCAATAGTTAATTATCATGAGTGTTTTAGGCTTTTAGCTCCATAAATTCTGGTAAATACTAAATAACGTGTAAAGCGTGCCGTTTTGAACTTTTAATCATCCGTCTAAATCACTATATATATATATGTATTTGAATATGCATAGTAAGTTATTGACTTGTGGTGTCTCAAGGCTTTAAACATAAATAACGTACCATTTTAAAATTTACTAATCCACATTAGTTGAATAATACAATGCGTAAACGTAAATATCGTACCATTTCAAAATTCACTAAACATGTATCACTTGAATAATATCTATATAGGGGAAGGTTCAAATGAAAACCACTAGTTATTGTGAAAACTAGAAAACTAACTAAAACCCACTAAAAAGAAGGGAGGGAAGACTTTTAATGAAGGAGGGGTAAAATTGGAACAAAAAATATATAACTTTTCAAACATTTCTCATTTCTCCATACGTTATCATTTTAAAACAAAAATGGCACCATAAGATCACAGATTTTCTTATCTTTCATTCAAGTATATTCGAGCATATTTTTTATGACATAAAAAAAGATTTATGGTGTCGTCTTGTTTTCAATACTATTATTATAGTAGTGCACATGTGCAATATAACATGTACTACAATGTGCATTACATGCTTAAAATTAGTTTTTTGATTCTAGTTTAGCTTTTAGGGTTAGTTTTTTTGGAGGTTTAGGATTAGGATTAGGTTTTTGGGTGTGTGGGGGGGGGGGGGGTTTAGGTTTTTTTTTTTTTTTTTTTGGGGGGGGGGGGGGGGGTTAGGCTTTTGGTGGGAGGGTGAATTTAGGTTTTGGGGGGTGGGGTGGGGGGTTTAGGTTTTTGGGGGGGTGTCGGTGGGAGGTGGGTTAAGTGGTTTAGGCTTTCCGTATTAGTGCACATGTGCAGTACAACCAAAAATTTTTTTTTTTTTTTTTGAAATTTTTTTTCCATATATAAAAAGTAGCGATTTTTCTAAAAAAAATTGTAAAAAAAAAAAAAATGTATGTTTTTTGGGTTTTTTTAGGCTTTTTTAGTTAGTTTTCGAGTTTTCACAATAAAAGTGGTTTTCATTTGAACCATCCCCTATCTATATATTATCATAAAAAGTATGAAAATTGGCTGATTTAGCGAAGGGTATAATGATTTTTGAGTAAATTACTTTTTGAGTTCTTGTGTTTTAGTACTTTTAACCACTCGAGTCCAAAATCAAAAACTTTAACGCCTTGAGGCCCTAACCGCTCATTTTATAACGCCTTAATAAGCCCCAATATAAACCTACTCAAAGCTTGACCGAGCTCGTTTACTTAATTAATAAGCCCCAATATAAGCTTGAGCTAAGCTTGATTAGAACTTTTAACTAGCCAATCTCAAGTAGTTCACGAGCGGCCTGGCTCGTTTACTTCCGTATTTTGAGCTTTGATGTGCAAGTGTGAGAAAGGGAGGGTCCTAGAAAGAGAAAAAATGAATGAATTTGAGAAATAATGAAGAAGTTGATGATTTTATGAAGATGTTATTGGTGTTTAACGTTCGGTGGATGTTATTAACAATATCGAATTATGCTATAAACATTGTTGACAAATCCAACGCTACCATCTCACACAAAAACCTTCAAAAGGGTATTTCTGTAAACGTTTCGACCGTATCACATCCATGATTCTCAGGTAGCGGAGCGTTTCCAGGCCTAACCGAGATGATCACTTCCAGACCTGAGACAACAACAGTCCAACTTAACTCAAAAGTCAAACAATCATGCAACCATTTAAGTGTGTGTGCGCATGAGTCCATGCGTTTTGTACATACCAGCTGCCTTTGCTGCTACCGCCTCTTGAACAACATCAGTTACAAACAGAACTTCGGATGGCTTGTCGACTCCAAGGGACTCCGAGATTTCAACATAACTTTTTGTTTCTCTTTTATTCCTGCAAATTGTAGACAACAAAATGAGGCTTTACACTAAATATTCAAGATCAAAGAATCAAGTTTTACCCCACTTTGGTGTCGAAAAATCCGCATAAATATTTTCTTAAGTCGCCATAGTTTGTATATCCAAATATTAGCCGTTGTGCCAATCTGCTACCACTCGAATAAATGTACACCTGAATTAAAACAAAGACATAGCCCGATAAGGCTGAAACCACAGTTGCAAAACAGGTTCGGGTCAAAAGTCAAAACAGTAAAGATATAGTTGGAACCTACCTTGACACCAGAAGCATGCCATCTTTCAAAAGCTTGAACAACGTCATCATAAACAACACCTTTTATTACATTTTTCTCGAACCCGGTGCGCCAAATGTGACCCTGCATTATTGAGTGTTAGTAGCGGGGTCGTGACTCTTGATGGAAGAATTGTTTAATGAATGTTGTTCTTGATTACCTGCAATTGTTTAAGTGAAGTAATTTTCCTGTCGGCTTTTATCATTTCTTCAACATTAGTGACCAAAGCAGCAATCACCTCCTCTTTGCCTGCATCATCTGACGGAACAGGAACCGCACCCACAACTCCGTTTTGTAAATCATCTTCTATCTTCAAGAAAAATCACAATGGGTTGGTCAAGCGGATTGTATGACGGTTACAGGTCAAGTTGGGTTATTTTACTTATTTTTCTGAATAAAACAATTAAGAGAGTTTCAACTTTTAAGCATTAAAATTACATTATGGAAGACTTTTACTTGTTTGATGAGTTAGAGAAAAAAAAACATAACCCAAATCGACTTGTTCATAAGTAAATGGGTCGAAACTGAAACCTCCAATGAAATCTGTCGGGTTTATTGGGTCTTACTTGAGAGCGTAACAAGTTGATATCATCTTTAGTATCAGTCATATCATATGTTCCTTCCAAATGCATGCGCACATTGTCACGCGCATATGGGAAAAGAACATCAGTGACAAATGAAATAGGCGTAGTTGTCCCTTCAATGTCCAAAACAACACAACGCTACAAAAAAAAATAACCATTATATTTTCAGGAAACGATAATCGGTACACGGACTATTTATGAAACATGAAGTGTTACATTTCTTTAATTAATAAGAGAAAAACTTACTGGAGTATTTCCAGCCTCGTTTTTTATCGTAAGAGCCCTTGCTTTGAGTGTTGTGTTTGTTGTCCGAAGGCCCAAAATTCTTTTGGATTTTTGGATTGAACCATAACTTCTGGTCAGCGGGCCCAGGTTCAAGTGGGTATGTTTGATTGTAGCGTCAAAGATATAGTGATGGTATTCTGCCTGAAATTAAAAAGATAATGACTTGTAACAAAACCGTATGCAGAAAATAGTGTTTGGGTATGCTCCTACTGTTTGATGTCGTAATAATAAGATGTATCATGTATGAGTGTTCGAAAACTTTTGATTATTTAAGAAATTAGCAGATAAAGTTAGCAGAAAAGTAATAACTCAAAACAAACTATAGTTTCAGACCTGCACAGCTGTCATTTTTGGGTATGATTCAGTATGTTGACCATGATAAAGGTAATAGCTCAAAACAAACACTAAAGATGCATCATATAAGAATAAGTATTACAACCAAGTTCAAGAAGCATACAACTATCCTTGGCAAAGCAAATCTACGCATTTAAATTTGGGTCATCATGGGTAATCATGATTACATATTGGATCACTTTGGACCCTACATAATTTATAAGTGGGTTGATATGAGCAAAAGGCCTAATACCATAGAATGCCCAGATGAAAATAAACCATGGGTCATAACGGACGGTCACTTCTTTTTTCATCCAGGTATCGTTATTTTGCCATAGACTCATCCTCATTGCCGCTGTTGTTCATCATGAGTAAGTTTCTCACCGTCGTTCGCTTTTATCGGCTAGTTTTCCTCCATTTTCGACATACTAATGCTTTAATATTGTTAAATTTAAACATAATGTTGCTGCCATATTTGTCCACTCCACATGGAATTAAGATTTGACCACACCAGAATGCAGATCCACTATCCAGATATATAATCTCAAAAACCAGTCATCAATAATACTTATGTTACTACTACATCCACGTATATGATTTTTTTTTAATTGCATACCTTTCACATTTAGTAAAAGAAAACAACCAAATTAATCATTTTTAAAATGACCCGTTTCAACCCGAACCAAAATGACATTATTCTAAAACAAAACATTCTAACCCGTTACTCCACCGACCCGACCCGACTCGCCCTGCCCATTTTGGCAGGTCTACATAAACATGGATGTTGAATGTAAAGTGACAAAATAGATGTCGAATGAGCAGCTTAAAACAGACATAAAGATGGTAAATTCCAACAAATATAAAACAATTATTGAAAATTTGAAATCTGCTGCAAGTAAGTACCTTAGTGAAAAGAGGGGCACATTTGGGAGATTTGTGGGAGAATGGGGAAAACAGGATTGATCGAATTGGAGTTGGAGATAACACAAACATGTCGTCTTCTACCCTTGTTTACTTTTGGATACACCTATTCATTCATTCATAAAACCCCAAATTGTTATCTTTTTACTTACGATTAAAATAAATAATAAAATCAAAATATTTTCAAGAAAAATAATCGCCACACAAATTATTTTGTTGAAATATAAACAAATTTACACGTGTATGTAAAAGAGAGAAGGGTACCGGAGGGGATGTGAAGATGAGTTGATCGGATTTTTGAAAGCTGATACATCATCTCATCTTTCTGGTAAACTATTGATACAATTATCTCACTACCCAAAGATTATTTTTCTAGTTTAAAGAGTTTATCTTTTTTTTCTTAACAGCAAATTTTTTGCCACGAGCGGAACCACCCGATCATATTTATCTTCACTAGGCACCAATGCTTATACACGGAGAAACCCATTAAATTTAGAAAAACTTCCTTGTAAGATATGTTTTAAAGCCTTATCTCATCCCCAAGATGTTAATAGGTTATAATTATTTCATGCTTTTGTGTTCTAATTTTTTTTTTTTTTTTTGAAGTTTATTAGCCTTCAATATTTTCTTTATTCAACATGTACGGATTGTAATACACGAGTTTCTAACCAGAGTTATATTTTTTTAATAAATAGTACAAAGATAAAATCACCTAGTGATCATCTTTTAATACATTCTTGATACCTACTATTTCTAAGTTAAGACAGTCCCTGAGCCAAACATAAAAGTAGGTTTTATAGATAACCCATTGAAAAAGTCAATGAGACTCCTCAACGTCGCAATGGATTGATTTCGTCTTCCTAAAAAAAAGAACACCGTTAGCCTCGCCACAGAGGATCCCGGATGGGGAAACCTTGACCAAGCTCCGGCGTGAGAATAAGTAACCGTGCCAGAGAATGAAGAGTTTATTCCGACGAGTATGAGATCGCCGGAATATCCTCGTTGGTGTGGACTCTAGGCTCAGAGCCTTAAATGTGGTTCAAGGGAATGTTTGGAGTAAATAATCTGTGTGTGTATTCAATGAAGTGGGTATTCAATGCTTACATTAAACAATGTTGAACCCTCCGTATATAAAGAAGTTGGCTTATCTCCTTGGAAAGGGCTCTCAATTTCATCTAACGGTTTATTTGGACCTTCGGGAGACTCAGACACGTGTCTGATTTCCAACGGTCTGATGCTCCGATCATTAATGAGGCCATCTGCCTTGTTGTACTGTTTCCGGCGATTACTTTTTTTTTGGGTAAAGGGTTACCCCGGTGATTCTATATATTCACAACCAAATAAAACAAGTAGTGTAGATAGTCTACACTAGTTCAATCACAGGATATGCCCCATGAAAGTAAACAAGAGAAAAAAACAAGAAACACAACCAACAAGAAGCAAAAACAACTAGACTAAACTTCTAGAAAAAAAAAACAGACTATAACGACTCAATCAGCCATCACATCCTTGAGTTCAGTGCCATAAATCTCCCAGTCGCCTAGAAGCCTTCTCACATTTGCACAATCCTTTAGCTTCGCACCCATTAATTTGTATCGGACCTGTTGGATAATAAGTGTACTTATAGTCTCTGGAGGCCTCAGTTGGTTCTTGAAAAGTCTCGCATTGCGTTCCTGCCAAATCAAATAAGCACTAGCCGCTACTAATACTCTAGCAACGTAGTTAACTACTGATTTGGATTTGGATCGCACTAAAAGCCAGTCAACAATATCCACCCACTTTGTTTGGACTGAATCCATTCCCACTTTATGCCTAACCATCTGCCAAGCTTGAGTAGAGAATTTACACTCGAAAAACAGATGATTATGAGAGTCATGATCGACATAACATAGCAGACAGCACATCATGTTCATATTCTTCCGACGCGAGAAATCCCACTTCAAAATCTTATCCTGGGTAAGCAACTTTCGTCTCATGATTAGCCACATTAAGAAAGCATGACGCGGAATGCACTACGCGAACCAAACAATAGGATACCACTCAACGTCCATCTCACGGTGCCTAATTGAATCCCAAGCACAAGCCGACGAAAAATCTCGGAACTGATCACCTGTGCGCCACAAAAGCTTGTCTTCCATATTCGGATCAAAAGTCAACTGATCAAGCTGGATAAGAACAGGGAAACTATCTCTCCACGCGACTGGCCATCTCCAAGTAAAATTGGAATAAATGTCAGAAAATTTAGAATCCATATGGAAACCCGCGTTTGCAATAGCTCTAGGCGAGATGATCTGATTCAGCGGCCCTAAAGCACTCCACGTATCGAACCAAGCTGAAGTGTTCGAGCCGTTCCCAACATCGAACCAAACGAAATTCCTCATATCCTGCCGAGTTTGAAGAATCTTTCTCCACGACCAGCAACAATTAGAAGGAACATTACAGGCCCAGAAACTTTTACCTTTCAACCTGTATGAATGAACCCATTCAACCCACAGCGAGCTACGCCTAGTAAGAATACTCCAGATATGCGATGACATAAGAGCTCTATTAACATCACCAATTCGCCGAATACCTAAACCACCCTCATACTTAGGAACACACACCGCTTTCCAAGAAACTTTAGCTCGGCCCTTTTGAAAAGCACTATCTTGAGACCATAAAAAATTTCGCATCATCGCTTCCAAATTAAGAATCACCCGAGAAGGCAGAATAAACACAGAAGACCAATAAACATGCAGAGAGGACAAGATCGATATAATGAGTTGCAACCTGCCCGCAAAAGATAGTAACTTATTTCGCCAATGCATAATACGCTTTTCAAACTTCTCCACCAACACTTCACAATCTTTATAAAGTAAACGAGTAGATATAAGAGGCACACCCAGATATCTAACTGGCAAAGTACCCTCCGCGAACGGCATAATGTTCAAAATAGCAGTTTTAACAAACGAAGGTACATTAGAGAAGAAAACTGTACTTTTATGAACACTAGGGAGCAAACCCGACATCTTCGTAAAAGAATTGAGAGAGTTCATAATGCACCTGGCCGAAGCAATCTCACCCCTAGAGAAAATAAACAAGTCGTCCGCAAAACAAAGATTGATAATCTGTTGGCGTTCACATTTGTTGTGAAATTTAAAGGAAGTGTCAATCCTTACCGCATGCTGTAAAATGGCCGTAAGAATCTCCATAACAAGGGTGAACAGATACGGCGATATAGGATTACCTTGTCTTAGCCCCCGATTACTCTTGAAAAAACCATGAACATTACCATTAATGCACACTGAAAACGTGGTAGTAGAAACACAAACCATGATCCAGTGAACCATGCTAGGATGAAACCCGAAACCAACCAAAATCCTCTTTAGAAAACTCCAATCAACTGTGTCATAAGCCTTCTGAATATCAACTTTAAACGCGCATTTAGGAGGCCCGATATTTCTATGATAATTGTGCATCAACTCTTGAGTTAACAAGATATTATCAGATATTTTCCTCCCCGGCACAAACGCCGATTGGTTGACATTAACAATATCATTCAACGCCACTTTTATTCTTTCAGCAATAATCTTACTAATACATTTATACAACACATTGCAGCAGGCAATCGGCCGATAGTCCGTAACCACAGACGGAAAGGGAATCTTAGGAATAAGAACAATAAGCGTATGATTTAATTCCCGAAGAAGCTTACCCGTGACAAAAAAATCAATAACCGCATTGGAGACATCACTACCGATAATCGGCCAGGCACTTTTAAAAAATCCTGCTGTAAACCCATCTGGCCCCGGAGCTTTATCCTACCCAATCGAAAACATCGCCTTCCTAACCTCTTCAGCTGTGACTGGGCGAACCATATGATGAGCAACATCCCTATCCAGTGTTTTAGTAAATAATTCAGGAGACGGAGTGAGCGAAGTAACACCCGGGCACCCCAAAAATTTCTCATAATGATCAACAAACGCTTTCTGAACCATATCATTTTCATAAACATTCCCACTAGCATCCCGAATAACATCGATACGGCTGTAGTGAATTCTATTTTTGAGAGACGAGTGGAAAAAAGCCGTATTCATATCACCTGCCGCTAACCAGTCTACCTTGGACTTCTACTTCAAGAAACGCTCTTCATCAAGCAAAGCAACCTGAAAATCATTTCGGATAATGGCTTCCTCCTTCCGTAAAGTCTCACACGACGGATCAATATCAATATCTCGCTGAATCCTATCAAGATTATCACGTAAGTCTACTTCATATTGCCTTCATGCAATTAATGTTGTCTGAGAAAGGTAAGACATCTCCTTTTCCCGCCTATCTCACAGCTCTTCTTAAAAGAGACAAAAATTGCTTTTGGGCCGGTCAATGAGCCCAAGTAAAAGCGGAGCCCAAGACGAGGCAATTGGATACCAAGTGGGCCTTGTCGTCAGTGATCTAGAACTATCTCACTAACAAACCTCATTTTTCAATTATTGATTAATGAGATTTCCCTCATGTTATATTGTTCCTCGTCTTTCCCATTAGAAATCTTATTTCCTTCAAGCCTCGCATTCTACAAAAGTTGAACTTGTGATTACTTATGAAAGTTTACAAGCGAAGATGGTTTGGCACATAAGAGGCCCATGCTCTCAAATTTATCATTAAAGGTGACATAATTAAAGTTGACCTTGCAATTACTCATGAAAATTTACAAGCGAAGATGGTTTGGCACATAAGAGGCCCAACCTCTCAAATTCACCATTAGATATGACATAACTAAAGTTGACCCTGCAATTACTCACAAAAGTTTACAATCGAAGATGGTTTGACACATTAAAGGCCAGGCCTCTCAAATTTTACCATAAGAGGTTACTATACGAGTATAAATACAAATATTGAATTATTTTTTTACCCAAATGGAACAAGTTTACTAATAGCTTGATTTTATACATATTTTACCTCATTTATCACCATGCTTTTATTGGTTTTATAGCAAAGTCACTTTACTTTAATACTTACTATGTTAGTTCCCCGTGTGTTACACGGGTTGAACAATTTAAACTATATAGTATAGATATTTTCTGTAAATGCAAAACAAAGACAGAGACATTTACATACCATATTGACATAAATGAGTTAATATAAATGTAACCCATCAACTCCTACATATTAATTAATGTCGTAGAGTTCGATAAGACGGCTCTAATGTCGGTTGAATGAGTTCAATCAGAGTCAATTTGATACCCTTTGTACGATTTCTTATTTTTTGAATCTTTGTATTTGATTCTAAACCTATTATTAATATTATTGATAATAATTTTAGTTATATATATCAATAATATAATTAGTCTAACATATTAATATTATTATGAATTTCGAAACTTGTTTAGCTAGGATTTAAGATTCTATTGAAGTTTTAGTTTAACAATAGGTTATTGAATTAATAATTAGAATTTGTATTAGATTAGATTAAATATTATTATTATTATTTGTATTAGATTAGATTAAATATTATTATTATTATTATTAGTATTATTAATAATCAATTAAATGAGAGAATGACAAGTGTCGCAAAACAGGTTTCTTTTATTATATAGTATAAATTTGATTACTATGAGTATAAATATAAAAATTGAATTCAATTTTTTTTGAGTAAATTGCTAAAATTGTCCTTGAGGTTTGGGCATATTTGTTATTTTCATCCAAAACAACTTTTTTTTGTACCATATAGTCCTTCACTTTTGTGATTTTTTGCCATTTTTATCCAAACGTCTAATTTGCTTTATTTTTCTATCAAACATTTGGATGAAAATGACAAAAAATTCCAAATCTCAATGACAATTTTGGTAAAAAAGTCAGACGTTTGGATGAAAATAGCAAAAAATCCTAAAATTGAAGGACTATATGGTTCAAAAAAGTTATTTTGGATGAAAATGACAAAATGGTCAAACCTCAGGTACGATTTTGACAATTTACTAGTTTTTTAGAGTTTCATGCTCAGTTTTATGGAAAAGTTAACAAACGTAAGTCCTTATAGAAAAACTAAATGAGTTAAAGATGTAGATTCGTAGTGAGAGGTGAAATTAAAACTTAAAAAATTAATCGGTATCGATTTGATTCGTTACAGTACTAACTACCGACATAGTATAACAACCGATAATAGTGTTTGTAGAGTGTTTGGTTACGGTGTTAGCCAATTCCCGCATATCACCATTTGTGTTTGGACTTTTGGGTATATCATCGTCAGTCACCCACCTTTATCCATTAACATTCTTAGTTCTCCCCAGTGACTCTACAATGGGGAAAGGCACTAATAAGTTCGTCAAAAACACCAAACAACTCTTCGATAGCCAATTCAAATTCTTCAATCGCCATTTAGGCGAACCCTTGGCCCATTTGCTGGACATACCCGTCAAAATCATACTCTCCCCTTTCACCATCGCCAATGACATTTCCGGTTCTGCCCCTCGTGGCTTTGGCATCCCAGAATTCATCTCCAAAGTTTCTTATTCCGCTATCTTTGTAAGTTCTTTCAATTGGGTTTTTGAGTTAATTGCAGTTTTATTGTTTTTGACTAGTGGGATTTGTTAAAGTTCTGAAATTTATGATATCAGGTTGATAAAGAACCAATCAGGGGTTTGTATGAGTTGGGGCTAGTTTAGTAAAGTATGTTATTAAACCTGTTTAATACATATTCTTTTAGAAATAATTAAATTAGGAGGTTAGGCTCTATCATTTCTTGTTCTTGGTACGTAAAGCATATAACCGTGTTATTATGGACATGAGATATAAAGTACCTGTGTTTTGAGACCTAAGTGTGGTTAATGTTCAGGCGGTTGCTGCTCTTGGGACTTGTGATATTGCACTGGAGTTGGGAAAGAAAGTGATTTGTCAAAGGTGATTGTTGTTTTTGGTTAATTTTGTTTGTAGCTTGAATGTGCGTTAGGATGTTTGGTTTGGAATATTGCGTTCTAGTTGTCGTGTAATATTTCATTGATATACATCTTTTATGAAATGAAGTATGTGGTGGTGAACCGTTTGATTGTCATATGCGTAAGGAGGGCCGGCCCGTAAGACTTATCAACCTAGGCTAAGGCCTAGGGCCACCCAAAAACAAGGGCCTCTAGTTTTATTTCTTTTCGTATATTAGACTTGTTTTTTTTTTTGCCATTTAAACAACGCTTCTAGGCCCAATATTTAGGATTTTACACTAGGAGTCCGCACTGTCCACGCACGCAACACACCAACCCTCGTTGGCGTCTTTTGAGTAAGCAATGTGAAATTGATTGCGGACTGAGCGAAATTAGGGCCGATATTAGTAAAAATCATCGCTCTTGTTATTTAATGTCTCAAATCTCAATTTCAATTCATTTATACCAATAATAAGGCCCTGACTTTGTAGTTCGCTTAGGGCCTCCAAAAACGTTGGAACGGCCCTGTGCGTAAGAGGACCTTTGATTTAAGTTTGAAAAGTATTGTGGGAGTATAGTTCACTTGATATGACGAAGGGTTGTTTGTATAATCTATACCTACAATGCGTGACACTTTTAAGAATAATTAGTGTGTAGAACAAAATTTATTAAAGAACAATATAATCCCTAGCAATGATGGTGGATTAAGCAAACTGTTGAACCACTTATCGTATCTTTTAATTGTACGAAATGATAATATAACCTAACAGTCTTTTGATTTCTCATCTTTGCTATGGTCTTGTATGTCTTCAAACCGCAGAAACTGTCAAACTTGCAACGGATGGAATGCTTTAAGGTGTACCATGTGCAGAGGCACAGGGAAAGTCATGTACCAGGTGAAAAACTACACATTAAGAAGGTACACTCGTTGTATATAATCAGTTTTCTCAATATCATTATGAGTCTATGACTATATTTAGACTTTAAAACAATGAATTATGTTAATTAAATAAATGTATTCAGTGGAGAGAAAGCAACGGCTGAAGCTATCGCAGACGCCATAGCGGAGAATCGAGCAGAGCTCGTGCATCTTCCCGCCACCATGGATCTTAATGTTCCACTCCCCTCCAAAGACTGCGACAGCTGTGATGGATCCGTGAGCACATTTAAAAAAATAATAATATTATAATATCTTTAGTGTTTCCATGTAACACTGGCTTAATAATGTTGCAGGGTGTGATGAAATGCCCTGAGTGCAAAGATAAATTACAAATCAGGATTTCTGCCGATGACGTAAGTACTTAAGAATTATTCAGTTATCATTTATCTGTTACAAACCAGTGTCGCGAGCTTGTATTTAATATTTTACCAATGTGCAGATTATCGATCCGCCATGGAAAGCATACAACATAATGAAAAAAATGGACTATCCTTACGAGGTAGGTGTCATGATGTAAACAGTCTTTTAATGGTTATCGGTGGGTTGTAGGTAATGTTCTATTTTAAGTTATTAACATTTACGAAATTATCCTCACCTCAAAACGTACATTTCAGCATATTATCCACAGCATGAAAGACCCGAGCATTGCTGCATTTTGGTTGATTACGATGCCCCAGATTATGGGAGGATTTGAATTCGATGATGAGGTCAAGCAGAAAATTTGGTGGCAATACAAGGTTATTATTTATTATTTCTTAGCTATTGATTAGCCTAAAAATATGTTTCAGTTAAATTACAAAACTAGCCACACACTTTGCTTACTTAGTTTAGTTGCAATTGACCATTGATTTTTTTTTATTTTACATTTAGGAAAATATGCGGTATGATCATCTTCGGGATGCTGTAGCCAAGAGAAAACCTGGATGGGAGTACTTGCAAGAAGTGAGACATAATTAATAACCTGAAAGTTCACATATTCAAGTAACTATTATTATTATTATTATTAATATAACAAAAGAGGGTGTCTTAGCAATAGTACCTAAGACACAACCTTTATTTTTTATTGTTTTTGTCATATTTACAACAATGCCATCCAACCCATGTTTTTTTTTCTTTTTGTGTATTCAACCCTTTAACTTTTAGCATTGCTACTTACACCACCTCAACTTTCTAAAAACCTTGTAGAATGTCATTTTGCCTCCCTCGAGTTTTACATGCTTATTTTTATGTACGTGGGTCAAATAGAATACGTTTTCGCGCTTTAGTTGGTCTACGTTTTGTTCGGAAACAAGTCAGGTCAGATAAAATACGTTTTCACTAGGCGATATGAATTCGAGTTACTTTACGTTTCGACTCCGCCGCAACGCGTGGTACAGTTTTTTAACATAAAAAACACTTTTTTTACGTGCTTATTTTTAAGTACGTTTCATTAGAAATCCAAGTTGGTTTACGTTTCGACGTAAATTTTTTCGGTAATGAGTCAGACAGTCAGGTCAAATATAATACGTTTTCGTGCTTATTTTCATGTGCGTTTTCAGTGGTCCACGTTTTGACGTACATTTTGTTCGGAAAGGAGTCGGGTCAAATATTTGATGGTATAAGTTCGAGTCACTTTAAGTTTCGACGCCGCAACGCGTGGCGGATCAAAATACTAGTTATTTACAAGTTTTTTTTTTTATTGATATTAGGGTTTGATCTCAATGGATCCCGAACGTGCAAGGAATGATCCGGTGGTCGTTAAGAACATACCTTACTACAAAGCCAAAACTGCATTAGAGACGGAAGTCATGAAACTTAATCCGCCACCACGACCTCAAAACTGGGGGGTACGTGTTCTTTTACTTCACTTCAAAGTTAAAACAGGTTGTTTTACGTGCGAGTCAAAATGGGTCGGGTTGCCTTTTACAAATAGGTTTTGTTCATTTCAATAACTGGTTGCAGGAGCTCGATGTTCCACTAAATGAATCTTCATGGAGTGAGGAAGACTTAAAGGATCCAAAAAAGTTGTATGAAATGACGGTTCTTCTCAACGCCCAACGAGAAATTGCAGAAAAGATTTTGGATGATCAGTGGGAAACAAATTGGCGCCAAGAACAGGTAATGATTAATCAAATAAGTAAATATGTTACGTGGGATTTCACCGAACTAGTGTGTGAAAGTTGTTCGTGTTGTGTCTGTTTTCCAGTTGAACAAGATGTTGGAAGAGAAGCTACAACCATACATTCAGAATATTGAAAATGCGGTTCTTCCTCAACCAATATTGACTGGACCCCCGAAAAACGATCAACAGGTTCTTCCCTCTTTTTTGCAACTCTGGTCTGTGTTTTTGGTTTAGTACTTTAGTTAAAGTTTTTGATTCACTTTGATGTATGACAGAGTCATCGTCGAACTAGAAGATGGTGGTTTTTTTGATGAGATACGTGCCAGGTGTTCTGAGATATGGTAACAGAGTTACAGAGATAGGTAATCGGTTTATGTTTTAGTGTTTAATATATATTAAACTACATTTGATTTCTGTTGTACTAAAATTTTTGGTTCAATAATTTTATTAAGATCATCAAATTCTTGAGTGATCATATTAAGCTTCTGGTTAGGTGTTCCACAAGAGAGCATTTTTTCACCCTTTCATATACTTAATGGATCCGGGTCCATGACCATAGGTATCTGTTTGTTTTTGAAAATTCTAGATTTGCATTCGTTTCGAATCCCAACATTTGAATTCGAGTCCGGTCTTTAAACCAAACAGTGAAACTGGATTCAAACTTGTTTTGATCTTTTCAAGGTAAGTTCAAACAATATTATTATATATGGCAAACGAACTTGAACCGTACAGACAAACCTGGAATATTCAAGACGGGTAATGGGATAGGTATTAGGGTTTGAGATTGGTTTATAAAAATTTTGCGGGCATGAGAGGGATAGAATAAATGATACCCGAGGGATAGAATAGATGATACCCGGTTCGCCTACATAACACACACATGTTTTGTTATGAGTTAAATAATCATTTTTAGTTTTTGGGTAATAAGCGTAGTATACTAATTCAATAATTTTTAGTTTTTATATATCTACTTTTTTTTGTATAATAAAATTATTAAGATGTAAAAAAATAGTAAGAGATATAAATGGAAATCCAAACGGGTAATTTTTTTACATATTAACATGTATATCTAATATCCGACAGGTACAAGACATTTTTACAAAAAGGCATGAGACTAAGATTGCCAATATGCTATTTGTTGCGGTACCTATGCTTAGTACCCTGTGTTACCAAGCAAATATTATTGATGATCTAAGAAAACCAGAAGAAAGAATCTCATTCGCATATGAAAAAAAAAATATTATTATTGATTGATGTATCTAATAATCCACGGTATAAAATATAGTCTCATTGGCGGCCACCGCACCGAGTGATAACATTGCAAGCTCGGTTATATGGGTTCGCCTGACCTCTGCTATTGCAGTTATAATAAGATTGACCACGTTGGTTGCACGGGACATTGTTCTTACTCATTGCCTCATAGCTTATATACCCCCTTCCGGCTAGAATCCGTCGAGCGCTTTCGGACTCCATCATCATCTCTTCTTCAGGGTTGATGGTATCCCTTACTAGTTGACCCGGCCCATTTGAGAGATGACTCAATCCAACCCAATTCGGTTTAAAGGGCACGTTCATGGATGAGGAAACTGCAAAACAAGAAAACATCATAGCCCAAATGATGAGAAACATAATGCCATTAGTCATTTTAGACATGATTATGGTAAAAGAAGGATGAATTGAGGTTTTTGGTTTTATTGTTTTGATTGAGCATTGGTTGTTTCAATTTGGATACAAATTTGAGATTTTGGTGGAGAAATAATAGATTTGTTTTGTGGTTTAGATTTATGATCCACAAATTTAGAGAGCTATATTTGTTTTTCACTTTTGACATGGCTATAATTAGATTTTCTAGATTAAAAATGTCACCTAAGGGTACAAAAATGCATCAAAATCGACTAACATTATATCGTGTGATATATTTGTGGATTTTATGTATATTTTTTATTAAGCGTATTATAAAATAGCTTCCTTCTAAACCTTGGGGCATTCGAATTGATCCATCCTAATTCCTAACTAAGTTTATATGAATGTGGCCCGTTGTAACTAGCCTTGACCCGTGTTAAGTTCAGTCTAAGGAACACTGCCTAACATGAAAAAGAAGGTGTCTCTGTCTTGCACTACTTATTGCGGTTTGGTCATCGACATGGGGTGTGTGATCGTGTCAAACAGACCATCTTTCTTGTTTTTTTTAATTGACTAAATAAGATAAGGTATATAGAAACAAACAAATGTCATGAAGGATTTGAAAATGATATTGTGTTACACTAAAATGATTATGATTTTGACATAAAACTGATTAATGTCAATAGAGTGGATTGAATAAATCATGTTTGTCAAAAACTCTATATGATATTATAAGTTGATGGGAAAATATATGTAGACAGATCAAATGGACTATTAGTAATGACTGAAAATGGATATTAATATAGCAATGATTGAAAGGTTAAAAGTTTTATTGAAACGGTCATAGAAATTATTTGTGTAGCACCGATTCCCGTTACAATCAATATTTTAAACATTTGGGTGATTAGGTCCAATTTTAAACAAATAACTTATGAGTCTGGGTTAATTGAGACGAACCGACTTAACGGATTTTCTACACACATAAAGTACAGTCCAAAAACAATACGGTTTTAGACTCGAAAACTTCGTCATGCATGATCATGCTTTAACTATTCCGAAAGGATGTTTCCGAGGAAATGACAATTTAGGAGTGTTCCATTTTCTGCAATTCCGAAAGGATATAAACCTATATTAAAAGAAACAAATTATATCTAAATGTTACACGTGGTCTACTGGTGTGCTCTCCCTTTGGTTTTCAGACAACCAATAATGCTTAGCACACCTTTAACACTTAACAAATTCTTATGATTAAATTAAAACATGTTTCATTCCTTTACAAATTTTGTTTCTAGAAAATAATAAATTATATATATTTTTAAATTAATAAATTGAAATAACTGTTTTTAGAAGTCTTAGAAAATATGTGACTTTTGATATTAATTTTTATGATTTTTATTTAGATAGGATTCGGTTTTGATATTTCTTGATATTAATTTCATGGTTTTTTGTTATGATATGACTTGCTACCGTTCAACAACGTAAGTTGCATCACGCGGGGAAATCCCACTAATTAAAACTAAAAGTTTAAGAATAATTACGGTACGAAACACCCAAAAATAAATTAGGATTAATTGTATTATCAATTATTATTTTATTAAATAATTACTATACGAAACACCCAAATATAAGGATTAATTGTATGATCTATTATTGTTTTATTAAAGTGATTTGGAAAGCAGTATTGGAAAATTACGACACATCAATTTGGTAGGCCTTTATTTTGACTTGTAAAGACTCGAGATGGGACCTATGTTTAACATGTGTCGAGATGGATAGCACTTTCTAAAATGATACCATCTTGGTTTTTAAATGTTTTTTTGTTGTATACAATGTTTTAAAAACCGGTTTTTAAATCAAACCGGATTAGGCTAAAAAATGGTTTAACCGGTTGAACCAGGTTGTACCGAGCGGTTCAACCGGGTTGACTAGCTAACTCTAAAATTTCATAAATTAAAACATCAACTCAAAGTTAATCCAAAAATACATGATTACATATTAAAAGATGATCCAAAAGTAAATCAATAATAAAAAATAATCCAAAAGATAATCGAAAATCATTCAGTTTTCCAACAAGCTCTTTTAAATGAAATTGTACGATATGTTTACCATTTGAGTGTTGAATACATCAACTATTTTCGTTTCATACAATATTAAATAAGAACTTTTAGTTACGAATAATCATAATATATAAAAATTACGTAAGATAAGAAACATATATAATAAAAATAAGTAACAACACAAACTAAAATAACCCTGGGCCGGTACCGGTATTACGTTTCAAACCGGTATACCGGATTTTACCGCCGGTACAAACCTTATACCGTTTCACTTATTTACCGGGGTGTTTCGTACCAGATTTACATCTGAAAACGGTAATACCGGTATAACCGGCCGGTATTTACCGGTTTTTAAAACATTGGTTGTATATGCATATATTAGTTTTATTTTTTTCGATAATTGTTTCACGAAATAATTTAATATTCATATTTATCATTCAGTGGATAAAATTAACTACTCAAAATAATTCGAACGATTTATTATTTAGGGGTTTTAACGTCTGAATGTCTGATATAAACATTAAGGTCGCTGTTTGTTAGCCTCTTAATGACCATTCAGATGCTACCTCATAATGGTTTAAAACCTCTGAATGGATAAGAGGTAACCTCAAGTCTGAATGGTTAAGAGGTAACATCTGAATGGTAAATCATCATATGTCACATTCTTATACCTTCTCATTGATAAAATTTTTAATGGTTCCATTAAAAGGTAGTCTCTTAATGACCATTCAGAGGCTACCAAACAGCCCGTAAGTAAATAAAAGTTGAATATGTTTACACCCACAAAATAAAGAAACAATTCTATCAGTCTAATCTATTCTTAATTTATTAAAGTGATTTGAAAAGTAGTATTGATTAAATGACGAAGCATCAATTTATAAAGTCTTCAATTCAGCTTATGCAAAGTGGTTGGTAGGCCTTTTACCTTTACTTTGACTTTCAAAGACTCAAGATGTGATCTATGCACAACATGTGTCAACATAGATAACGCTTTCTACATCATACTAGTTAAATCACCATCTTGGTTTTTAATTATCATGATTTGTTTCGTTGTATTAATATGCATAAGTTACTTTTATCTCCTTTGGTACCAAATATATTTAAAAGTTAAATACATATTTTTAGTGAAGATAATAAACATTAAGCTAACTATTATAAATAATAATATTAATAAACAATATGATTATAAAAATTTATTCAACCAAGTATTTATGTAGATACATGCTATGCATACATGAAACATATGATGTACACTCGTTTATTGACATTCAACTACCTATATATCAATCCAACAAACAAAAAACCCTAACATTTCTATATAATCAAACCCTTCAATTATCTATTTCAAATAACTAAATAAGCCCCGATAAACCTAACGTCACCGTTACAAGTGATGTAACGGTGATACCAAAGAGTGGTGGCGTTGCGGCTGACGATGGTGTAGTCGAGTTTGCCCCCGGACTACCACCCGGGGACATTCCACCACCACCTGGAGGAGATGCACTCCCTCCTCCAGCAGGGGAATCTGCACTCTCTCCTGCAGGAGAATCCGCACTTCCCCCACCAGGGGAAGGCGCTGGTGGACTGAAGGAAGGAGTTCCGAAAGGTGATAACTTAGGGGACCCTGCGGTCGGTGGTGAAATAGGAGACATGGATGGTGGAAAAACAGGGGATACCGCGGTCGTAGGTGGCGAAACTGGGGACATAGATGGTGGAAAAACAGGGGATACCGCTGTCGAAGGTGGCGAAACTGGGGACATATATGGTGGAAAAACAGGGGATACCGCGGTCGAAGGTGGTGAAACAGGGGATTTAGACGGTGGAAAGACAGGGGAACCAACCGGAGACGGTGGTAAAGTCGACGATGAAGGCGGAGTAGCGATGGATGGAGGTGGAGATCGCTTTCTAAGCGCCAAAACCACCACAGTTAGCTTCTGACCTTGATCACAATTCGATTTATTACCCGTAATGAAGTAAAATGGTCCCGATCGATCAAACTTAAACGACGAATCACCCCCATCCAGCTTAGTGATCGGATTATTAACATTGCATCCATCATAATCACTTTTGTTCACCACCAAAACAGAATCCGACCCATCATCATACTTAAAATCTGCACACAATCAAATCACAAATCATTAATAAAATTCCCAAAGCAGCAGCCGCAGTAAAATCCCACCCATAGCTAAGCTACTGGTACAGTCCAAAACCAGAACATAAAAAACACGTTAAAAACATAGAGTGCTTCTCATGGAATCTAAACAAAACAATATCTAGCACGAAAAGTCGACGTACGCAGGGTATCGTTGATCAGAAACCGCAATCGGCCGGACCAGCTGTTGTAGTTTTCAGAAGGGTGTAAGGTCCAGCCATCTTTACCACCAACCTGGAAGGTATGTGCATGGGAAGAAGACATGAAAGTGATGAAGATTAATAATAAAAAACAGATAGATTTGTGAAACGCCATGATTGATGAGAAAATTCATGAGTCAAAAAGGAGATATGTTTCCTAGCTATAAAAAGAGAACAAGATACGTACGCTGTTTACACGCGGCAAAAACGTACCAACTTTGATGTCACGATATTTATTACGTAGACTAAGAATTGGGGCAGTCCCCTACCGGCTACCGACACCTAGGTTGTTATTGTAATCCTCAAAGTTAAGGAAGATCAGTTTAGGAAAGGTGTGTTCTTGTTATATATGTTATGTTTTCTAATGAAAATTTACATGACATGTGAGGGTGTACGGGGCGTTCTCGGGGAGTGGTTTCGGTGATGGGTTTCCCCGATCGGGAACACCGTCGCCATCACTGCGGGGTCCCGAATCGGGGTGTGAATTGGGTGTGGGTTCACCGCGTGAAGATGGCACAACTTTCGAAAGAGACCGTTGACAAACGGTCAAATTTATAAAAAAAAAAAATTCAATTTTTTTAAACAATATATATCTAACCAACCTAATTCATTTTTTTTACCACATTCACAACTCTCAAACCCACACCAAAACTCTCAAACTCAAATCTTTCAAACACAAAATGGATTCCAAGCTTCCGTTTCTTTCTACCCTACCCGACTTTCCCGACGATGGAGATGCATCGTCAAGCGATAGTAGCTTAGTTTTCTTCCAAAATCTCATCCAACAAGCGGAGCTACTAGACACGGCATCGTCTAGTAAAAAAAATTATGTCCGTCGAGATCGTGTGGGGGGCCACGAGACACTCATGGCCGATTATTTTGATGAAAATCCAAAATTTAATGAAGATACTTTTCGTCACAGGTTTCGTATGTCCAAGTCTTTGTTCCTAAAAATTGTTAGTGACGTGGAAGTGTATGACGAGTGGTTTCAAGAAGGCTTAGACGGGAGAATGAAGAAAAGCTTTACACCGTTGCAAAAGGTTACTTCGGCAATTAAACAACTTGCAACCGGTAACCCACCAGACGAGGGGGACGAGTATTTAAATATGTCTGAAAGGACCTCTCGTGAGTGCCTTGAATATTTCTGCGAGACGGTATGTAAAAGGTATGGCGGTGAATTCCTACGTAGACCAACGAGCCACGACATCGCGCTATTGTATCAGGCTCATGAGGAGAGGCATCACCTACCTGGTATGTTAGGGAGTCTGGATTGTACACACTTCGTCTGGAGAATGTGCCCCACAGAATTGCGTGGACAATACATGAGAGGCGATCATCAATACCCGACGGTTATGTTAGAAGCGGTAGCGTCTCAAGATTTGTGGATTTGGCATGCTTTTTGTGGGCCAGCGGGTTCACAAAACGACATCAACGTGCTGCAACAATCTCCGTTATTTCTTGCTCAACGAAACGGAACGGCGCCAAATTGTCCATTTCAAGTGAACAACCACTTATACAAACGCGGGTATTATCTTACTGATGGGATCTACCCTACCTGGTCCGTGTTTGTGAAGTCTTTTCCATATCCACACGACCCGAACGAAAAAAAGTTCAAGAGGCAACACGAGGCCGCAAGAAAAGATGTGGAACGGGCGTTTGGTGTGTTAAAGTCGAAGTGGGGAATACTAAATCGTCCAATGCGTTCGAAAACGGTGAGCACAGTTTCGCCTCCGTCGCGCATCCTCAAGCGAATGGTCAGGTAGAAAGCATAAACAAACAAATCGTTGATGGTATAAAAGCGCGACTAGGGACAGCGCGCAGAGGATGGGTTGACGAGCTTCCCAGCATCCTCTGGGCGCATCGAACAATGCCAAAGACTAGCACCGGAGAAACTCCGTTCAGTTTAGTCTATGGGTCAGAAGCCGTCATTCCAGCTGAAATAGGCCTACCCTCGCCGCGCATGTTAGCAATGGAAAAACAGGACAACGAGCAAGAACGGAGGATGGATTTAGACCTGCTGGAAGAAAGGCGCGAGAACGCAGCCATAGCAGAAGCAAGGTACAAGTCCAAGTTAGAGAAATATTACAACGCGCGTGTGCGCATCTGCACTTTTGTCCCCGGAGATTTTGTCTTACGCGACAACGAGGCTTCAAACGCTGAGAAACCCGGAAAATTAGCGCCAAGGTGGGAAGGACCCTATGTCATCAACGAAGTCTTGGGTAAAGGAGCATATACCCTAAAAAGGGTTGATGGGACTCTAGTTCCCCGCACCTGGAACGCGCAACAGTTGCGCAGGTGTTACATGTAAGCCAATCCCTTAAAACAAAAAGAACATACAGGCACTGTATTTCTCCATCTTATCTTGTATTAACAGGCCTTGCGCTTTTATCAATGCACGTATTATTCTTAGTAACATCACTGTCTATTACAAATTGCATGAAATTTCTTTGGTTCGCGCGAAAACGACATGGGAAAACATTGTATACCTCATGAACAGTCTCAAAACAGGCAAACTGTTGACAAACGTTCACACATGAGTACAATACAATTCCTCATTCGCCTCACCTATTCTAAAGTAATTACACACATGCAACATATTGTAATACGTACATATACGGATCATAGTAAACAATCTTCAAAAGAGTATATCATCATATACATTATCAAAAAGTGTGAACACAGACACTTAACAAGATCATAACAGTGATCTTCAAAAAATCCTGTCCAGTACCCAGAAGCTACAACAAAAAAGCATTAACAAAAGACAGAGGTAGACCCTAGGCTTCAATAGCCAGTCAAACACCAGAACCATCATCAACAGAGGACACCTGCCTGTTCCGGCGAACTTTCCGACGTCGGTACACCAACCGACACCCCCCTCTTTGAAGTGTTGGAAACTGAGTCATCAGTCCATCAACATCCAATATAATATCGGCACCAGCAGAAACGGTAGTATGATGAGAAATTTTGCACTCAGAATCAGCAACTACAAGAGGAACAGGATCGACCAGTTTCTTCACCGGTGCAATAATAAGAGGTGGTGAACGGGACAGAAGAACGAGACCTTCGGTAGCATCATACACTCTAAGAACATCTAGCAGGAGACGAGTATGGTAAGAACGCTTCATCTTCTTTAAACTCAACTAAAATCAAATATTTCAAGCATATATATAAAGAGAGATCAACACCTCGAGAAAAGAGAAATCCATCATTAACTGTCAGAACTATCACATCCAAACGGCGCTACAGGGACTTAGGTCACTTCTTCAATTAGTGAAGACTGACAAAGCGCCATTTCAAATCTCGAGACCAATGAGGAAAAATGTTCACACTTACTGACAAGTGACGTCATTACCTGACAGAGCATGATTACAAGTCACATTTTTTCATCTCAAAAAAAAATAATAAATAATAATATAATACAAAATTCAACCGTCTCATAATTTTCTTGTCATATAGCGCTCAAAAAAGACTTTTCCTCTCCTAAGTCCAGTGCTCCACTTATTTGCATAAGTACAACACTAGACTGGGGGGACTTGAAGGGGTAAGGTCCTAAAAATCCCACAAAAGGATATGGGACCATACCACCAAACCGACCTTTCAACCCTTCTAACCTTGCGCGGCCGCGCATTGGTCTTGCAGAAGGAAGAAAGAAATCAACGAACAACAGTCGCGCGCCCAAAGGGAAAACTAAACACTTGCGCCACCTTCCATTTAAAAAAGGTCAAGACCCTGAGACCAAAAGGTCCACCCAAATATCCAGACTTGGATATTATTTTACCCAGACTTGGGATCTATCCAACTGTGTGCACACGGTAAAGTGCCATACCAGATAACAGCAGTAATCTTCTAGAAGAAATATGATCGTACACCACCCAGACGGTTGTAACCGTCTGGACACGTGTCATCATCACAAACATTCATGAAATCACCACGATAGCATGTAATTGGAGAATGATCTCCACTCAAACCACTTTCCACGTGGCAAACCCCCAACCATAGATCAAGTCGTGATCCGTGTGCACTCACGACGGATCAAAGCAACTTAATGAAAAGTAAAAAGACTTAACGGAAGGAAAAGATAACCGATACGGTGTTAGCATCTTCCGTTATCTTTTCAATAACAGATTTTCCCTCCAAAACTCTCGGTTATAAATAGGAGAACCTTTCAGGTATGAACTCAGATCCAATTTCACTACTCAATTACCTTTATCTTCTCCATACAAATACTTATTCTCACACCGGAGTCGGGTCAAGGAGAGAACCCTCTTCTCCCCTTGGCGAGGCTAACGGTGCTCTGTTTTGCAGAATAGCCGGAGAAGTAGTCTGACCACCACTGAGCCAATTGAGAGAGAACTAACCTTTTATGCGGATTCAAACCCCCTGGTACAACCGATTCCGATCCGTTGAACCAATGTTTCTTCACCGGGCCTATCCACATATCCCTAACTAGACGCAAGCTCGATTTATTTAAATCTCATATTATTATTATTCGAACCCGAGCAAAAATTTGTCTTTTCTATCATTTTCCGTTCAAAAATGCAAACTTCTTTTTTATTCGAAAGACATTTTCTGATTTTTTCAATTTTTTTTGTGGATTTTTTCAATTTTTTAACTTTTTTTTGTATTTTTTTTAATTAAGACTCTAAGACTCGATTATTCTAAGACTCGATTATTTACATGTATTCCCATCCCCACACTTAGAGATTGCATTGTCCCTAATGCAAGAACGAAAACACGACTCGATAACTACCTAAAAACTACTAGACTACTAACGAACTACTAAATAACTAGACGATGAAATAAATAAAAGTACAACAACAACAAAAAGGAAAACGACTTAACTAATATGTGAGACTGTCAAAGTGCCAGTCGTTTCCACATAAGCCCTCCAATACCGAACGTGCTCGGCAAACAATACCAAACTCTCTCTCACACGAACGGAAAACGACTCCAAATCATCAACCTAAAGCATAATTACCATACCAAACATACCACTACCACGTGTCTAACATACCATCATCCGAAATTCAAACAGAAAATAAAATATATGTCCTACGGATACAACCACATCGAACTACTGAAACAACATAAATAAAATAAAACATGAAAGGATATATATGCTGCTGCAGTCTGCTACATCACTCCTCCTCTGAATCTTCCTCCATCTGCTGGGTCCCCGAACCTCCAGCCTGCTGCCACCCGAACTGACCACTATACGCATAACCACTTTGACCCCCCCACTGGTCATACCCCGGATACTGACCATAAACATATGGGGTCTGCTGCTCGCCTCCATAAACTGGTGGAGGTAATAACCCCGCAAAGGGTGGAGGTATCTGTGGACCTAGTGACATACCCGACATCATGTACCTGAGCATATCCTCCTGTCGGTGGTGGCTCTGCATGGTCCACTGGTGGTTAACCCGCATCCTATCTTCAATCTGAGCAAACCTCTGCTGTGTGTAGTCAAAAGCAGCCTCATGAGTGAACGGGTCGGGCCTCGGCTGTCTAACTGGCTGCTGTGGCGCTGGAACTGCACGCCTCTGTCGAGGTGCCGGCTGTCGCTGTGGAGGAGCACCAACCTCGAAGTTCCACTCTGGCGGGTCTGAATGTGTAAGAATACCTGCCAACCGTAAATCCGCAACATCCTAACGAACCGTTGGCATACCCTCATGCATCTGCTCAAGCTTGTATTTTGTAAGGGCCCGAATATTCCTTGCCAATCTAGCTATGTAAGGCCCAAGATCCATTGCGGCCCCTTTTCCTCCCCGACGAGGCCTATTGCACGACCATGCAAAGAAGCTTGCCAAATTCCAATTTCGTTTTTCAACCATACACATCAACGCGAAAATATCTAACCAATTCGCTTTATTCTCGCCCGACTTCCTCGCTACCACCGTCGTCGCCAATGCCTTCAAAATATACCTATATATCGGATCACGAACCGATGTGATGAGGTTCGTTTGAGCGAACGGCTGAGACGCAATTGTATCCCAAAATCTTTCCAAATCCACCAAATTCAAACACTTCGGCCGAGGGTGATTGTACACACCCCTTAACCCATTCACAAATTCATCCGTCTCCACTTCTTCCGGTGTGTAAAAACCCATAGCTACTCCAAACTGAGCCATATTCATTTCGTAAAGATTTCTACCCAATGAGAACGATACCACATCCTTTTCAGCAAAAGTACCCTCTTTGTGACGGAAGGTACAATGGAACTCAATTGTAAGTTCGGTATACTGCGGCCCATCACAATAATCCATTGTCGCTCTCAACCTCGGCCCCAATAATTCTGCCACACGCTCACTCGCTCCCATGCCTTGTAACCACTCCCAATCAATTACACGATGCTCCAATGTCTGAGTTACCACATACTTTTTGAGCTTTACCCTCTCTTCAGTATCCTCTTCAAAATCCAATACCGGGTGATCGACCAACCTCTCAATTCGGGAATACACTCTTCTATCGTTCCCGCGATACTTGATCTTCCTTTTTCTTGGGTTTGACGACGAACCTTCACTCGACATGTTCTGCAAAACAAGAAAGATTTGACAAGAAAAACAATGCAGACTGTTAGTAATCACAAGCTATTTTTGGTATTTTTATTTTTTTTTATGAAAATGAAATAGCCGTATAGCATTTCATTCGCAGCTAAATTCGAAAACATGGGTTACCGTTTACAAAAGCTTAAGTTACACATCATTCTACCCGAATGGAGATTGAGTACGGGCAAAATGTTGTGAACTTGTACGTGCATATAAGTAAACCCGACACTAGACTCGAAATACTACTCTAAAGAAACTACTAGACTCAATGACTCGAACGACCTACGACTCAATGTACACTATCTCCTTCCGGCACTTTAATTGTCCTCAATTAAGTATAAGTGCCAAAATATCCCCACACTTGAGGCGAAACACGTGAGAGTTTGACTTTTTAAACCTTAACGCAACGTTTGTGGCAACAAAATCCGTTTAGAAAACTAATCACATTTGCAAAAATCAGTTCAAAAACCTATTTTTTAGCAAAAATTCCTTAGTTTGTAGCTAAACAAACCCATAAAGCTCAAACATGTTGTCTAGTTGTCCAAACATACCCCACAAGTGTCAAACAACCTCAAGCAAACCAACCCGAACCATCCGCAAACCCCATTGTATGTAAACATCCCAAACATAACCACCCGCATACCACTAACATGACTAAAGGCTCAAAAATCCCAACTTTATGAACCTACACAAACCCTGAATCTAAGACATGACTGACCCAACACTACAACTAAGCAATAAAGTTACCTACTAGCGAGAAATCACAGAAATCATACCTTGGATTCGAATTTAGCAAGAAAAATGAAGTCTTGAACTTGTGGTGCACGAATTTGTCCAAAAATGCGAGAATGGAGCGCGAATTCGGGTGAAATTGATGGTTAAGATTGCGGGGAAGGTGATTGTGGTGATTTAGAAAGAAGAATGGGGTGATTTGGTGGAAAAACGAGTGAGATATGATGATTTTTGTGAAATTCGCGATTAGGGTTTGTAGATGTGAAAAAGGAAAGCATTTCAACAACAGGTTCAATTAAAAATGATTTTATCCGGTTCATCAAGGCGTCGCGTGACGCTAAGGGTCATGGGGGAGGCCTCGCGTGACGCGGCGGGGTGGAAAACATTTAATTTTGAACCTTTAGCCTACGCGTGACGCTAAGGCCCTTGGCGTCACGCCAAGGGCCGATTTTCACAGAATGTTGCGTGGAAAAACTTGTTTCATGCCTTAGAAAAATTTCCAACACTTTCCCAAACCATCCAAAACCCACAAAATTTTTTCTAAGTGTCCAAGACACATACCTGGGACCTCTTTTCTCATGCTTTTTCCGTTCCGTAGCGGTGATGAAACCTGCAAAATTCTCGACGACACAAAACAAACACCGAAAAACTACGAAAAATACGAAAAATTAAGGAATTTACAAACGGTACATACTCTACACACGAAGCTTTTCTCACTCACTGGTCGGTGAAGGTGGGTGGGTCCTCTAGAGGAATTTCTTCCTCTTCGGTGGTATCAATGGGACCTCCCAAGTAATGTTTCAATCTATGACCATTTACCTTCCATACCCCTTTGTCGACTTCGTCGTATAATTCAACCGTGCCGTATAGAAACACTTCTTTCACCACATACGGTCCACTCCATCTCGATTTTAGCTTCCCTGCTATCAATTTCAACATCGAATTGAACAAAAGCACTTTATCACCTACCTTAAACTCTTTCACGCCTCGCAACCTCCTATCATGCAACACCTTAGTTTTTTCCTTGATACTCCAAGATCGTTCATAGGCGGCATCCCTCAATGCTTCCAACTCGTGAATTTGGAAGAACCTCCTTCTAGCGGCCTCGGTAAGGTCGAGATTAACGGTTTTCAAAGCCCATAAAGCTCTATGCTCTAACTCTACTGGAAGATGGCACGCTTTGCCATACACAATCATAAAGGGTGTTGTTCCTAACGGTGTCTTATAGGCGGTGCGGAAAGACCACAAAGCGTCGTCAAGCTTTTCCGACCAATCCTTTCTACTTTTTCCTACCGTTTTCTCTAAGATTCTCTTCACCCCTCAGTTAGCATTCTCTACTTGGCCACTAGTTTGCGGGTGGTATGCGGTGGAAAGACGATGAGTGACACCGTAGCGTGCAAGTGCCTTTTCCATGGCGGAATTGCAAAAATGCGTGCCACGGTCACTTATGATAGCTTTAGGGACTCCGAAACGCGTGAATAACTTTTTGAGGAATCTCACCACCACTCGAGCATCATTGGTGGGCAAAGCTTGAGCTTCGACCCACTTTGAAACGTAATCAATGGCCACGAGGATGTACCTATTTCCACTTGAAGATGGAAAAGGTCCCATGAAGTCAATGCCCCACACGTCAAAGATTTCCAAGACTTGGATGGGATTTTGGGGCATTTCATCCTTGGATGAGATGTTGCCGGTACGTTGGCAACGATCACATGTCCTAACAAACTCTACGGCATCCTTAACTACCGTTGGCCAATAAAACCCACTATCAAATACCTTTTGTGCCGTCACATTTGCTCCATGATGGCCTCCCGTTAAACCCTCGTGCACATGTCTAAGGATGTCTAAACCATCCTCCTTTGAAACGCATCTCCTAAGCACTCTATCTCCACCTATCCTAAAGAGGTACGGGTCGTCCCAAATATACTTCCTAGCCTCCCTAAGAAGCTTTTTCTTTTGTTGAAAAGACATACCCCTCACAGGATCACCGGTCGCTAAATAATTTGCCAAGTCCGAGAACCATGGCAAGCCCTCTGCCTCGGCACTAACAAAATCTATGGTTTCTTGGGGAAAAGTGTCTCCTATGGAATCCTCACGCACCTCTTCTCTCTTTGGATCCTCTAAACGTGATAAATGATCGGGTGCCACGTTTTCCGCTCCCTTTTTATCCTTAATTTCGATGTCGAACTCGGAGAGCAAAAGAATCCATCTAATAAGACGCGGCTTCGCGTCTTTCTTTTGAAACAGAAATCGCAAAGCGGCGTGGTCGGTGAACACGGTGGTTTTGGAAAGCACGAGATATGAGCGAAACTTATCAAACGCAAACACTACGGCTAAGAGTTCCTTTTCCGGTGTGGTATAGTTCTCTTGAGCATCATTTAGAGTTTTGCTCGCGTAGTAGATTGGATGAAAGTGTTCTATCGACTCTTTGACCTAGGACCGCACCTACGGCATAATCGCTTGCGTCACACATGAGCTCGAAAGGTAAGCTCCAATTGGGCGAAACAAGTATCGGGGCACTAACAAGTTTTTCTTTCAAGAAGTCGAACGCCTTGATGCACTCCTCGTCGAAGACGAAAGGTACATCCTTCTATAAAAGTCGGGTCATGGGGCGTGTGATTTTGGAAAAATCCTTTATGAAACGCCTATAAAAGCCCGCATGACCTAGGAAGCTTCTGACGAACTTGACACTAGTAGGTGGAGGCAATCTACTTATGGTATCTATCTTGGCCCTATCCACCTCTATACCCTCTCTCGACACCTTGTGTCCTAAAACTATCCCCTCCATCACCATAAAGTGACACTTCTCCCAATTCAACATAAGATTTGTCTCTATGCACCTCTTAAGCATCCTATCAAGATTTAAAAGACATTGTTCGAAATTGGTGCCATAAACCGAGAAGTCATCCATGAAAACCTCCATGGAAGTCTCAAGCATGTCTTGGAATATAGCGACCATGCATCTTTGGAAAGTTACCGGAGCGTTGCATAACCCGAAAGGCATGCGGCGATACGCATAAGTGCCGTAAGGGCATGTGAACGTCGTTATCTTGATCCTCCAGGGCGATGGGGATCTGAAAATAACCCGAAAATCCATCGAGAAAACAATAGAATTGTTGACCCGCTAGACGTTCCAACATTTGGTCAATGAATGGTAAGGGGAAGCGGTCTTTCCGGGTGGCGTCGTTTAACTTTCGATAGTCTATGCACACACGCCAACCGGTAACGGTACGGGAAGGGATTAACTCGTTCTTTTCGTTCATGATCACCGTCATCCCGCCCTTCTTTGGGACGACTTGGGTCGGGCTAACCCATGGTGAATCGGAAATGGGGTAGATCACCCCGGCATCTAATAGCTTAAGCACTTCTTTCTTAACGACCTCTTGCATGTTCGGATTGAGCCGCCGTTGAGGTTGTACCACCGGCTTATAGTCATCTTCCATGAGTATCCGGTGGGTACAATAGGCGGGGCTTATGCCCTTGATATCCGAAAGACGCCATGCAATGGCCTCCCTATTCACTCTCAACACCTCTAATAACCTACCCTTCTCTCCTTCCTCTAACTTAGACGAAATAATGACGGGAAACTCGGAACCCTCACCTAAGAAAGCGTACTCTAAGTGGGACGGGAGGACTTTGAGTTCTAATGGGGCAGGTTTCTCTATAGGTGTACTCTCACTCTCACTTTTGATCTCACTCAATTCTAGCACTTCGGGGACCCACTCGTTCTCTTCTACCTCTTCACTCTCACTAACAACCTCCTCTACCTTCTCAACTACCTCGTCTATCCTATTCTCAACTAGGTCGGCTCCACTAATATAGTCAAAGCAATGGTCGACACAAGATAAAAAAGACTCTATGAAATAGACCGAATGACAAGGACTACTAAGATCATCGGAACCACTAGGGTGTTCCATGGAGCGTGCTATCTCGAAAGTAACTCTCTCCTCACCGACTTGAAGTGTGATTTTCCCGTCAAAGACATCAATGATGGCCTTGGCGGTACACAAGAACGTGCGTCCTAGAATGATAGGAACCTTTTCGTCGGCTTCCATATCAAGAACTACAAAGTCTACGGGGAAGACGAACTTATCCACTTTGACTAAAAGGTTTTCGATTATACCACGTGGATACTTAACGGATCTATTGGCTAGAGACAAAGACATGCGTGTAGGGGACAACTCTCCTAGACCTAACCTCTCGTACATGGAATATGGCATTAAGTTTATACTCACTCCTAAATCGGCTAGGGCCCTACACTCGGTATCACTCCCAAACAAGCACGGAATGGTAAAAAGGCCCGGATCCGTCAATTTTTCCGGGACCTTGTTCAACACTATGGCGGAACATCCTCCACTAAGGGGAATGTTAGAAACCTCTCCTAACCTATCCTTGCGTTTTAGAAGGTCTTTTAGAAATTTTGCATATTTGGGCATCGATTGGAGAGCTTCTATGAAAGGAAGGTTGATCCTAAGCTGCTTAAAGATCTCTAAAAATTTCCCGTACTCTTTGGAATAAGTTTGATTTTTAAGGCGGGAAGGAAACGGAGCACGAGAAATATCAACATTGGGTGATGGGACAACTTGAACGGGTCTCTTTCCTACACTCTTCTCACTTGAAGTACCCCCGGTGTGTGCGGTACTTTCTGGGTTTAACCTAGGTTGCACTTTACCAGGCGCCTCCATTTCAATCTCCTCATCTACGGGGTCCTCATCTTCTATCTCAACACTCTCGGGTCTCACTATCTCTATTCTCTCCTAAGGTCCTACCACTACGGGTCGAAATTGCCTTCAAAGAACCAGATGGGTTGGGCTTTGTGTTGCCCGAGAATTGACCGGGAGGTCGTTCTTGCAACTGGCGTGCAATATCCCCTACTTGCCTTTGAAGGTCTAAGAAACTTGAATGATTATTCTTTAGGAGCGTAGCATGGTCCTCTAAGGTACGTTGGGTAGCCTGATCCTTAACCAATAATTGGGAAAGAAGGTCCTCTATCCTAGACAAACTACCACCTGACCCCTGACTCTTAGGTTGAACCTCTTGGTTTGACCCCTCACCTCTGAACTGCCCACCTGAACCTGAACTAGCAAATGGACCTGTTTGACCCGACCCCCCACTTAATAAAAACCTGCCCCCCTGCTTTGATATTGACCTGATGAAAAACCATGGGGGTTTCCTGATGAGCAATAATTGTTAGCACGCCAATTAGAGTTACTATTGTTGAATGGGTTAGTTGGACCCCTATTTTGACCTGCTATATACTCGACCTGCTCTAGGGTAAGGGTTGGGCAGTTTATGGTGTCATGTCCACCTCTACAAACCTCGCATCTATCTACATTCTTCTTAATTTCTAGCAACTCTTTGGTGATATAGTCAAGCTGAGATATTACCTTTGAGTCTGAAACGACTTGGTTCACTCCTCGAGAAGATGAGGAAGTAATCACAGGATTGGAATTCCTGCCGGTAGCACTATGATCTATATCAGCATGAGCGAAGCTCTCAAAGAGGTCGTTGCAGTCAGCCACAATTTTCTTTCCCATTAGGTGGCCTCCTGCGGATGTGTCGAATCGGGCCTTGCACTCAGGGGTAAGACCATTATAAAATTTTTCTACTAAGGCCCAATCCGACAGTCCATGTTGGGAGCAACGCGAGAGTAAGTTTGAAACCTCTCCCATGCTAAGTGATAAGGTTCGTCAGGCTCCATTCTGAAGGAATGGATCTGATCTCGAAGGCGAGAGGCCTTCGCAGGTGGAAAATACTTAGCAAGGAATGCATCTCTAAGTCCAGCCCAAGTAGTGTAAGTACCTGCTGGCTGCGAGTCGGGCCATGTGGCTGCGCGGCCAGCAAGCGAAAAGGGGAAGACTTGGAGATAGCGGGCATCAAGATTAACACCTTCGATGCCGAAGGTGCTACACAGACGGGTGAGACGGTTGATATGTGCTGGCGCGTCCTCATCATCACGACCATGAAACTGACAAGAGTTGTTAATGGCAGTCATGATGTATGAAGGAATTTGCCAAGACTTATCATTGGTGATTTCAAGAAGGGTGATGGGTGAGTTTGCGGTAAAACCCGCGGTGGAACGCTGGTGGACAGTTTGGTTTTCGGCCATTTGGTGAACTGGTGGTGGACTAGGGTAACGGGAGGGTGGTGGGGAATTATGGGGTGATGACTTCGGGGTGAAGTCGTAGTTCGGTGGTTTAGATGGAAGTGTAGAGTCAGAAAGGGCTGAAGATGAAGTTGGGGGTTTTCGAACCTGAGGGTTTGGTGTGGAGAAGGAAGACTTGTCAATTGGTGGCTTCACTGGTCCCTGCGAACGCGTGTGGGGCATGAACTGCGAAACCAAGAATAAACAAGTAAGTCAACTCCAACAAAAGACTCAAAGAAATACAAAAAAGACACTAAAATTACTTGGACTCCTACGACTCACAAACACACAAAAAGCACGTAACGATATCAGTTGAAATCCAAACAAAGCAGTTAACGCAATTGCCAAGAGTCCCCGGCAACGGCACCAAAAACTTGATGTGGAAAAAGTAGTTCAACTAAATAAACTAAAATTACCCTAAATTAAGACTCAAGTAATAAAAATCCAGACTCTCTAACCTGACTAAACTACTCACCGGCAAGTGAACCGGTCGACTCTAGCACAGAAAAGTAAGTCCGGATGTCGAACCCACAAGGACTCTAATGAATTACGTTAACGACTCTATTTAGACTAGACACTGACACGATTAAACAATTGTTGTGTTTTAAGGGGGGTTTTTACTAAAATCCTAAAATTGCAATTAAAATGAAATTAAACTAAGACACGAACGAAGACTAGGGTTTTAATTCAGATGAGATTAAGGACTACCTAGACTTGAATCCAGTTTAACTATGAATGGATTTCTAACGGTTTTATTGTTGTATGGAGCCGGGATCGTGAAATACTAAACCTTAAGGTATTTCAATGCTAAGACTTCCCGACCCTTCTTAGGAAGAAACCTAGGAAACCCTACAAGGCTGTTATGAATAGCGACTGTTAGATTTCCTCTCAGTCCTCTAACGATTCTAAAAGTGCCCTAATACGACTATCTACCTCTCAGCGCGACAATCTAAGGCAATTCTAGGTTCTGACTTGGTTTACTAGACACAAATGCAATTAGGGAACTAAAGTCGACTTCTCTCAAAATCTAATTTAGCTATATACTGCACCGAGACCTAATAACTAACTCGAGCCTCTCAGCGACAAGTTAAGCAGAATATTTATTTCTAATTGTATTTTAATTACTGTTCCTAAGGCTATCGGCCGATTTACCCAAAGATCACCCGAACCCGCAAGGATGCAAATAATCAACACAGACCTATTATGTTAAAGACATCCACCAAAATCTATGTCAAACAGTAAACAATCCACAATCAAAAATAAATACGCACACGCACCAAATCAGAAAATCTAGAACACTTTACTTTCAGAAGTCAATCCATAATCAATCAATAAAAACCGTTAAAAGATCCAAACATAAATTAAACTATCATCTTGTCTAGGTAATATTTAGGGTTTAGCCAAGAAACATGATGTCGAAAATAAACAAACTAGGTTCAAAACAAGAATTCATCGGAAAGTATTGAAAACACGAAATTAAAGAACACCGGGAGATAAAACCCGAACAATCTTCACTTTCACGATCCAAGCTTCAACCGAATGATTCCCGCAAGCTAAAGCACCCCAAAATACTCAAAATCACCTTCAAAATTCGCCCTAGGGTTTCTTGATTCGTAATTAGAGTTGTGTTAAGTTTCTTGGAAAATCATCCCTTCAAAACCCTAGCTTGGAACACATTTTCCCGGAAAATCAAGGCCCTCGCGTGACGCCAAGGGGGTGTCGCGTCACGCGGCGCCTCCTTGCCTGATTTTATTATTTTTTTATTCAACTTCGAGTTCCAGCTTCTTCGACGCGCGTACGAATCCCGGTTTTCTTCCAAACTGCTCGGTTTTACTCGTTTTTCATCACTTTAAGCTACGGGACCTGAAATCAAAGCTTAACGTCAGCAGTATCGAAGTTCTAACCTAAACTAGACTCTAAACGACTGAAAACTGACCAAAATATACACTATAAACATATGTACTTTTCAGTACATCAGTGATAGAAATGTAGTGGAGGTGGTGACTAGTGATAGAATTCCATCACTCCCAAATTTTTTTAATTTTTATTTTAAAATTAGAAATTAACAATAAAACACTAAATTATAAATTTCATTAAAATTAAAAAATAAATTACATAGCAAAATAAAAAAACAACTAAACATTGGAAAAAAAAACTAAACGGGTGGCATCTCCCAACCCCACCTTTCGCAAATCTCGCGCTTTTGTTGAATTACAACCGACTTAAACGGTTCGTCGAGATGGACAATTAAAATTTATATAAAGATGAGGGACCTGAATTGCAATTAAAGGAAAGCTATTTAAAAATAGCTAACAAAAGTTGAGGGACCTGAATTGCACTTTTCATCAAACTTGGTATTAATTCAATTGCAAAACGACAAAACAATCCGAATTGCATTTTTCATCAAACAATCTTTTCACGCGTTATGGTTTCAACGAGTTAGTTTTTTAACGAGTGATAGAAGGAGTGGCGGCGGTATGCGTTATCTTTCCACGCATGGTGGGAGGTCCATCACAGACCGCCCCGCCTCCCCTCAGTATCTTGATATGTGGGGAGGCCCATTTAACATCAATAGAATAGAATCAATGGAAACGTCAATATACTCATACGATCCAGGAGGATGGTTTTATGAGGTATTGTTGTTGTTTTTGCTACTATGTAACAACAAAACACCTTTATGTATTAGATACAGTGCATAAAAAGTTATTATAATAAGGAATATTGGATTTTAATAATCCAAACTATTCGTCGTTGGTCGTCAACAGTCTCAACTTCAAAAATAACCAATGACAGTCCCAAATATTAGCATATTGGCCTCTAATGGACCCTGACTAACAGAACCCTAACGTTGTTAGTCCCCGGTCGTAGGAAAAAACGTTTTTGGCCGGAAAAAGTTTCCTAAAAGTCCGATATAAGGTTATAAAGAGATTTGGGTCGAAAAGGTTGAGTTTTCCGGCCAAAAAGTTGAGTTTTTCGGGCAAAAAGAAGTTTTCCGACAAAAAAATAGTTTTCCAGCGACCTTAATAATTGAGGTTTTTACTAGAAAATGGTTCTTAAAAATCCGTAATAAGGTTAAAAAGAGGTTTAGGACGAAAAGGTTGAGTTTTCCGGCCAAAAATGTTTTTCCGGCGACCGGAGACTAACAGTGTTAGGGTTCTATCAGTCATGGTCCATTGGAGGCCAATATGTTAATAGTTGAGACTGGCAGTTATTATTTTTGTAGTTGGAACTGTTGGCGGCCAACGATGAATAACAGAGATTATTAAAATCCAATATTCCTTATAATAATGGTTCTTCAAACATCAAACGCCATTGTAACAAGATGCTACTATGAATATGTTGGTTATATTTCAGTCGGTTTGATTTCAGAATTTACATCTAGTTGCAACGAATATACGATATACGTTACTATGCCCAAACCTAAACAAATTACCATAAAAACACATATTTGCAAATAATAACACAACCATATTAAATTCACCATGTATATCAACATCAATATAAAGTTATAAACTTTGAAGATTTGTATGAACTCACCTTTGAGTTTTAAGCTCTCCATTATCACACTCCTAGCCAAGTTACTTTGACTATCTAAAAGTCAACTTAATATCATTGGTGCACGCTTCATTGGGGATTATATATAACTTAACACATCAACTGATCTTTTTTGTACCAATTTTATCACTAACCAAATTCTAATTAACCTTGCTTAACTATTGCCTATTGGCATCCATTTAACGATATGTGAACACCAGGAATCAAATTTATATCTCTTGACCCTTTGTTCAACCCAAACTGGCCCATTAATTATTCATTTTTATTAAGCTAACCTAGGTAAAAGAATAAGAACTAACAAATCCATATAGAACAAAAGTTAACTAAACGGGTAGATGCCATTAAGATGAGTCCGTACACAATCTCTCTATGTTTTTGTTTTTACTAGATACACGAAATCGGTCAAACATGGATCACGTTTTCTAAATTATTGCCACCATTGAGTTCCACTCGCGTCCACCTGTTGAGATACACTAGTAGTAGAAGGGCACCCGTTTGACACGAGAGACCGGTTATTAAGCCAATCCACAACCCCTATACAAACCGCAGAATATAACATTAAAACACAAACATAGTCAGATTTCTAGTACATTATGCATTGAAAACTTCACCTTTGCATATAGATTCAGTAGAAAAGTAAGGATAAGTGCAACCGGCATGCCAATAAGATAAAATGTTCCTATGTTGATGTACACAGCCAGATGTTGCCAACCGCATCCCCTTGCCACCCCTGCAAAAAATATGAATGTAAAAAACAAACGGGCCTAGCCAGCCCGGCCCGTACTAAAAGTCATGGCCGGCCCTGGGGGTGGGCGGGGAGGACCACCGGCCAGGGCCCGATATTTCGAGGGGCACGTTTTATATGAAAAAAGCCCATGTATATGTAAAATATTTTTTTAATTGGGTACACCCATACAAACACCAACATAGGCCCCTTTACAAAACTATTCTTATGGTGTTATTAACCCTTTGGCGAGCCCAATACCCAATTTTGTTAAGGCCTAGGGCACATTTTTTCGAGCTCGAACAGGGTACACGAATTTTCAGGGCCGGCCCGTACTAAAAGTGACCCACTTTTAACCCCAACATGCCCATCTTGACACATGTAATATTTAGATTTATATGAAAATGAACCTGATAAGACTCCTTGGATAGAATCAACCATGATGGAGAATACCAAGAGAGGCGTCATAGAAGCGTATTCGCTTATGATCACAGGACTGTCGCTAAAAAGGCCAGCCCAAATATTATGACCAAAGCCCAAAGCTGAAACAATAACAAGTGCAACTACGACAGAAAGCTTTAGAGTCACAGTCATGGCGTGTTTAGCTCTTTCGATATTCCTAGCTCCCAGCTCATTTGACACGCGTGTGCTGTTAATTGAAGAATGTTGTTAAACAGGGATGGGTTTGAAAATCGAAATTAGCAGCTTCGTAAAGTTGGAAGGGAGTAAGATCGTTGCATCTAACCTTGCAGCGGCACTGAGCCCGTACATAAAATTGTAGCTGATAGCTTGTGTATTTACACTGACAAAAACAAAGTGCCCCTTAAAACTGATTATCATTACAAACAAACAAACTAACTAACAAGTAAAATCCCATTCATAGAACATAAACTATCGGTATGATCTGGATAGGGTAAACCTTTCCTCTATCTCAGGGGACAGACTGATTCTATTGTCCCCTAACTCCAAAACCTTTTTTTGACATGTACAATATAGTTAACACGTCACAAATACGATACAGAAATAAACAAGTTTGAGTTGTTATTTTTAACCCATTCGAGAAATAGGCCATGTTCGGGTTGACTTGTTTAACATGTTTAACTAAACAAGTCATGTTCAGGTTGACCTATTTAATTATACCACTTATAATTAAAATAAAATATATATATTTTATAAGGTTAATCTGCCAACCAGCTTACGACGTGTTTAGACCATTTACAACCCACCAACCCATTAATCACACATTTTACCCGTTTATAACCCACCAATTCTTTGACTCCTTTAGATAAAAGGATTACACGATTTGAAGTTTGTCCAAGTTAAGGTTGATATTATTTTATGGATAAACATACCAGCCGTATTTGGGTTTATCACTTCAAGTTTTCAACCCGCCAACCTAACACGACTAACACCCTAATGCTATAACCAAACTCAAAAACTATCCGGATATATTCTTACCACATTGCAATCAAAGAAGTTGTTATTTCAGAATTTGGCAAAATCCCAGCCAGAAGCACAAGTATTTCAAAAGCCCAATACTCTAAGCTTCAAAACACCAAAAAAACAATATGTCAACTTTAATTAAAATGAACAATAGATCATGCACATCAAAAAATTCAAGAACTATTAACTGACCAAATCATAGCAGCAGACGGAAGGGCGAGTTTTAAACCAACAAGAACATAATTAAACGACTCCATCGAAAAACCTTGCCATGTTTCCTTAAACTTTTGACTCAAAAGCACATATCCTGCCAGCATAAGTGCTGAGATACAAAACGTAATCGAAACAGCCAAAGGGGAGCCGATGTAACCCAAAGACGTGTGATACACGAGTACATAATTAAAGGCGAGATGGACGATGAATGGGACTAATGAACACCATATTAAAGGGTTTACGATCGATTGTGTTTGGAGAAATCTCAATATGTTGTGCATAAACCCGAATGCGAATAGTCCAGGGATAAGATATTTGATGTAGAGAGCGGCCATTTTCGCGATTTCAGGATCTTGGTGAAGTAAAATGAGTATAGGTTCAGTGGAATACCAAACAACTGAGATGAGGATGGAGAAGAAGATGGAAATCCAACAAGATGCTTGAAGATATACTCCTAACATTCTGTAAACTTTTGCGCCAAATCCTTGCCCACATAATGTTTCCAAGGCACCACTTAGCCCAATCTGATGAAAAAGTTAAGTTACTAACTTCACATGACGGATCAAACTAGATGAAATTAGACTATAGATTGCACTACTAGAAAACTAGATTGCACTACTAGAAAACTGGGTCATTTCCTACGCGAAATTTGTTGGAGATGTGTAGGAAATGGACATTAGACTGGACGGTATGGAGCACGGCCAAGGGCCGGCGAGCCCCGGCTCCGTCCCGGAACACCGCCCCCCTTGGCCCGTCCCCGTCTTCACCGGCTCCCCACAGCCACCCAAGCCGTGCCTCCTCCTCTCACATACACCTATACATACATGCATATATATACATAAAGGGGCTCATCCCCCACCCCGTTGGTCCATCCCATGTAGGCCCATCCTCACACTCGCTTACGTGGCGGGTGACGTGGTGGCCCATCCTTCCCACACCATACCTTCCAGTCTTAGCGACATATTTCCGACTAAAATGATTTTGTGGGAAAAACTGTCATGCTTCTAAACCATTTTGTCGGAAATGTGTAGAAAAAGTTTTCTAAGCATCTACCAGGGAATTTAAAAAAAAAAGTAAAAAAATAAACATTTTGTCGTAAATGCATTGGACCCAAGCATTTATCAGGGCTTTCCTTTTTGTCGGTAATTTATTGCCAAATTAGGGTTTTCAGGGGTTTTGGTATTTGGTTGGTAATGTGTGTGAATTCCCGACGAAACTTTTTCATAAGAAATTAAGCCTTTTCCTAGTAGTGTTGCAAAAAAACACATAATCTCATGTGAAAATCTGAAAGTCGAAAAATTCGGGATTGGGTAATGGGGCATGGGACTTGGTATGCGCATAGTTGTAAAAATTTACATGGGTATCGTTATAGGTGATGCCCGTCTAATGACGTGAACTTGTTTATCCACATCAAATTAGCTGAAAATATCAACATATATTTACAAGGAAATAAATATGGATTATGTTAAACTTGTTAGCAACTTGATTAAATATGTAAAGTTACAAAATCACTAAAATTAGTTGAGTATTTGATATTACAAGTCGGCTTTCAAGTGCTCAGATAGAGTTTCAGATAACATGTATTCTAACGGATAATTTCTAACCATATATAACAATAATATATACCCACAATTCAATAATCATGTATGAAACTAAGATAATCAATAATAATCGTATACCGTTCCTAAATTAGACTCAATTACATGGTACATCAAGTAAAAAGTAAAAAGTGAAAACGAAAAAACAACCTATGAATTGAATTGATTGTGTTGTATTGGGTAAAAGCACATGTATATCCCATTCATGATTCATTCTGAGCCATGTGACACCTGACGAATTTAAGGCAAATATTGTCCGATTGTGTGTGTGTGTGTGAGAGAGAGAGAACAACAACAACTAACCATGAAGGAGAAACCGGTGACGTTGGCCCAAGAGTTAGCAAGGTTTGAGGCTGCGAGCTCAACATCTCCGAGGTGGCCAACGAACATGACGGATGCTAAGGGTATTGCATAATAAGAAGCATTAGTTATAATCATAGGAAAAGAAAACACTAGCTGATTCTTAGCTTCTTCCCAATCTAGTATCGTCTTCCACCACCGGCCGCCACCCCCCTTGGCCACCAATGGAGTTGTGGTTTCCGACATCTTTATTGTGGATGTTGTTTTTATCGTATGTCACATGGACTCTTATATAACAGGCTGAAGTTAAGTAAGGCTGTTGGCCTATCCCTGTTTTGTCATTTTTTTTTTTGGAATAAACCAGTTTTTCAAAATGTAACTTTTTTCAAATAAGTTAATCTTACAAGAATTATTAATTATTGAAAATAATTAACTCGCAATGTTACATATGGAAAGTGCGAAATGATAAGGAATTCAACAACGCAAAAAATAGCCTCGGAAAAAATTGTCGAAGGATAAAGCGACTACTTGTCTTTGGTTAAAAAATTATGGCTAAAAAGTTTTTCTATGTATGGTATGTAGCTCTGAAGAGCTTCTATTTTTAAGCTTTTAAGAAAAAACTCATACTCAATAAAAAGTCTTGCTTAATTGAAAGAGCTTGAATCTTTTAGTTTTGGAGCTTGAATCTTTTGCTTGAACGCTCCTACTAGTAGCGTTTAGAAGGAGCTACAAGTTTTTTTGGGAAAAAAAAATGACTATTTTAACCTCTAAAGATAATTAACTTTTTAATGCACAAACTTTTTAAATTTTTAGTTATATGCATTTTGGTCATTTTATATATTTTATTAAAATTTTTAGCTACTCTGTCAAACACCATATATATCTAAAAAGCTACAGCTATCAGCTACCAGCTTTCAGCCACTAACTACCAGCTTCCACCACCAGCCACCAGAGTCCACCACCAATTCAAGGGAAAACTCGGTAACCCACCCGTCCGTAGGCACGACTGTGAAATTACCGGTAAACTCGTTTGGCTCAAGGATTGAACCCAGGTTTCCCTGGGTCTCCTATCATTTCCCACCAGTGCCTCACTATGAGTCAAGTAGGAATTGAACATGCATCTTTCAAGAGAAATGCAAGTTTTCCATCACTTGATCTAGAGATTATTGAAAAAATAAGAGTACACTGCAGTTTTTGTCCATAAGGTTTGCTCAAAATATAAGAGTCCGTCCACCTTTAACGCTCTTCTTCCTTGACGTTTCAAGTTTTAACAATTTTCCTTCTTCAGTTCTAGTTCTCGATATCTTAATTTTTTCACAATCATTGATTGGAATTCTTCCACCATTCGAATCACCTTCTTGGTTTTCATTTTAGCCTGAAGGTTGATGAAGGCTAAAGTGAAAATCAAGAGTTTGATTCGAATGATGGAAAAATTTTAATTGCTGATTACGAAGAAACAAGATATCGAGAATCGAAGAAGGAATTACGTTGAAACTTGAAAAGTCAGAAACAAAGAGTGTCAAAGGTGGACGAAACCTGATATTTTGAGCAAACTTCAAGGACGAAACTGCATTAACTCTTAATCTTAGGCTATGCGGTATGGTGATGGTCCTCCATTGGAGGATGATCCGCCACGTAGGCGCCACGTAGATCGGGTGTGAGGATGGGGCAAAGAGGATGGAGGTGAGGAAATGGGGGGATGAACCTAAAATGTATATATATATATATATATATATAAGTTGTATGTATAGGTGTGTGAGAGAGGGGGAGGGGCGTCGCCATCGTCCGTTTCTAGCCGGAGAGGACGCCGCAGCAGGGGACGGAGGGGGGGGGGCGAAATGGCTGAAGGATCGGCAACGAAGGAGGACGGACCTCCATACCGTCCAGCCTTATATTATTACCAAGGGAATTTTGGTGATTTGATATACACTAACAAAATAAATCAATAGAGTTGGTGAACTAGATTAACAGTGTTAAAACTAGAAATATCATGGAGGAAAATACTAAAGGTGTAGGAAATCTAACATTACAAACAAAACTCAGGAACGGAAAATGCACTTTACCACCGTGATTAACTTCTTCTAAGTTGATTTTCAATTTCTTTTGTCTTTTCATTTCCTCTGCCTGAGAGATGAGGCGGAGTGCTTTTCATTCTACTCGCTAGTTATCTTAATTTATAAAAACAATATACCCATTAATTTGTTTGATGCCAAGTATATTTATCTCAGTTTAAAGATAAAAGGGGGATGGATCTATGCTGAAAAAATAAATACGGTAACAACACACAAAACAAAATTAATTATTTATTTTTCAATCTTAAAAGTTTTTGAAATAAAAGAAAATGATGGAAATATAATGTTTATTACTTAACTTGAAATTTAGCTAAACAGATTAATTATATAAAGAGAGAGTTTTATTTCAAAGTAAAGTTTTTCTTACCTAATTTTAAATTTCTAACTACATAGCTAATTTTTCGAGTTATAACTTTCTGAGCACCCGATTTCTGTCGGTTCTAACAATTTGTGTTGAATTGACTAAAAACATCCACAATAATATTTAGAAGATTTTTTAAGATGTCACATGGCACCTGCCCATAAATTTTTCTCTTATCCTCTCATAAGGCTCATTCTAAATACACCCTCCTAATTACTAATTACACCCCCCTCCCCTATAAAAACATCATATCAATTAATAATTTTATTTTGTTTTTAGTCTATTTTGTCTTTTAGTTAATAACTTTTGTTAAGTTTTTAGCTTTTTTATCTTTTAGTTGTGTTTTTTTAATCTTTTATTTAGTGATTAATTATATTATTATTATTATTATTATTATTATTATTATTATTATTATTATTATTATTATAACTAATTATTTATCCAATTACATTTATAGTAGTAACAGAAACTATAAAAAAAATAAGTGCATTCTTACAAAATTATATCATTAAACATTTCACATACCGAGCTTTAATCTACAACATAATATGTAGCAGGTTGTGCTATCCAAGAATTATACATATTTTGACGTGATTCAAATATATTCCCCCAGCCAGCCGCATTATTTTCTCTCATTAATGTCCATAGGTTGTTTGTGGTGGCAATTGGATACTCTCCTTGCAATTCTACCATTATAAAATGGCCACCATTCACGTGTGCAATTGAAATTAATTTTTTTTTCTGGGAACTGGTGAGTGCCTCTCCAAAGCGAAAAACAAGTCGAACTGTTTCTTTTTTCTTTAGATAAAAATTGAACGATTACGTTAAACTTGTTCGCAATCAAGAATCCTGCCTCTAGCATAATCCTCCAATGTTTTTTTGGTGCAACCCCCGACCCTAACCAAGCCAAGGACGTAAACACATTTTCAAATGAGCCACAGAAAGCTTTAGTGTACTTATTTCTAAACTAAAGTAGCTCTTCCAATAGTGATCTTCGGATAAATAACCGTTCATCTTTATTGTACCCTAGAGCAGAAGCTGTCGCCCGAAATACACAATTTTCATCACCTAACACGTTATGTATACGTGTAACATACGCATGGATAGGGTTGTCCAAAAAGCTCGCGGCTCGCTCGAATTTAGCTCGGAAAAAGCTTGCTCGATATGAATCTGTTTAAAAGTGAGCCGAGCCGGCTCGGCTCGGTTAGAAAGTGAGTCTAGCTCGGCTCGGCTCATAACGAATCAAATTGGCTCGGTTTGGCTCGCTTGGTAGCTCGGCTCGTCTTAGCTCGAATTATTTTACTTAAGAACCGAGTTCGTTCAATTTTTTTTTTAAAACCGAGTTCGTTCAAAAAAATTTTTAATAAATAATTTTTATTAAAATAAATATTTCTAAAATAATAATAATAATAATAATAATTACTATTATAATAATAATAATAAATGATTACCACTAGTAAATAATAATAATTAAAAAGACAACAAAAAGACAAAAAATAAATAAAATGTTGATTTGTGATGTAAAGATGTGATGTTTTTATAGGGGGGGTATAGTTAGTAATCATGGGGGGGGGGGGGTGTATTTAGTAGCACCCTCTCAAAAACAAAATACTCGTCAAATATTTATTTTCTCTCTCCTCTCTCCTACATCACACTCACATACTTTTCTTCACTCCATTTTTTCTCATTTTTTTCTCACATACACCACTACACTATCTCTCCTCTACCTCACACCCTCTCTCCTTAAAAACACCAAAAAATGCCTCTATTGTGGATGCTCTAAGAGGGTGTTTAAGGTTGAGTTTTGAAAATAGATTGTGTGTTTTGAATAATCAGAATCAGAAAATTAACTGTAACAAAACGTGATGTTCAGAGATAATGTTTGGATTTGATTATGTTGTTTAATATCACAATAATCAGACAATCAACTATTTGAGTGTTTGGCAAATATATATTTAAAAAAATAAACTAGTGAAAATCCTTTTCTAAACGCAAATAATCAATTTTTGGAAAACTGCGTTTTGTTGCAGTAGGGGGGAGCTGCTTTTGGAAAACTGCGTTTTGTAACTTTCTAAACGCAAATTATCATTTTTTTTTAATTTTTTTTACCCAAACACTCAAAACTGATTATTTACGATTTCAAAACTCAATAATCTAAAAATCTCCTTCAAAACTTAACTCCAAACACCCCCTAAGTATGTTAACTAGAAGGTTATTTCAGTCAATTACACCTAAGGTAGAGGCCTATAATGCAAACTTTTTTTACCCATTATATATACACACACGTACACACATAAATCTTTTTCTCTTTCTAGTCTTGAAAGGGTACAGTCCCAAACCATGCGCCGACAGGCGTAACAACAAGCCTATGTTGTTTGCGGAAATACCCAAAACAAGTGAACTTAATATTTGAACTTTAGACTTAGTCACCATCAAGAATATCCGCGCAAGCCTCTACGGCGCAAGCCTATGCATGCCAGTAAGGCATAGTACAACTAGTACAAGTGACAGAGCATGCGACCAATAGGCGCCCGCCAGACTGTGTCTAGTGGAACCTCACGGCGAACAATCGTGCAGGAGACAAGAAGTACAAAAAGACAGTGACGTGTCACCAATCACTGTGCGCCATGCACTGCTCCACGATCTCTATTAACCGTTGATGACATACCCGACAGTAAAGAAAATTGCCAGGCTACGTGGATCCAATCAGCGTGCGCCATCTTCCCATTTGCCTGCAAACACTAATGGTTCTGTCCAAGGGGACAAATCAAATATTCCTTGATGTCGATGTCGAGCCCAAGGCCCATCAGCCCATCTCCTTCGTTGCCCTCTTTGGTTATAAATAGAATACTTCACCTCCAGGTTTAAGCATCGCTCTCTTACACTCCCACTTAATACACACACTTATTATCCTCAAAACAAGTTTTTTATTCTCACGCCAGAGGGTGGTTACAAGGAGAACCCCCAATCCTCTTCCTTGTAACGAGATTCACGGTGTTGTGTTGTTTTGCTGGATTAAGCAATCATCAGGCGAGAAAGAAAGAAGATTAATCTTATCTGAATAAGACTAATCCCACAAGTTAACATTCGGATTAACTTGGCGTTTCTATAAATCTCCACCACCTCACCATCTAACTACTACCACTCCAGTACCACCACCAACATCGCACCATCCCTACCACCACTACACCACCACCACATCACCATCCCCGCTCTACCTCCACCACCCCATGCACCTCACCACCCCAACCGCACCACCCACCATCATTCCACTACTACCAACGCACCACCACCACCACCACCACCACCACCAACCACACGTTTTGGTGGATTCTAGTGGTCAGATCTAAGCGGTTCAGGGTGGTTTCTAGTGGCTAGATCTACTCAAAGTTTCAAAAACCCTAATCTTATGCACACCGCCGATCATCGTCGCATCTTTCATCATCTTTTCTTCATAGGGCCGTAAAGCATCATTGGAAATACCATATCTAACTAAAACGTCGATTGGAGACGATTGAGCTGTTGAAGAAGAGCGAGTGCACGAGTTCTAGTCGTTGAATCGCTGCTATGGGTGCAACTGGAAAGTCTGATTGATCGGATTCTGGTGCTGTTACGGAGAAATGTTCTCCAAGAGGGGAGAGTGATGGTCAGATCTGGGCGATTAGGGCGTACATGGCGGTGGTGGTTGGCAATGGCGGTGAACAAGTAGAGAGAAAGAATGAGAGAGGTGGGTTGGGGTGGTTAAAGAGATGGAGAGTTTAAAGAGAGGGAGCACACAAACATATAGAGAGGTGGGTTGGGGTGGTTTTATTATATATATAATTTTGTTTTTTAATAGCAGGGCATTTTCTCAAAACAAGTTTGTTGGTGCAGTCATCTGTCGTCTTCGTCTAATGTCGAGTCCGGGTTCCGTTGCGAATTGTTCAAGCATGATATCATCATTACATGAGCATATGAGAAAAATAATTAGTATACGACAAAGTGTGAAGGCCATTTGTGTTGATAGGACCTTTGGATGGTCCAATGATGTGCTTCCAAATGAGGGTCCAATAACAAGAGTTCAAGAAGTCAAAAAGTCATGGTGGATCGCTTATATTAACAACTTGTCAGATCGCCTTTATGAACTTGTGGAGTCGCTTTTATGGCAGACATATGGATCGCTTATTCGGTTTTAGTGTAGGATCGCTTTTGTGGTTTGTCACTATGAGCGATTCCAAGCTAGTATATATAGGATCATTGTTCATTTCATTTGTAACAACTTTCAGATCTGATACCGAGGTATTGCCGGTTTTTCCTTGTAATCGAAACGTTGTAAAATTAATATACAAGAGGATTTAAGTATGATACAAGCTGTGTACGAATCCGTTTCCTTGTTTCCGCCTCTGAAACGGAGTTGAGCTCTTCCGAACGACTCGTTTAGGTCGAAATTCGATCCTACAATTGGTATCAGAGCCAAGGAGGAGGAGATCTCGCATATACAGCTCGTTTTTCATCATTTTTCTGCTTCTACACCTTTCTTTTCCGGAAAAACTAAACATTTTACGGTCAAAATCGCTTCAAATTTACAAATTGTGTGCGGAATCATGATTTAACAAAACCTGGAAGTTTTCAGAACCTAATTCGGCTTAAAATTGATTAAAATTGAAGTTTTGTTCAAAAGCGGTTCGTGTTTTGCTGACATCACATTTAGGACCGCTCCAAATAATCACTTCTAGACCGCTTTTTGAGACAATCGTGGACCGCTCATACGGCATCACAATAACAGTCGTGGCTCGCTCATAATGACATGCTGTGAACCGCTTATAGTACATAATCAGGCCCGCTTTTGATACACCATCTGACTCGCTTTTGTGTCATTGCATGTGAAACAATTAATACCACCGCCCCACTAAAGAACATCGGCCCTATTATATTGAAGTTAGTAACCGCCCATCTTTGGTTTCATTGGCCCATCTTAGCGGCCCAATCAAGGGTGTCGTTGGACAGTTCGCTTATACGTGCCGCCCAATCGGATTTTATTATAAATTGTTGCAGCCCAGTTTGTGTGGCCCAATTAATGGTTTGTATGTGAACGACAATATCAGAGTTTGCTGCCCAATATGTCACCGTCCACCGCCCCACTATCTTGTAAACGGCCCAATCATTAGGCTTGTGCACCGCCCATTATCATTCAAAGCTCAATCAGATTTAAAAAAAAAATAAGTTTGAAGTGTGTTCAGGTCACATGAGATACTTTGAAAGGCCAAATTCGCTGGAAAATTGGTCCTAGTTCGTATAGTTTGGAGTTCACAGTTGTCAAAGGTTCATCAGTCTGTTTGAAAGTCATATCAGTTCGTTAGTAGTGATCTGGTCATTTGAGTTTGATCTGAGTCAGCAGTTCACTCAGTGTGTCAACTTTCAGTCCGCACAGAAAATTCTTAGTTCGAGTACCAGTTCGTTTCCATTATTTGATAAATCTTTAAACTGATTGTGTTTTTTGTTTGTATGTTTTCAGGTATTTCCCGAAATATCATCTGATTCTTGAAGCATGGATTCTGATTTTTACAACGCATTCGCTACTCCGAGTACCCCAATCACTGCTGTTCAAACCACAATGCTCGAAAACGAAACCGGAACGATGCAAAAACCTCCCAAGTTAATGAACATCGAAGAATACAAAGGTTGGGAAGGTCGGTTTGAGAATTGGGTGCAAGCGAATTATCTTGACGCTTGGGAATGCGTGGAAACAAAGTTATTCGACCATTGAATAGTGATGAAGAGCCAGTTCCAATCAAAGATCTTAGAGATGATGAGAGGAAGAAGTACAAAAATGAGAAAATGATGCTAAGTCTTCTTCAACAGGCAGTGAAAGAAGATATCATGGTTCTGCTACAGCATAATGGAACGTCTTACTTAATCTGGAAAGCGTTACGTTCGAAGTTTAGGGGAAGTGAAGAGATGGTTAAAAGCAAGAAGTCGCTTCTAAAGAAAGAATTTGATCTTTTTCGTGGGTTGAAAAATGAGAGTACACGAGAGATTATTGAACGATACTGTAACTTACTTGCGAATATGAAAAGATTAAGTATTGAAAAGAGTAATGAAGAGTTGATCGACAAACTTGCTGATGCGTTGCCATATGATAGTTGGGGCACATACTTGATGATGCTCAGAAACAAGAAAGGTTTTAGCAATCTGACGCTCAGTAAGTTTATCGAAAAGATTGAAGCTCAGGAAATGGAACAGAGGAAAGTGATTAGAATGAAAGATTTCGATGGTGAACAAGATATTGGGTTATATTATAAAACTGGGATAAATGAGAAATCGTCGAATTCATCCCCAAAGATTGTTACTGGTATGAGTGCCAAGAGCTTCTCTGAAAGCCCATCATCTGGATCAAGCAGCAAGACCAGTTTTACTTCATTTCCATCATTTGATCCGAACATCTCTGCAACTAAAAATGGGAGAAAATTACAGTGCAACATTGTATTGAATCTTGAAAATGATCAAGATTATTCTGAGGATATTGCAAAAAACCAAATGTCTTTATTAGGAATGGTTTTGGAATCTTACACTTGTTTTGTTGCAGGTCGTATCGGCAATCCAATGCTAACCAAAGAAGACTACGACCAGATAGATGCTGAAGAGATGGAGTTGATGGATATAAAGTGGTGTTTGGCTAGTGTTTTACAGAGAGCTGAGAAGTTCAAACAAATCACGGGGAGAGATGATCTTCGTGATGCGAATGTTTCTACTTTAGGTTTTGACAAATCTAAAGTCACTTGTTTTCGGTGCAGGGAAAAAGGACACTTCAAGAGGGAGTGCACAAACCGAGAAGCAAATGGAGCTCAAAATCCGTTCAACAACAACAACGATTACTATCGCAAAGCCATTTATCACCAAGTTGGTCAATCATCTCAACAACAAAAACATCAAGCTCAGACTGCACATGGAAGAGATGTGATTGAAGATACCGGAAAAAGAGCTTGTGTGGTTAATCCAAATCAAAAGCAATCATTTACCTGGGATAACTACATACCAGAAAATGGAAAAGCTTGTTTGATTGATCAAGAAGATGAAAAGCTTGCAGAAGGTTTTAGCTGGGCAAAGTTCACTTGGGATGATTATGTTCCTGATCAAACTACAGCTTACACTGCATTTACAGCAAAGATTGTAGATGATAGTGATGATGATACAGAGTATTGGGCGAGAAAATACAGAGAAGATATGAAGCTGCTTGCTGAGAGTGATAGCGAAGACGAAAAAGTCAAGAAGGAAAAGAAAAAGAAGAAGATTAAGACACCGGTGAGTAGTGATGATGAAGAGGTGCCGGTGGTAAGAAGGCAAAAGATGACAGAAGTGCCTAAGTTTAAAGTTGAGAACAAGTTGATGCAAAAGAAGTTCCGGTAAAGTGTGAAAATTGTGAGATTGTGAAAAAGCAGAACAGCACGTTGATTAACAACTTAAACCGTCTGAAGGAGTCATATGATGTGCTGAACAAGACAATGAATCAGTACAATCAAACGAGTGAAGAACAAGCAGTTGCTATGAAGACTCTTCAAGGAGCATTTATGACAAAGCAAAAAGTTGTAAACAATTACATTGAAAAGTATGCTGCTTTAGAACAAAAGCTTGAGCTGCAACGAATCGAAACGGAGAGAGTTAATCGTTTATTAAAAAGTTACTCATGTACTTCATATGTGATTGACAGGATTTATCCGACTGTTGAGAGCATGAAGGTATGGGAAGAGGATGATGTAACTGAAGAGAATGCAGCTGGAGTTGATGCTGGTGAAAAGATTGCTGACAAGAAGAAGAGTGACAAGAAAAAAGATATTGAAAAAACGTCATCTGGTAAGAAGAAAAGTGTCAGTTATAACAGATGTCCACCCCCGCTGGAAAATGGATATTTGCCTAGACATCCTAACGATGAAAGAGTCAAAAAGGCCACAAATTTACAGTGGGAGTCAGAGTCGTCGGTTAATCTTCCAGAAAGTATTGATGTTGTATTTACATCATCTGACACTGATCAACAGTCTCAATTGATGAAGAAAGTCGTGGATCATGTGTTAGATAGTGATGACAGTGAAGAGTCAAAGTCGGAGTCAGCGTCAGAGTCGAAATCTGAGTCAAAAACTCTGGGGCAAACAGTAAAACAGGGAAAATTAGTCTATGATAGAAAATTCTTGTTATCAAAATCTAATTTGGATGATGGGTTGTTTAAAGTTGCTTATACTTTGAATAATTCAGACAAATTATATTCTGATGAGGAATTTCCATTAAGAGGTGTCAAAACTGAACTGATTAAAAAGGTTTTTATACTCTCGGAAATCAATATTTCTGAAATCAAAGGCTTATGTTTTAATGATAAATCTAAAAAATACACCTCAAGAGTACAACAGAGATTAAACAAGAAAAAGAATTACAGTTCTGGTTCTGGTTTCCAAAAGAGATCAAACCATAGCGGTAATTTCAAAAAGAAAGGATTAGGTTTTACTTCGACAGAAAAACAGAAAAATGAAAAATATGTTCGTGATTTTAAATCCAAAATGTCCTTTGTTTCAGGTACATCAACAGATGAAGAAGAAAAAACATGTTTCTGGAGGGAAAAGAACAGTGAGTTTTTGAAAAAGAAACAAGCTGAACAAAAGAGAGACTCGAGAACCTGTTACCGGTGCAACAATGTTGGACATATCGCTAAAGATTGTTCTCAGGCGATACAATCAAAACAGGGAGTTTTTCGTAAAATCTCAGAAAAGGTGTTTGCGTTCGAATCACCACTTGATAGAACAAAACTGTTTAAAGATTCTATTTTTGAAATTGGTGAGAGTTCGAATAGATTTTACAAGAAGAGAGCCAAATCTGACAATCAGAAATGGGTGGTTAAGAAGGTTGGTGGAAGCTCTAGCGATGATTCTGATAGATCAAAATCAGAGGAGCTATCTTCAGGCGATGAAACTGATTCCACAAATTCAGTGGAGCCACAACTTGTATCAAAATGTGAAGCTGATGTAAAAGTTGAAAACTCAGTTCCGAGTGTTAGTGATGATGAGTTTCCATCACTTCGGGCTGAAAATTATAAAAAGAAAATTGGTAAAGTTGAGATTTCTAACCAATTTTATCATGATGAACAGGAATTTGATGCTGAGAAGGTCTTTAACCCCAGAGTAAAACATATCTTTGGCAAGATGATTGATCGAAAAGTCAAAGGGGTTAAGGAATTTTACGAGAAGAAGACAAAGAAGGAAAAAGTTGAACCATCCCTGGTTTGTGACTGGGATGGTACATATTTTGAACAGTAAGTCTCAGGACTTGCCGGAGCTCCCAGGTTGGTAAGCGTGGAGCATGAATCGGCATCTTTCTTAGAGTTGTATTCGGTAACGTCATTCAAACGGTAAAGAGGTTTGTTTGTGTATTTCTTACAATTGGTACAGAGGTTTCTGAAATGCAAATGGTAAATCAAGGACATTAAGTTGTACTTGTATTTTCCTACATTGGTCGAAAGACAAGATGATGAACCACAACCCCGAACATTTGTTGGATATTTCTACAAATGATAATCTACAATTGGTAAAATCATTCAAACTTATTTTCTGGAAAAACCATTTTGATTAAAACAAACTTAAGTGTTTTGAAATCTAAATGGGAAAATAGTTTGTTGATAGGGGGAGTTCTGATTGTTTATGCCTAGTGAATGGCGATTTGAGGAGATTCGATATCAGTTGTCATGTTTTGTATAGTTTGTTTTCAATTTTCATTAGATGTATTTGAATTTTAGGGGGAGTAAGAATTTTTAGAAAATCCAAAAACATCAGAAAATTTGAAAAAGTCAAAAACATGATAAAATTAAAAAATGAGTTCTTGTTGCAAAAAGAGGAAATGATAGTACATCAGTGGACTATCACGACACGCTAAAGAATTGGAAAGTCAAAATGTGATAAACGATCTTACTGCGGATGTGTCAGTAGATTTTTGCACATTTAGTAAATTGAAACGAGATATAAACCTAAATCAAACTTGCTTGATTCGTGGGTAACTATTCTTGGATATATGGGTAACCCCCGAAATCTTGTTTGAAAGGTCCCGTATTCTGAGATACTAGGTCTTTATGCTCAGTGATATCTGGGGTATTATCCCGGGACTTCTGCTGTATGGAAGTACTGACCTAGTCCTCGGATAATACTTTCTGCAAATGCTTGAAAAAGCGCCGCCCTCAGCATGCTGATGAAACAATAAAATTGATAGTCGCTGCTGTTGAAATGCAAAAAGATCCTCTAAAGGGGACCCACCAAAAGTCGAGCCGTCATCTCTCTGCTGAACGGAAGTTCTGACCTGAGCTCTCACGGTTTCGCATTTAACCCCTTTACAGATATCATCTGTGGTATACTCACCTGTAAGACTGAATATTTGGGATCTGGATACGGGAGTATATTCAAGTGGAGTGATACACAATTAAGTTTAAGTCTCTAAAACATTAATATCGTATCTCGAATCGATTGAAATTTGTGTTGAAAATTTAAGTGGACAAACATACTGACAATCTAGGTAAATTGTTTAAAACTAAATATGTTTAAAGCTTAACGGTGTTGGTGATTTGTCTCAAAACTGATATGATCCTCTTGCACGAGCTCACAAAAAATATTGTTTGTAAATAGTTTATTTCTGCATTTTAGTTTCTTTATTTCAAAATACAAAAAGATTTTTGGTGTGTTTTAGCATAAATTTTTGAAAATTCAAAAAGATTTTCGACAACTGATGTTGAATAGCTGATTTTCAAAATTCCGAGTGCTAAACATGATGAGCAATTCTTGAGGGGGAGTGTGTGTGTGAAATTAAATGTTTTCATAATCTAACCTGTCAAGTGGTTCATCAAAATATCTGTGTTTGTTTTGAATGAGAATCTGGATTGGTGCAAGTTCATATGTTTAAAATATGTATGTGAAAGAAATTTACTCTGAGGTAGAGTTTATGCAGGAAAGCCAGACGTCGATCCTGAAGATGTTGCTGAAGATCAAAGGAATGCCAGCAAATCGAGAGGGGGAGTCTGAAGATAGAGAGAGAGAAGCCCGAAGACTGTTAAAGACTGAAGTCGTTGAAGACTCGACACTTTAGACTCGTCAACATCTGAGGGGGAGTCTGTTGGTGCAGTCATCTGTCGTCTTCGTCTAATGTCGAGTCCGGGTTCCGTTGCGAATTGTTCAAGCATGATATCATCATTACATGAGCATATGAGAAAAATAATTAGTATACGACAAAGTGTGAAGGCCATTTGTGTTGATAGGACCTTTGGATGGTCCAATGATGTGCTTCCAAATGAGGGTCCAATAACAAGAGTTCAAGAAGTCAAAAAGTCATGGTGGATCGCTTATATTAACAACTTGTCAGATCGCCTTTATGAACTTGTGGAGTCGCTTTTATGGCAGACATATGGATCGCTTATTCGGTTTTAGTGTAGGATTGCTTTTGTGGTTTGTCACTATGAGCGATTCCAAACTAGTATATATAGGATCATTGTTCATTTCATTTGTAACAACTTTCAGATCTGATACCGAGGTATTGCCGGTTTTTCCTTGTAATCAAAACGTTGTAAAATCAATATACAAGAGGATTTAAGTATGATACAAGCTGTGTACGCATCCGTTTCCTTGTTTCCGCCTCTGAAACGGAGTTGAGCTCTTCCGAACGACTCGTTTAGGTCGAAATTCGATCCTACAAAGTTTTTATTCTCACGCCAGAGGGTGGTTAGAAGGAGAACCCCCAATCCTCTTCCTTGTAACGAGATTCATGGTGTTGTGTTGTTTTGCTGGATTAAGCAATCATCAGGCGAGAAAGAAAGAAGATTAATCTTATCTGAATAAGACTAATCCCACAAGTTAACATTCAGATTAACTTGGCGTTTCTATAAATCTCCACCACCTCACCATCTAACTACTACTGCTCCAGTACCACCACCAACATCGCACCATCCCTACCACCACTACACCACCACCACATCACCATCCCCACTCTACCTCCACCACCCCCATGCACCTCACCACCCCAACCGCACCACCCACCATCATTCCACCACTACCAACGCACCACCACCACCAACCACACATTTTGGTGGATTCTACTGGTCAGATCTAAGCGGTTTAGGGTGGTTTCTAGTGGCCAGATCTACTCAAAGTTTCAAAAACCCTAATCTTATGCACACCGCCGATCATCATCGCATCTTTCATCATCTTTTCTTCATAGGGCCGTAAAGCATCATTGGAAATACCATATCTAACTAAAAACGTCGATCGGAGACGATTGAGCTATTGAAGAAGAGCGAGTGCATCAGTTCTAGTTGTTGAATCGGTGCTATGGGTGCAACTGGAACGTCTGATTGATCGGATTCCGGTGCTGTTGCGGAGAAATGTTCTCCGAGAGGGGAGAGTGATGGTCAGATCTGGGCGATTAGGGCGTACGTGGCGGTGGTGGTTGGTGATGGCGGTGAACAAGTAGAGAGAAAGAACGAGAGAGGTGGGTTGGGGTGGTTAAAGAGATGGAGAGTTTAAAGAGAGGGAGCACACAAACATACAGAGAGGTGGGTTGGGGTGGTTTTATTATATATATAATTTTGTTTTTTAATAGCAGTGCATTTTTGTCTTTTCATAAAAGAACTGACAGACTTATTAGACAGAGTTAGTCAAGAGGACTCAGATAGTTACAACTAGAAAAATCAGGTACTCAAATAGTTAAAATTTTGAAAATCGGACTCAGGCTTTTAAAACCATCAAAACACAGAGACTCAAAAAAATTACTTTTTATTTTAATCGTATCTGTGGGATCTCGTAAGGTTGTTAGGTTGAGCGGTATGGGGCGTTAAGCCCCTGCCACCTCAACTGATTTCGATCAACATCGCCACCTCCCACAACCATACCAGAGGCGAGCGACACTGGGGAGCCCTACTGTTGGCCAGAGATCACAATAGCGAGCATTGATTATTGGGCCATGGTTGACTAGCCACTGCGAACGACCCTTTTTTTTAAATATTTTTTTTATTTTAAAAACAAATTTTTACCCTATAAATATACCCATTCAACCCATTTTTTAACACATAATTCACCAATTCATCCCATATTTTTAACTAAAAAACCATCTCTTCCAACCCATAACTTCATCATGTTTCCGGTTAATGACGACTCGAACGCGTTTTCTCCGAACAATCCATGTTACATATCTACTCAACAAAACCCGTGGACCATGAACGCCAACACCCGTGAAGGTGAATACCGACCACTACCGACCGAGAATTCACCAATATGGAAAATGCAATCACCACAACTGTCACACCCCAATCGATGGCGGAATCATCGGGGCGCGGCACTAGGCGAATCAGATTATTCAAGAGAATCCATAACAACTATATTGCGATAATATTTATTACATTCGTTATCCCATACTAACAAATAACACAATCACGTAAGTCATCACAGATTACTTGTCCTCTCGAACAATCCAAATCCGACAACCTAAATTTTAGGTGAGTTTCTAGACTTCCTAGCTTGATTTGATGTAGGCTTCAACTAGTCCTGCAACATACGTTAAAATAATGTCAATACAAAAGTATTGGCGAGTATACAGGTTTGATATGTAATAGAATAATAGATTAAAAAGTGCTGCGAATTTCCATATGCATAAACGTAATACACGACATATATACTCACAAAACTGATACTACCAGCTAAGTCCTCGATGCTCGACTCTTCGATGGCATAACTAGACCCCGTCGGGCACAATAGTACTATACTAGTCGTGGTGGGACGTCACGAGTATAAGTCCTAGCATACATGCAACTAGCATCACGTATATCTATGCAAACAGTTATTCGCAAGTGATAAATTGACAATTTGAATCATTCGTTTGATAAGTTCGATTTATAAGGAACGTATGTTACACCCAAAATTCGATAAAAGGGGTCAAGTATACTCACAGTGCGTATTTGGTTGGATTGACGGGATGATGCCTGAGAGTGCCCTGATTTCAGACTAATTATATGAGTATTGGATTACGCGTTAATTGGTATCGAATTACACGAAATTGGGCGAAAGTTAGATCGAAAGTTGGCCCATTCGGATGGGACGTCCGAGCGGATAGGCTGTTCGATCAGATGGTCAGCTCGATCGAGTGGGCTGCTCGATTGGCCAGCCCGTCCGATCGGCTAGCCTGGCCGATCGGCTAGACCGCTCGGTCGACTGGGCCGCTCGATCGGCTGGGCCGCTCGATCGGCCAGCCTGTCCAGCTGTTTTTCGATGATTTTTGCGTGTTTTTGGTGGTTTGGTCGGGACGTTGTTGTGACATGTTGAACAACTGAAATCCCATCAATTTTCGACCTGTTCTAACGGCCGGGAATCACCCCGTTCCATCAGGACTTGCCGTTCTTGACGGTTTTCCTTTGTTTAACCCGTACTTGGTGGTAACATTGCTAGAAATCAGATCTTTGACCAACACATCACTAGGAATGAGTAGAAGGTCGGTCTAAGCTCTGGTTCTACCGTTTTTATGTATAGATCTGATGTGAATACCTTGATTATTATTGCGGAATTTCTTAGATCTGAGTTGTTCTTGGTGGAATGAGGCCAACACTTGAAGTTCATAGGAACTTCATGATGACATCACTCTAGAACATCTCAAATCCATAACTTCTTGATTGGAAAACATAGATTTAGACGAGATTTGTGTAAAATCGCATGGAAACCATTCGGATCTGAGTTGTTCTTCATGGGATGACATCACTTTTGAAGAACTCCATGGTGACATCACCCTAGAACACTCCAAATCCATTGATTTCACGGTTAAAAGTTGAGATTTGAAAGGTAGAATGATGAAGGAATGCATATAGATTAAGGAAGTACAAGATTTGAGTTAAAAACTTACGAGAATCGCGAGAAATCGAGAGATTAAGGGGCTGGAACGTCTTGGTCGAGTAGCAGCAGCAACAACAAGTGTTTGGGGTGAAAAGGGGGGTATTTATAGGCAAGGAAGGAGGGAAAAGGAGGAAAGGTGGGCCGGATCGGTTGGCCCGTTCGGTCGGCCGGCCCAACCGATCGACTGGCCTGTCCGATCGGGCGGCCCAGCCGATCGGCTGGTCCGTTCGATTGGGTGGCCCAGCCGGTTAGCAGTCCTATCCGATTGGCCGGCCCAGCCGATCGGCTGGCCCGTTCGATCGAGCGGCCCAGCCGTTCGGCTGGTCCGTTCGATCGACTGGCCCAGCCGTTTGGCTGGCCCGTCCGTACGGAAGCCTTTCGATCCTCGTTTTTGGTGCGTTTACAACTGTTTGGGTCATATTTTCATATATTTATATTATTATTAAATTATTTATCATAATTACTCACAAAAGGGTCGTGTATACGTTTCTATATAACCAATATTCGGTGCGGTGATCGATTTACGCGTGCCTTCGAGTGCGTTCTTCGATGTGATGTGCCACAATGATTATCGGGGCACTACTTGCTCGTGTTGCCGTCATCGTCACGATGGCTGGAGACATGGTACTCACCCGATAGTCTTTGTTAGCGTTGCTTGTTTACGTTTTGACAGCTCACGGTTATCGAGGAGGGTAGATTAAGCCCTCACTCAACATCATCGTGTGTTATAATTTATGAAAATAGGTTTGTAATAGCGTTAGAATATGCGTAATTATTCGATTATACTTCGATTTAGCGATATATTTGATACAGTTACATTATTATCTGAATCTCTGGTGCTAGGTGTAACGAGTGTATCGAGTAGTAACAACGCACGAAGGTGTGGGTTGTTACAGTCTCCCCTGCTTTAGGAAATTTCATCCCGAAATTAATCCATTAGTAGGGTCGTAAGAGTTGATGCGAATGAGAGTAGCGAAAAAGCGTCTAGATAAGCGAGCGATTGATTAAGATTTGACGAGCGAGAGCGGTGAGAAGATACGATTCGAATAACCAAAAGCGATAACACACACCAAAACGATTAACGTTTTAAACTTGCCGATAATTGATTAATTTTCGAAGATATTTAGGAAAATCCTCTCATGGCGCGGCGCCAACGGCATCGATGTCCACACCAGTGCTATGGGAAGGGTTTTTGTTAGTTTGATAATAGGTTTTGAGTTATACATTTTAAAAGAATTCGGCGGCAAAATAAGTTTTAAGAAAAAAAAACTGGACTTATGAAACTTCCGTTTGGCACGGAGCTAAACTGACTCGATGTTTTCTCCATGTTGTAAGGAAATTTCACTTGTCCAATGGTTTTAACAAAATTTTATAAAAACTGGTTTCCTTTAACAGTACGGAAAAATAATTTACATCGAGCCCCACGTGGCACTTTCCCACAAAAGTTTGTTAACATGATTAAAACACTTATTTATAGGAAGTACCAGCGGCGTATCCACCATGTTTTGCCCATATTACCTCTGTTTCGTGAGGCGGTGTCACACGCGCCGATAAGACACAGATAGAATTTCGATCCCTCGGTCCAAGCGATAGAACGCTAGACCGAGTCTTGCATTGAAGCGAATTGGATGCATACAAAGCGTTGATAGTGAGTGGGAGTAGTTTGATCATGCGAAGCATTGATATGGCACACAGGGTTAGATGACGATTGATAAGCGATTGCGAAGTACGCGATTTGATCCAACTAGATGTGACTTCGATTTGATTCCACATAAAACCCACACGGCATGTTTCCACGGGAGTTGCTAATATGGAAAACACCACGTTTCCCATATTAGTTTTGTCCCGTGAAGCAATGTCATATACCTTAATTCTACACAACTGCGCTGACTTCCAAGTGATAACCGAACATCGATAGGCAATAGACCCTGATAGTTGATAAGTGACAATTGTTGCGTTGCGAACGATATGCGATTCGATTGAGTTGAGTACACCACAGCAGTAACTAATGCTAGCCCACATGGCCTTTTTCCACGAAAGTCTGCTAATATAGTTAAAACACCACCATGTTTCGACCCTATTAGTTTTGTCTCGTGAAACGAGGTCGTGCGTGCTAACATAACACAGATATCATGAGTATCGATGAGTGATAGCGACATGCGATGATAGTATCGAGTTGATGAAATAGGCACGAAATGCGTTAAAGCGAAAAGCGGCGAGTGATTTTCGATACTCGTCTAGCGATCCACAATAAGCGATCCACACCAGGCGGTAGAATTTCACACAATAGTTTAATAACCATCGTTAGAGATTGCGAGGTAAACACATGATGTGGTTGCGATTTCGAGCCACATATCGAGTGATTTTGATTGCGATATAGATCTAGCAAAACTGCGATTGAGTTACGATGTAGACTTATGACCGGTCTTGCGTTGCTCCAATTGCTCTTCGGAGTGAACTTATCTAAGTCCATCGATGTGGCAATTGTGTTGCATACGCAGACTTACGTGAAGTCTCGCAGTGATGCGATTTAGTTTTTGTTACGCCTTGCGATCGATTTGTATTGTGTCAAAAATAACCATTATAATATAATAGGTCTAATAAAGTTCAACTCCACATGGCACTTTCTTCACGAAGCTTCGGTAGTATGGTAAAGCACACCTTGCGTTACCCCTACTACTTATGCCCCGTGCTTTGGTGTCACGCTTTGTTGACATGGCCAAGACCCTTGACCATGCTTTTAAACGTTATGGCACCATTAGAGCTTCACTACGATCTCCGTGCACTGACCAAAATAATCCCGTGTGCACCCGCGATTAGTTGTTCCTTGCACGTATATCGTACCTCATTCTAAGAGTGTTGTAAGGGTAAAATACGTTATATAGTACATAGTGCTAGCGTTTAGACGGTGCTCGAATATAAGAGAAATAGAGTCCACATGCGACGATAGATGAAATAAGCTCCACACATAAAAGAAATCGATAGCGATAAGTCGTATTATTACAACAATATTAGAAGCAAACTAACGTTGCTGTGAAGGACACCTGCGGAGGCTGCGGTTGCTGTTGACTTCCTTCAGAGTTGCGGTCCTGCGCGGCGGTGCTGTATATGATGACCATACCAGTTGCAATTTGTGCAATAGCGACAATTTGCTTCTGGCGGGTGATGATACGTGCACGTGAAACACAGGGGATGAGGCCCATTGTAAGCACGTTTCGGTTGAACTGGGACTGATCAGAGAGGTTCGGGTTGCGGCAACCCAGTTGTTGAAGAGTCTGGGCTCACGGTCTTTCGTTTGTGGTTAGGTTGAGCTTCCTGAGATGATGTAGTGTCGTTGTCGGATTCGCCTGATGATTTGACGGAGACATTGTCGGAGCAATCCTTAGAAGAACCTTCCGAGGAGTTGTCAGATGAACCATCGATCGATTCTCCAGAGGAATCGTCGGATGAGTTGGTGATGATTGCTTGATGAGCTTGTTTGACATGCTTCTTGGAGAAGAACCCGTCCAAGACTCGTTTGCTGTTGATCTCTGCGGCTAAACGGTAGGCTTCTTCGATGGTAGCAGGTCTTGCAGCTTCGACAAAATCACCCACACACTCGGGCAAGCCACGAATGTATTTTGCGATGGCTTTCCTTGGAGTGTCAACTTGACTTGGGCAGATTGCACTAAGCTGCTTGAACCTTGCTGTATAGCCAGCATTGTCACTTTCGGTTTGCTTGATTTCCCAAAATTCGTTTTCTAGCTTCTGGACTTCGTGAGGAGGACAATATTCTTCCTTTATGAGTTCCTTCAGCTCGTCCCATGAGAGGGCGTAAGCTGTGGAGATCCCACGTTTGTTGCGTTCGGCGGTCCACCAGTCGAGTGCTCGTGATTGAAATACCCCGGTAGCACAAGTAGTACGGAAACTATCGGGACACCCACTTTGTCGAAGGGTGACTTCGATAGAATCGAACCACTGGAGTAGTTGGGTCACACCTCCTTCACCTGTGAACTCTATCGGGTCACAGGCTTTGAAGTGTTTGTAGAGGAAAGTAGATTGCGGCAATTCCGTCTTAGAGTCCTTCGTGGCTCGAGCGTTGCTGAGAGAGTGCACTTGAGCGACAATTTGAGGAATGAGCTTGACCACTTCCTTGGCCACAAGCGAGGCAATCCTCTTATAGGCGCTTTGTTTGGCTCTTCTCCTAGCTATTCGTTTCGAGATAGAGTTGTTGGAAAGCATCTAGACAGAGAGAGAGAGAGAGAGAGAGAGATTTGGAATGAGATTCGATCATAATGATTTCGGGTTTACGATGCGATTGAGCGCGATCGAAACTTGTGATGTGCAAATATAAATAGACTTCACATAGGAGCCATATAGGAGACACGAACTTCCTAGATTTTTACACAATGTCTTGATTGTACTTAGATATAGATAGTTGTAGTTCATACTTACACACTTATATTATGGTTTAGAATGCGCGAGGACGTGTTGAGAGAGGGATTGCGAGAGAAATCGGACAATTTGGACTTTAGTTTTGTTGCGACCATTCGGTCTTTGTTTTGGATTGCGATGGCTGTGCGAGTTGTGCGTTTTGTAAACAGGGAGCGAAAAATCGATAATCGCAATTAATCACATAAAACGTAATTGAGTTCATCAAATCGTAAAATCCGGTGAGTTGTAGGCTTAGTAGAATACTCGGAGTGCCTCGGGTGTTTAGGCGTCGACTACCCAGGGTAACTCAATCATACCCAACAAGTTCGTGCACACGCGTTGACTCTGGAGGTTTATGCTTCCACTGGGATGCAGCTCATGGCATTCATCCTCCAAGTCATCGCGTGGCTCGAGTCATTGTGATGGTTGAGTCCCTAGTGAGAGCTTTTTGAAAAATATTTTAGGGAGTGGAACGGTTCATTAAGGTACGGGTTTCACCCCTGACTTAACAGTTTCGTTCCCAATTTGTGGTTACGCTCATCGAATGAATCCGAGAGCTCCACTAGAGTTTCGAAAGGGAGGCTTTCGTCGAGGTATGGATGTCACGCCTGACTCAATGAAAGATTCTTGTGCTAGAAAAATGCGCTGAGTGAGCAATCCTATCGAGAGTTACTGGTTTTCACACCTGGTCTCGACTGGATCGCTCGGTTGTGAGATGCGAGTATTTTCGAAAACATGTGTGTTATGTCCGCCTTAGGAAAGGCTAAGTAGTATTCCAGCCTTAGGAAAGGCTTCTTCGTGTGAAGTTGTAGTATGCGGGGTTCACACAAAGTCACAGTTTTTGCAATTTTGATCAGAAGCATCAGGTAGGCGCAATACAAACCCTACTGGGTTCGTATGAGGCAGCCTGTGAGTGCTTAGACTATAGACTAGGTCGTTCTCTAAGACGTCGACCCGGACTAGGTAGAGTCTTGCCTAATTCCCTATAGTTATGGCTCTGATACCAATCTATCACACCCCAACCGATGGCGGAATCATCGGGGCGCGGCACTAGGCGAATCAGATTGCTCAAGAGAATCCATAACAACTATATTGCAATAATATTTATTACATTCGTTATCCCATACTAACAAATAATACAATCACGTAAGTCGTCACAGATTTCTTGTCCTCACGAACAATCCAAATCCGACAACCTAGATCTTAGGTGAGTTTCTAGACTTCCTAGCTTGATTTGATGTAGGCTTCAAATAGTCCTGCAACATACGTTAAAATAATGTCAATACAAAAGTATTAGCGAGTATACAGGTTTGATATGTAATAGAATAATAGATTAAAAGTGCTGCGAATTTCCATATGCATAAACGTAATACACGACATATATACTCACAAAACTGATACTACCAGCTAAGTCCTCGATGCTCGACTCTTCGATGGCATAACTAGACCCCGTCGGGCACAATAGTACTATACTAGTCGTGGTGGGACGTCACGAGTATAAGTCCTAGCATACATGCAACTAGCATCACGTATATCTATGCAAACAGTTATTCGCAAGTGATAAATTGACAATTTGAATCATTCGTTTGATAAGTTCGATTTATAAGGAACGTATGTTACACCCAAAATTCGATAAAAGGGGTCAAGTATACTCACAGTGCGTATTTGGTTGGATTGACGGGATGATGCCTGAGAGTGCCCTGATTTCAGACTGATTATATGAGTATTGGATTACGCGTTAATTGGTATCGGATTACACGAAATTGGGCGAAAGTTAGATCGAAAGTTGGCCCATTCGGATGGGCCGTCCGAGCGGATAGGCTGTTCGATCGGATGGTCAGCTCGATCGAGTGGGCTGCTCGATCGGCCAGCCCGTCCGATCGGCTAGCCTGGCCGATCGGCTGGACCGCTCGGTCGAATGGGCCGCTCGACCGGCTGGGCCGCTCGATCGGCTGGGCCGCTCGATCGGCCAGCCTGTCCAGCTGTTTTTCGATGATTTTTGCGTGTTTTCGGTGGTTTGGTCGGGACGTTGTTGTGACGTGTTGAACAACTGAAATCCCATCAATTTCCGACCTGTTCTAACGGCTGGGAATCACCCCGTTCCATCAGGACTTGCCGTTCTTGACGGTTTTCCTTTGTTTAACCCGTACTTGGTGGTAACATTGCTAGAAATCAGATCTTTGACCAACACATCACTAGGAATGAGTAGAAGGTCGGTCTAAGCTCTGGTTCTACCGTTTTTATGTATAGATCTGATGTGAAAACCTTGATTATTATTGCGGAATTTCTTAGATCTGAGTTGTTCTTGGTGGAATGAGGCCAACACTTGAAGTTCATAGGAACTTCATGATGACATCACTCTAGAACATCTCAAATCCATAACTTCTTGATTGGAAAACATAGATTTAGGCGAGATTTGTGTAAAATCGCATGGAAACCATTCGGATATGAGTTGTTCTTCATGGGATGACATCACTTTTGAAGAACTCCATGGTGACATCACCCTAGAACACTCCAAATCCGTTGATTTCACGGTTAAAAGTTGAGATTTGAAAGGTAGAATGATGAAGGAATGCATATAGATTAAGGAAGTACAGGATTTGAGTTAAAAACTTACGAGAATCGCGAGAAATCGGGAGATTAAGGGGCTGGAACGTCTTGGTCGAGTAGCAGCACCAACAACAAGTGTTTGGGGTGAAAAGGGGGTATTTATAGGTAAGGAAGGAGGGAAAAGGAGGAAAGGTGGGCCGGATCGGTTGGCCCGTTCGGTCGGCCGACCCAACCGATCGGCTGGCCTGTCCGATCGGGCGGCCCAGCCGATCGGCTGGTCCGTTCGATTGGGTGGCCCAGCCGGTTGGCTGTCCTGTCCGATCGGCCGGCCCAGCCGATCGGCTGGCCCGTTCGATCGGGCGGCCCAGCCGTTCGGCTGGTCCGTTCGATCGACTGGCCCAGCCGTTTGGCTGGCCCGTCCGTACGGAAGCCTTTCGATCCTCGTTTTTGGTGCGTTTACGACTGTTTGGGCCATATTTTCATACATTTATATTATTATTAAATTATTTATCATAATTACTCACAAAAGGGTCATGTATACGTATCTATATAACCAATATTCGGTGCGGTGATCGATTTACGCGTGCCTTCGAGTGCGTTCTTCGATGTGATGTGCCACAATGATTATCGGGGCACTACTTGCTCGTGTTGCCGTCATCGTCACGATGGCTGGAGACATGGTACTCACCCGATAGTCTTTGTTAGCGTTGCTTGTTTTCGTTTTGACACCTCACGGTTATCGAGGAGGGTAGATTAAGCCCTCACTCAACATCATCGTGAGTGTTATAATTTATGAAAATAGGTTTGTAATAGCTTTAGAATATGCGTAATTATTTGATTATACTTCGATTTAGCGATATATCTGATATAGTTACATTATGATCCGAATCTCTGGTGCTAGGCGTAACGAGTGTATCGAGTAGTAACAACGTACGAAGGTGTGGGTTGTTACAACAACCTCAGTAAACACCTCAACCCCATTCAAATGTCGGGCTTTACATGTACCCTCCTGCGTTTGGCAAATACATGTCACAACCTATGTCTCGTATATCTCCTATGTCTCCACCCGATTGTCACATCTTGCTCGTAGCAGAAGCCCGAGATGTGATTAAGAAAGGTTTTCATAGCATTCGACGTGTAAACGTCTATTGTATTCAAAATAAACAACGATATCACTTGAAAAGTCGATACAAACTATAGTATTTTTTGTCTACAAACATGAACCAAATACTTCAGATTTTTGCAAAATATATTTTAACAAAGATAATTCTAATAATTGGGCTTTGGCCCATATATTCCGCATGAACGCGGAAAATACAGTCAAACTCTCAAGACGACATCATTCCTAGATCCTTAGCCCTTGACTTCCAAAAACATGCAACGTCCTTCATTTCCCTAAAATACATGTTAAGTAAAACGTCAACATAATGTTGGTGAGTTCAAAGATTTTGCTTGACACAAATGAATCTTTAAAACATTTGATAAACTTTGCATAAAACCGGTATGCATAGTGTCAATGAAATTCGTTGATCAGTTAATGTTTTACAAAGACATTAACATACGTGTCGACATAAGCAAGTAACCAACCCTTGAAAATGTTCCCCATCGTACCGAGCCACTACTCTAGTGACGCGTGACTTGCTGCACACAAAAGCACTCCCACAGGGTCTCAAGGACCAGGAGTGGAGTTTGCCCACATTCAATAGATTTATCCAATTGTTCCTCGGTTTGTAATGTGCCTAATAGTTACTAATGCACTACCACTTATGCACACATGATCTAGTTGATTTCACTCCATAACTATTGTACCATTGTATAAACATGTATCTCTCCCTAATCTTGAAAACAAAATATTTAAAAGAGGGGCGTGAAACTCACAAATTTGCGTTCTATGCAACTAGCAATCCGAGTGTCCGAATAATAATATATAATCCCAACCTACAAGTGTCCTAATCCAATGAGACACTATGGTCAAAACACATGTCTATCCTGCAAGTTGTTCACCCAACTTACTTAGACCAATGAGATGTTTTCGTTTAAGAAAAACGTTTAACTTAACGACCTGTTGGTGATTATTATCCATGTTATCATTATATATACATTTACACACACAATATATATATATATATATATATATATATATAATAAACATATAAGTTCCATCAATGTCGGGATCCCATCCCGACTTTAAAATTAGGAAAGTATGGTCTTTGCATCATTAAATTACAAGAATTGAATGGTAGAGTAATGCTAAAAAATATTGTGGGTAGTTTGTGTGGTTTGGGCATATTTGTTACTTTATTCTATTTTTTTTTCTTATTTGTGTCCTTGATCTTTGTAATTTTTTCTCATTTTGTCCAATCCAATAACTCCATCCACAAATATTAGGGGTATTTTTGTCCTTTTAACTAAGGTATAACATACTAAAGTATGGTGGTTCATGGATGACGATAATGGTGAGGGTGATAGTGGAAGGTGGTCGGTGCAATTGTAAGGCAATGGTTGCTCCGGCGAAGATTATTGTTGGTGGACAGTAGTAATGGTGGTGGTAGTCCGACCACCATCCGAGCGGTGAATTAGTGGTTCTCACAGGGGCGTCAAAGGTTGTGGTGATGGTGAGCGGCAATTGAGGTTGCAAGAAAGGGGGTGTTAGTGGTTATTTCCAGCGAGAGAAGGGGGAAGAGATGGTGGTAAGGGTTCTGTTTTATTTAAATACAAACTTTTATTTGTTATATGCATTAATAGCTTGTACTAAGCTTTAATATTTTGTACCTTAGTTAAAAGGACAAAAATGCGCCTGAGTTAACTGACATTTTTGAATGGAGTTAGTGAGTTGGACGAAAATGACAAAAAAATGCAAACGTCAGGGATACAAATATGAAAAAGAACTTTTTTGACTGAATTGATAAATATGCTCAAATCACATGGACTAAGATGGTAATCTATGGCATTATAACCTAGTGACATTTTGAGGGTGAGATAAGACTTTGGGACCAATAGGTCTTGCGTTCGATTCCCACAAAGAGGGTTTTTCTTCCTGAATTGGTGTATAGTGAAGATGGATATGATCGAGTGATTCCGTTGGTGGCACGATAATACTCCAGTGATCCGTCAGTGATCCAAATTTACCGTCAGTTTTTTTTTTTTTTTTTTTTTTTTTTTTGAGAAATGGTCCTTTAAATTATATTGGTGTGATTTCATTTTAAACTATTGTGAATAAATAGATTAAAAATAAGACACGTTAAATTGTGTTATATTTGAATTTGTATGTTTTTTTTTACTAATGTTCAAATAATTGGCATGTGAGGGACTATCGTGTCATTTTGAAGAGGACTTAAATTCGTTTGTTGGAAGCAGTTCTATCAAAAGAAAGAGATAAAAATGTTAGGAATGTGTATCAATCCAAACCAAGCAATCAAGAACCAACTATGATGTGATATCATATGGTTTAAAAACACCATATATGATAACTAGAAGCTCTTGATTAGGTTTAATTACGATAAACTAAATCTTTTTGACAAGTGATATTATAAAGATTATAAAATAATTAACATTGATTATAAGCACAATTAGAAATGATTTTGGAAGAAAATCCAAGAGTTAATCATAAAAATTGGTTTTGGGGTTAAAGATGGTGATTTTTAACAAAATTGGCTTGAAATAGAAAATTGATGAATTGAATGCCTATGTTAAGACAACAGATTATTAGATGGTCTAATTCCCAAAAGTATTTCGAAGTTATAAATTAGTTTAAGGAGGTAGCGGCGCAGCTTGTTGCCCGTCTACCTGCCAATAGTCTGTAATCGTCTCTGTTTTAACAATTATTCACTAAAAAAATTAGTTTTACTTAATTAGAATGCAATCAAACCCATTTTGATAGTTCTAGTGACAAACGAAACAGTTTAAAATTATGTAAATTGAGCGATAGTGTTTAGGCTTAAAATGACTACCAATTAGTACGAAAAGGTTATTTTGCGTGATAGGCTTAAAATGATCATATAGATAGCGGAATTAGTTGTAAAATTACTTAACACACTTGTTAAGTTTTTAATGAGAGTAAGAAACTTAGGTGTTCAAGCTAAACTAGAAGAACATTTAAACGAGTATGGTGTTGACATGTCTGTGTAACATACTGATATCCGTTAATACAATTTGGAATATTTTATAGTACCAAGAAATATTTCTTTCTGGTGTGTATAAACTAGTAAATTACTCCGTAGGTTAAAGCGGCGTTGAAACGTAAAGTAATTTTTATTCCTGCTGTCTAATGAAAACGTATCATATTTGACTCAACTCGTTTTTAAATAAAATTTACGTCAAAATATAGAACAATCGAAAACGTACATTAAACTAAGCATAAAAACATATTATATTTGACATACTTATTTGTGAAAGAAATTTAGCTCGAAATGTTAACCAACTGGAATTTATACCGTTACATACATAAAAAAGCACGTAAGAAAATAATGTGTTTTAAGCTAAAAAGGGACGCCGCGTTGCAGCGGCGGCGAAACGTAAAGTAGCTCCAATTTATACCGTCTAAAGAAAACTTATTATATTTGACCCGACTCGTTTACGAACAAAATTTACGTTAAAACGTAGACCAAAACATATTACATTTAACCCTACTCATTTTCGAAAAAAAGTTTCACCCTATTCATTTAAAAAAATACGTCGAAACATAATTAACTTGAATGTATACCAGCACGTACATAAAGACAAGTCATTTACAAAATCTTTAGAAAATCGAGGGATTGTAATTGTCAATGCTAAAAATTAGGGGTAAAGGTAAAAGACGAAAAGAGATTAAAAAAAAAAAAGAATATAAAAGTTATTGAATATCCAACTTGTTATTGTAGTATACTAGAAAAGTAACCTGCCGCGATGCAGCGGGGGGCTAGATTTATATAAATACTAAGCTTGTTGTCATTGAGTTACATCCATTAGGTTAGATACATGAGCTACACGGCTACAGCCACTGCTGATTACCACCACCACCACTGGCACAGACACCTCTAGATTCAAACGCGCTATTATGAGATCGAGGAGATAGGCTCACACGGTTCAGGCTTGCACTGCCTCTACTGCTTCTATGGCTCTTCTTCTAAAAGTATAGATTTCATACATTATTGTATGTTATTTTTTATTGCCAAATTAATTATAGTTGGTAATAAACCAATAAAGATGACTTACAGTCGATGATCTTGAAATCGAAATCGATTGAGTCCTAGGTCTACCCCTTTGTGCAACATTAACTTGTGGTACTTCATCATCCAAAGATGGAAACAAAGGTGTATCCGGAGGAGTTAATAACCTTTAATGTTATGAGAAATAAGTTAGACATATACTAACTAAAAAAAAGTTAGACACATACTAACTAAAAAAATAACCATCATGGAATTAAACAATTATTTCATAGTTCAGGTTCGTTTTTGTGATGATGCATGTATAGATCACACATATATTAAAACTTTTGGGGCCACTCAACTGTAAATTTGGATTCGTTTGTGTCAATTCCAGAAAAGGAAAAAAAAAAGTTAACTTCCTGGAAAACAGTAAAATGACAAAATTCCCCTGAACTTACAGATTTTTGTCACTTCAAGAGTTGTAAAATGATAAAAAATAGCCCTGAGTTTACTCAGAATATTATCATAATTCCATATAGAGTTGATTCTTTTGCGTAGAATTGGGTCCATTTTTTTGTCATTTTTACAAGGGTGATGGTATCTACATATCCCTTAAAATTTTTGTACTGCGACACTAATAGGAAGCGTATTGGGCAATACGGTTCCTATTGGTACAATATTCTCTGACGCGCACGCAGTTCAAAACTATACAGGTTTGAAAAGTGACCCAATAGGAAGCGTATTGCCCAATACGATTCCCATAAGTTTAATAGGAAGCGTATAGGACAATACACTTCCCATAGGGCTTGGGTTGGTGAACGCATTAAATCAATAGGAAGCGTATTAGGCAATACGATTCCTATTGGTATAATAGGAAGCGTATGGGGCAATATGGTTCCCCTAGACCCAAAGTATAGGAAGCGTATGGGGCAATATGGTTCCCCTAGAGCCAATGTATAGGAAGCGTATGGGACAATATGGTTCCGCTGGTCCCCTAATCTGAATCCTTTTTATAAAAATGTGTCAAAAAAAACGTTTATACATTATTTGTATAACTTAAATTCTTTTCATTTTAAATTTGCAGATATGGCGTCAGATGATGAGATGGATGACGCGGGAGATTTCGATCCATGGGCCGGTGACGATTGTTCACGATATCCATATATGATATACCCTTCCCAAACGTATGAAGCGAAACGGTTCAATAAACTTAGGGAGACGAAGGTGGGGTGCATGAGAGGGGTACATTGGGATCCGTTAGAGACATGTGGGGTGGCGGACACTGTTCGACAGGTTATCGGACAGGATAGCCCGTGGGATCGTTTATTTCGGGCAGGATAGCCCGTGGGATCGTTAATTTTAAGTATTTGTAATATTTGTTTAATTTGGATATGTTTAATTTGGATATATTTAATTTGTTTGGGTTGCTTAATTTCACTACGTCTTTTATAAATTTATAACAAAAAAAATAACATCATTTTATAACAAAAAAACAACTTAATTAATGTTTAAAAAAATAAAGTTCAAAAAGATGCAAATAACAATATGCTGTTCTTGCAAAAAAAAATTCCTTCAGGGAACGTATGGCCTTATATGATTTCTCTTGTCTTTTGAAAAAAAATCATTAAGGGAGCGTATGGCCCTATACACTTCCTTTTAGCTGACCATCTTTTGAAAAGTTTGGTACACATATAGGAAGTGTATTGCTTAATACGCTTGGACCCAGAGGAACCGTATTGCCCTATACGCTTCCTCTGGTCCCCTAATCATTAGCTAACCATCTTCTGAAAAGTTTGTACTTCAAGTACACATATAGGAAGTGTATTGCTCAGTACGCTTGGACCTAGAGGAACCGTATTGCCCTATACGCTTCCTATAGGGTTCAAGGGATGTGCAAATAACCAAGGGGGATGTGTGAATAACCAAGCCCTTTTACAATTATGGATTTCACGAGAGCTTTGAATTTAGGGAATATTGTCATTCTACAGTTTTGTAGTATATTCTTTTCAAACCAAATTATTCATTATTTTTCTTCATTGTTTTATTGTTCAGGGCTAACATGAAATAAAGAGCATACGGAACGCATAAGTACCGACCATTCATAATCATTTTTCTCCTCTTCTACATGGAGGATGAAGAAACGCTGACCTTCTCGATATTATCCAACAGGGACTCCAACACCTGACCATCCGAACAGCTTAACTGCAAAACAGAACACCGTTAGGACTCGTTACAGGAATGGGGTTATTCCTGTAACCACCCTCCGGCGTGAGATAAGTCTCGGTTTTGGGAGTAAAGGAATGTGTGTATAGAGAGAGAAACGGTGAGAGAGTACATGATCCATACCTTAGATGTTTACCTCTATTTATAGTTTACTATTAGGGTTTCTCCTAACTTAGGATGGGCTCCGATAAGTTAGGGATTTGCATGATCTTCCTAAAAAGTTGGAGATTTGGTTGTGCAACCTTCCATGCGAAGATGGAATATTCTAGAATAACCATTTATAATTATTCATTTATAATAAAATAGTAGGTAATGACCGGGTCGGGTTAGCCGATTCGGGTCATACCTCGTCATGTCCCCCAGTCCGAAGTTATGAAAAGAATTTCATGAGATCGGACTAAGAGAAAAGAAAAGTTATATGTTATGAGAAAATGGCGGCGACAAGACAGGATGTGATAGTTAAATCATCATTGGGGTGACAGCTGTATATACCCTGTTCTGACACGTGTTTCCGTCCGTTCGCCTTTTTGAATTTGAAAAGTTGCCTTTATAAATAGTGCCTCTACTTGTGAGATTCAAATTCCATCTCCTCGTATCTTGGTCTAGCACTTCCGTGTTCCACCAAAATGGCTTCTAAAACCGGTGAACCTTCTTCCTCCGTCCCCGCCAACGCTGATGCCTTGTTCTGCAAGTGGGGCGTTGTGTCTTATCACAACCTTGTGCAAGATTATGGCATCAGGGCTGAGTGGAATCCCGTGTTGCCATCGAAAACGGATACATCATTTCCGTTAAAAGAGGGCAAAATCACATTGTTTAGTGATTTCTTCAGATTTTGCAACTTTCGGCTACCCATTACCAAGTTCCTTAAAATGGTATTCGAGTATTACCATATTCACATTTCTCAATTACATCCATTGGGATTAGTGAAACTTCGTCAGTTCGAATTTGCTTGTGTAGCCCTAGGTCACATTCCGAAACTTATTGTGTTTAGGGCTTTCTTTGTACTTGTGTGGAAATTCCCTTTTTTCACCTTCGACCGGAGGGATACCGACGTCTCTTGTCTGAGGGATATTCCTACCAGTTCCAAAGACAAGGATTGGAAAAAGAAATTTTTCTACATCGATGCCTCTGTGATTCCTAGCGAGATGCACTGGAGAGAAAAGGGGCCAAAAGACAAGGTTAAAAACGATGGTCCTTCTGAGGATGCATATATTTCGAACGCCCTATATACCAAGTTATGTGGCCGCCCTTTCGAGTGCACAGTAATCCCGGAAGGGGCCCTGGTGATGGCAGGTATGAGTTTGTTGTGGCGTGACATCAGGCAGTACCCTTCCTTTCAGAGGGATGATGCAGGTATACTTGTTTATCTTTGGTCATTAATGTTGCCGTTTTAGAAATAATATGTGTATACTTCACAGGGGAATGGAGCCTGTTTGATTTTGTTGACCCTCCGCGGCATCTTGCATTGAGGGCCGCGGACCGCGTTCTTGATGAAGGGGAGCCGCACGTGTTGGGGATGCACCTGGAGCAGTTTGTGTTACCTGCTTTACCAGCGGATACTGCTGCATATATTTCTCCCCTGCCTCCTGTCCCGAGTAGCGGTGTTTCTACTTTGGAGAAAAGACCCACCTGGATAAAGCTTACAGGGGGGAACTACATGGCGGCCGGTGCGGCCGCTTCTTCCGTTGGTGGGACAACGCTCACTAGGGGAGATGCTCCTACTACCGCTGTGATGAGGAGCCCTGTTCATGTGTCGAAAAAACGGAAGACGTTTGTTGCTCCTACTTTGAGCGCGTTTCAGGTTGTGCAGGCTGCCTATGCCCTACCACTTGGTATGTATTTGTCGTTTTCAAATGTTATTATAAATTATGAGCTTCGTGTTACTGAACTTTGCCACTTTATATGCAGGTACCTCTAGCGGGGCTCAAACTGAAAATGTTACACCAACCCCTATGCCGTCTGTGGGGGCGATGCTTCCCAGTTCTGGCATTGGCAGCGCTACGGAGCCCATAACTCGGACCAACGTTACCGCTGCCATTAGCTGTACCATGCCTCCGCCTACACCTACCGCAGCTGTGACTGTCACAACTAGCCCAGTTTCCACACCGCGGACTTCCAGCGTCGCTCCTTCTATGTTTGACTCACCACTGAGTATTTTTTCTGCTGCCGACAAGGAGGCACCCGCCGTGTCCGTTCTTCAGGAGGCGACCAGTGCCGGGGGTGCCGCTGCCAGTGACGCTGGGGGTCTAGTAGTGGTATTGCTGACGATGGTGCCTGTCTGGTCGATGACCTCTATCTGCCCACCATCAGCTGGGATCCCAATGCCCAGGATAAACGCTTCCAACCCCAATGGAAAATCGCCGAATCTTCTAGGCTAATCTTTCCCCCAGTGATTCAACACTGGGTTGAGCGGGCTTACCCCCTAGCTGAAGTGGCATATGTTGAAGGTTTGAACAACGAAAATCTGATGAACTCCATTATGGCCGATTCCGTGAGTCAACCCCGGAGGTTAGCCGAGATCCGGCGCAGGTGGATGCATGATAACACCCACCTCCACCAGACGCGGTCTACTATCCAAGAACTGAAAGATGACAAGTACCGCTTGGAGAGTCAACTTCAGGCCGCTGGGTTAAGGGAAGCTAGGTTTTTGTCGGAGCAAAACAAAGCCGAGGATGATTTGAAGAGAGTGACCGCCCACCTTGCTGAGGAGCGAATAATGTGAGCCCGCGACATAGCGGAGAAAGACCGGGTCCTGGCTCAGGCTAAGAGTGTGCAGGAAGAGTTGGAGCGTAAGGCCATAGTTGAAGCTCAAAAGGTGAGATCTGAAATGTCTACTCAGTTGGAAAAGTTCCGAATTGACACTGATTTTTTGTCTCAGGTGCAAGAGCGGTATCAGGGATTGACTGCTGAGGTAGAGGCCTCCCATGCCAAAGCCCGGTCGCTACAAGCGGAGCTGGAGGAGCGAGAAGGGAAGCTTAAAGAACTTCAAAACCACTGCGATTCCCTTGTTTCCCAGAATAACACGCTTACCGCGTCCTCCGCCGCCCGACTGAAGGAGGTGGAAGGTGCCCTAGAGCAATCAAATGCTGAAGTGGATGACCTGACTAGCCAGCTGGCGGCTCTGCGGGGCGATAGGAATTGGTAGGAATTGGTTAATGTGTAATGGCTTGGTGGGGGCGTTTGAGTATCTCCGACAATCACCCCCTTTTACAGCCCTGATAGATCGCCTATCCGCCGCTGCGTATCAGTCTGGTCATCATGATGGCGTTTATAAGGGTTACGTGGAATGCCAGCAGCTGGACAAAATAACTCCTGACTTCCACACAGCAAAGGGTAAATTTCAAAGTGACATGTTGAACGCCCTCGAGGCAGCATACACTGAACCGCTATCTTCTTATGAGGATTTAATGGATAAGATGAACGAAGATGGTATAGATTAGCTGCGCTTGCTACTGGACCCTGCGGGGGAGTCTGAGGAAAAATAAAAAATTTGTTTATTTTGTTTGGCATGTATTGTATTTCCTTGCAACTTTCGTAATGACACTGTTTTACTTGGGTTTTGTGAAAATATCTGCATGATTTGTCAGAGGTTTTAATGCTAATGTCATGATTGCTGACGCCGCCGTTTTTCTGCAATGTGGCTATGTGACGTGTAATGATTATTTCTCATTAATGCTGCTATCGTCATCACTGTCAAGACTGTTTAACTTTTCTCCCTTCTATAAATTGGGTTTGTTTTTCCTGATTTGGTAACTTGACAGGATGAGTCGAAAAAGCTACAGACAAAGGCTATCCGATATCTTCCGGCGTTTGGACGCCGCGGACGGTCTGGTCCAGTTGCAAACTCCGGTGACGAGGTCAATGCTGCGGAAGAGAGGGCCACTTCCTCATGCTGTTGCAGCCCGGGCAAATCGAGCATGCAAAAGTGTTATTTATGAAGATCCTCAGCCAGCTGACCCTGACGTAACATTGCCATCAGCTGACGTATTGACGGAGCTTATACCAGTGGATCCTGTTCAACGTTGCCGCTTGGTGTACGAACATCGTCGCGGTGGTTGTTCCATGAAGAATCCGGTGGACGATCCGGGGATAATAGCTCCGTTGGTAACTGGGGGATCGACCAGTGATTTGGCCATTGATCCTCCTGTGTTGGTTAGTGGTGGTGCAGTGCTGCATACCCCTGCAGAGGTGATGGCAACCTGTTCCCACAAGTAGGTGATAGAACATGTTCTTTTTGGTTCCCATGTGTTGATTTTTAGCAACAGGGATAAGTACTTGGTTTGTTTAAGATAGTTCGTATGCACTTATTATCAAGATGCCTATCTTTTTTGTAGCGGTTAACGTATCTATTACCAAGATACCCGCTATCAGCGCTGTATGTATTGACCCCATGACTTATATGTTTGAAAATATTTTGTGTTTAAGGGTACTTTTTGTGGTTTACCGTTATGTGCAATTATAATGCGATGGTAATTTGTATTGTTAAGTAATGATGAAAACCAAAGATAAATAACTTTTATTAAACTCAAACTGAAGTGAGACAAAGTGACATCGCTGTGGACGGATTACATTTGTCTTCCAAAAGGGGTGTCTACTCTTGCTGTTAGGAGCAAGGCACTACAAGTAACATTTTCTCAGTTGGGCTATGTTCCAACTACGTGGCACAGTGGTACCGTCCAGTCTGGACAGGCAATAGGCCCCTTTGCCCAGGTTTTCTTGGATGACGTAGGGGCCTTCCCAGTTGGGTCCCAGCTTGCCTAGAGGTTCCACCCTGCTTGCTTCATTATCGCGCATGACGTAATCGCCTTCTTTGAAAACGTGTTTGGCCACACGTTTGTTGTAGTACCTTTCTAATGTCTTCTTGTATTTTGCTTCGCTGATCACGGCTGCTTCGCGCCTTTCTTCAAGTAGGTCTAGGCCTTCCCTTAGAAGCTTATCATTGTCGTCGCCTGTGGCTAGGTTAGGCTGAAAGGGGTTTCATTATTTCTTCAAGTAGTGAAGGCAATCTCGTTTCTGCGGGTATCATTGCTTCCGCGCCATAGGTTAGGCTGAAAGGGGTTTCATTATTGCTTGTCTTAGGCATTGTCCGATGTGCCCAGAGGACGTTTGGCAGTTCCTCCACCCAGGAGCTTCCCTCATAACCTAATCTTCGTTTTATACCATCCAGCAGGCTTCTGTTCGCCCGCTCCACCTGGCCGTTTCCTTGGGGGTGCGCTACTGATGTGAAGATCTGCTGGATTTGAAGGTCGGCGCACCATTCTTGAAAAATCCTGTCAGTAAACTGTGTTCCATTGTCACTCACTAGATATAACGGCAGTCCAAATCGACATACTATATGTTCCCAAAGGAACTTTTTGGCGTTATCTGCCGTGATTTTAGCCAAAGGTTTGGCTTCCACCCACTTGGTAAAGTAATCGATCGCCACGATCAAGTATTTTAACTTTCCGGGGGCTGGTGGGAAAGGTCCCACGATATCCACGGCCCATTTTTGAAAAGGCCATGCCGCTGTAACCGGTATTAAGTTGTTCTTGGGCCTGAGTGTTTGGGGAGCAAATTTTTGGCAACTACGGCATTTCCTGAGTTCTACTACGGCGTCTTCGTGCATCCCGGGCCAATAGTACCCGACGTTATGGATTTTGGCCACTACTGCCCGGGGTCCGGCGTGAATGCCACATAAACCTGAATGAATCTCGCTGATCAGGTACTTTGCTTCTGTTGGAGAGACGCACCGCAAAAGCAGCCCCAAGTATGACTTTCTATACAGGACGCCGTTATTGACTTCATATTGCAATGCCTTTGTTTGTACCTTCTGTGCTTCACCCCTAGCGGAAGGTAACTCCCCATTGATGAGGAATTTTAGTACTAGGGTGTACTAGCACGGTTCTTCCATTGTGACGGCGGGAACATTCCGTCATTCGATTGATGGTGCCTGTAGCGTCTCAACTTTGACTTCTTTTTCCATGCCTGAGGTGGCGAGTTTGCTGAGGGCATCTGCTATCTGATTTTTGCCTCTATTGACGTGGTTGAGCGTGACGTTATCAAAGGAAGCCATGAGCTCCTTCGTTTTTGCCAGGTATCTTGCCACTGATTCATCTTTAGCCTTGTATGTTTCGTTTACTTGATTGTTAACTAGTAAATAATCAATATATGCATCAACCCTTGTGGCTCCCATGGACTGGGCCATTCTTAAACCTGCAAGTAGTGCTTCATATTCTACTTCGTTGTTGGAACATTCGAAATCAAAACGTAAGGTATACATCAGCCTTATCTCGTCTGGGCTTATTAACATTAAACCAGCCCCGGACCCTTTTCCGCTTGATGACACGTCGGTGTATAATTTCCAAGGCCGCCGGGCAGTACTAGATTCCGGGACGTCCCGGATGGCGGGGTCTACTATGGTTTCTCCTTCAGGAATTTCAGCTAGGAAGTCGGCGATTACTTGCCCTTTGACTGCTGTTCGTTTTTGGTATTCAATATCCAAGGCGCCTAGTTCAATTGCCCATTTGGCCAGTCTTCCGGAGATCTCTGGCTTGTGTAAAATTTGTTGTAGCGGGTAATTCGTCAAGACCTGTACGCAGTGTGTTTGGAAATATCTTCTTAATCTCCGAGTGGCATGAACTAGTGCTAGGACCAGCTTTTCCAGGGTTTGTTACCGCGTTTCGGGTTCAGCTAGTACTCGGCTGATGTAATATATGGGCGTCTGCTTCCCATCTCTTTCCACCATAAGCACAGCGCTTACCACGTTATGGGCTGCTGCCAAATACATTTAAGCACTTCATTAGGCCTTGGTGCCGTCAGCATGGGTAATCTTTCTATGAAACGTTTCATGTCTTGTAAGGCTTCTTCCGCTTCGCTGGTCCATTTGAAATTCTTTTTGTTGAGGCAATCTTTCAACGTCTTAATGAATGGCAAAGATTTTTCAGCATGCCTTGCTAAGAATCTGTTGATCGCCACTAGCTGCCCATTTAAAGCCAGGGCTTCTTTCAACGTTCTTGGGGAAGGCATCCGCGTTATGGCGGCCACCTTTTCTGGATTAGCTTTAAAACCATCCCGGGTGACAATCACTCCTAAGAACTTCCCTTCTTCTACCCCGAAAGAGCATTTCTTGGGGTTGAGTTTAATGTTGTACTCTCTAGGCTTTTGGAAAGTTTTCTCAATGTCTTCTAGCATTTGCTTTTCTTCCCTGCTTTTGATTACAAGATCATTGACGTACACTTCCAAATTTCTGCCAATTTGTGGTTCGAAAACTTTGTCCATGAGTCGCTGATAAGTAGCCCCAGCATTTCGTAGGCCGAAAGGCATCTTTGTGTAACAAAAGATGCCCACGTCGGTGTGAAACGCCTTTTTTTCTTCATCTTCTTTGGACATCTTAATCTGATGATACCCTTTGTAAGCGTCTAAGAAACACTTATACCTGTAGGGTACCAGGGAATCAACCTTGAAGTCGATTTCAGGCAGTGGGTACGCGTCTTTGGGGCATGCTTTATTTAAATCTTTGAAATCAATGCACATTCGCCACATTCCATTGGGTTTTTTTACCATCACTGGGTTGGATACCCATGTATGGTATTGTGTTTCTCTGAGGATTCCGGCTTCCACCAATTTTCGTACTTCTCTGACAACCGCTGCCTTTCGATCTGGAGCCATACTGCGTTTACCCTGCGCGACCGGCTTAATGCTTGGGAGCGTTGCTAGCTTGTGCTCTGCCTTATCGCGGGGATTCCTATCATGTCAGAATGTTCAAAGGCGAAAATATCGACATTTCTTCTCAGCAGTTGTTTCAAGTCGTTTTTAATCTCGGGAGAGAGGCTGTCCCTGATTGTGACTGTCTGATCCGGATGGCGTGTGCTTAATACCCACCTTTCCGGACCAGTGGCTCCGGTGGGTCCTTGGCGACATCTTTTGGTATTTAACACCTCTCCTATCTTGTCACGAAATACTGTTGCAATACCCCGCGGGGTAGGGAACTGCATGAATCCTCGCGCCGCTGAGACTATCGCGTCCAATTTTCCCAGAGTGAACCTTCCAATGATCACATTGTGGTATGACTCAGCGCGTACCACGAGGAAAGTTAAGAGTATGGTTCTTTCTCTGGGTTCTTGTCCAAATGTAACTGGGAGGGTAATCTGACCAATTGGGTCCACCTTTTCTCCTATAAAACCCTTGATGGGGGCGTGCACCGACTCGAGCAGCTTCCTGTCTTCTGGCTGCATTCTATTGAAACAATGCTCATAAATAATGTCTTCTGAACTCCCAGTATCTACCAGGATTCTTCTCATGCGGTAGTCCCCGACTACAGCTGATATGATCAGGGCATCCGTAGTAAGGTGTAAATCTTCCATGCGAGGTTCAATAGTCATGGTTGCTAACATCCAGGGTTCGAGCGTGGAGAAACTCTGCTTTGCCCCTTTTCCCTTGTCGGCGTGTACCATGTTAAGTTCTCGTGGTCTTTTTCCCGCCGCCTTATCATTCTCTTCCTTGACGGCGGGTGGACCCTGCTTGATGTCTCTCACTAAGTGTGCCAATTTGCCCGCTTTCACGAAATATTCAATCTGCTTTTTAACTGGAAACAATCGTTCGTATCATGGCCGCTTCCCTTATGATATTCACAATATTTGCTTGTATCTTTGTTAGGATTGTCTTTCAGCGGCTTTGGAGGATTAAACTTGAGGTTCTCCGAGGCCAAGATCTCAGCGGGCGTTTTGCTTAAGTTGGGGTAGTCGGATCGCGGTTTAGCGGAATCATTCCTAGAGTAAGTGTTTCTGGATCTGTCGTACCGTCAATCCGTCCTATCACTCCTGTGGTATCTGTCTCCTCTGCCTTTACCTTTAGCCCCTCGTTGTTCTCTTTCTTCCAGGTTTTTCATGGCCTCTTTTTTCCTGTTGGCAGCGTGACTGGCGGCCACGGCCTTTTCTTGTATAACATACACTTTAGCGATCCTTAGTATTTCGTCAATGGTGGGAGGTACGCCATCCCTTCCATGAAGTGTTCTTAACAACTCATCGTCATTTACTCCTTGCAAGAAAGCCCCGCATGCTAGATCATTTGTAACGCCTAGAATTGCCAAGCTTTCTTTATTGAACCTCACAATGAAATTCTCCACCGTTTCGTTGTCTCGCCGGCGGATGTGGAGAAGCTCGTTTCGATCTTTTGTATGTCTGGGCTGTTGGCTGAATTGCAAGATGAACTTGGTCTCTAAGTCTTCGAAACTGTCAATTTCTCCTGTAGGTAGGCTATCCCACCAAACACGAGCCGCGCCTACTAGCGTTTGGACAAACATTTTGCACCAAAGGGGCATGGGCCAGAAGGCTACTTCTCCTGCACTTTTAAATAGGTTAAGATGATCATCTGGATCACCTAACCCTTCGTACTTGCCTACCGTCTGGGGCATCTTTGGTTTTTCCTTGATAGGGGCTTCCGCTATCCTTCGAGTGAATTTGGACTTGAAGGTGGCGTCTACTGGTTTATATGGCCTGGTAAGTTCGTCGTCCTCCACGTTGATGGGTTGCACAGGAGGGGTGGGTGACCCCCTAGGTTACAGTAAGTGGATTTTGGGTGACTTTAACTGTTGAGATTGGGCCTCTTCCTGGGGAGAAACGCGGTCTGGATGTGTTTCCTCTCTCATATAAAGGTTCCGCCGAGGGAGCGGGCTGACTGTAGACCGGTTGGGACGCTGGAAGAGCCCACCAAGGCGGCATAGACGCTGCATATGGCGGCTGTTGAGAATACCCTTGTGGTGTTCCCTGGGGAGCATACATTGACGCTATATGGAGGCAAGTACCCGTATGGGGGTGCGAAGTAATATCCGGGAAAGTAGGCCTGGTTTCCCGGAGTCACTGGGGCATTCATGATTCCCGCGGGCATGACCACAGGCTGATGAGGCGGTGTAAGCGCCGCCGAATACAGGGGTGGCATGGCGTAAGTAACTGCGGGCTGATAGTAGAAAGGTGTGCCACCTTGCCATATAATAGTGCTGGGGCTAGCGGATCTAATAACCGGCGTGTAACCCCCGGCAAAATCGACCCGTTTCAAAATTTGACCCGTTTTAAAAAGACGGATTCTAAACATTAAACCTCGGAAATTTTTCGCGAATCAAATAACCATTGAAAGATTTTCTTATTCTATTCAATTATTTAGTTAATTAAATAATTTTAATAATCATTAGCAAATTTGAAATTTACTTTTAAATTTAAGTTAGTTTGTTTTAGAATGGGTTTTAGTTAATTAAAGTGATAACTCACAAATAACAAACCAACTCCACTAAGCCTTTTTATTTGTCAGAATCAGTTTGTATATAAACTTTCGAAGCATATTTCCTTCCTTTGAAATACACTTTGCCGCCAACTGTTGACAGCCACATCTTGGTTACATTTCCTTCTCATACATTCCTGAATTGTCGTAATTGAGCTATGATTACACGGTTTCTCTAGTTAAAACAAATCATGAATCTAGACTCATTTAGACACCACCTTTCAAAGCAAGTTGCCGCCAAAACTGAAAGTTGACCACCGTGTTTCCTTTTGAGCTTTCCCGGATTTTCGGAATTTGATAACGATTCCGTGTTTCCATTTTAGTTTATCAATCAAGAACCTGATCAGTGACCGTGGCTTCATACATTCACGTATCGATCTATATATATCATCTCATATCCTTCTTCGACACCACAACACATCATCTCTTCGATACCCTTACACCCTCACCACATCATTCGCACGTTGCCGAGAAAACGGAAGTCGCCGGATTACATCGGAGTTCAAGTCGGAGACGCCGTAACACCCTCCGAACCCCCATTGCATCTCGCCAGAGTTTTAGAGGTTTCACCGGAGCCGCTCGGAGTTCACGAAGGGAACCTTTCGACTCGTTACATGTTCGGTATACGTTTCTCATCCTTGTTTTCTTGTTTAAAGCCTTATGATGAAAATCATAACAACAGTATATTGCCTTGTTTAACAAGAGGAAGACATGTAATGTTAGGAAAGAGCCTTCTGTTTCTTTTTAAATAGAGAAGATAACAATGATGTTAGTATTCAAATAAAATGATAACTCAAACCTTACTGATTAATGTTTTAAACATTATCATTACTGTAGTTGGAGTTTGGTTTTATTCAAACCAAATAAAAGAAGATGATGACGCCACTGTTCTTGTTTAGAAAAAAAAAACTGTTATATTGTTTAAACTAGTTTTAAAAATAATTTATCAAAACATTATTTTCTTAATAACTAATTTTGTCTAAATTATAAATTCTGAAATCTTTTAAATCCATTATTTAATGCTAAACAAAACGTATTTAAATTCTTTTCTTTTGAACCTTGTTCTTTTACAACGCTAAAATAATTGATTTATTTATAAAGCATGCAATTTAGTTAAAACATGATTATCTAAACTTGTATTTGAATCTTTTTAAATATAATTTTATTTAATCCTTTAAACCCTATTAATCATAAAACTTATAAAACAAATATTCATGTTGTAATAACTTCTTAGTTTAAGCGTAAGAACTAACAATTTATTTTCTTAACTAAGTAAAACGAGTTAAGTCCAAAATTAATATAGAAATTATAGTAATCTATTTTGTGTGATATTTTACACCTAGGATAACTATCCTTGTTCGTACTCTTGGAATCTCGACTTTCTACTCGTGCGTTATTACAAGAAATCGCAACGCAATCAATGTGAGTATACTCGATCCCATTTTCGTTTAAACACATTTGGGTGCAACATGTATTCCATATTCAAATTACACAACACTTGAGTCTTGTTTTTATCACACTCTATCCACATTTAAACATGAAACGATTTGATGCTTGTAACCCCACATTCTATGCAACTTGAACGATATTTGAATGCAACTTCAACACTCTTTGAGTGCAACTTCATTTGGATGCAACTTTATTTGAATGCAACTTCAACACTCTTTGAGTGCAACTTCATTTGGATGCAACTTTATTTGAATGCAACTTCATTTGGATGCAACTTTATATAAATGCAACTTCAACACTTTTTGAGTGCAACTTCATTATATGCAACTTGAACGATATTTGAAAGCAACTTGAACAATGTTGAAAAGTGGTAGCTAGTGTCATCGTCTTCATGTTGGATATTGAGCAACTTCAAAACTTGTTTTATTCTACTATGCTATGTATCAAATTTGTATACTCGCCAACTTTTTGTTGATTTTATTTTAATACATGTTGCAGGTTGATAGACAAGATGATGAAGAAGCAAGTTAGGGTGGACTAGAAACTCACCTAGAAAATAAACTATGTTTGAAATTTGATTTATGTTTTGATCATGTTGAACAATGTATGACATTTTAGGCATTTATGAAATTTGATTCAATCAATATTGTCACAAATAGTGTTATGTTGTTTTGAGCAATTTGTTCGTCTCATCCCGATGTTTCCGCCATCGGTTGGGGTGTGACACGGCGTGGTGTTGTGACGTATGGTCTGTGCATTGGAGGTTATGGTTGAGGCAAGAACGTTTGTGCCCGTCGTGACTGGTCCCTCTGACTGGAACTGCAGAGGAGTGTACGAAAATAAATCCGCTGCTCTTGTCCCAGAAGAAGCAGCAGCGGTATCGGCAAAACCTGGTGGGGGTCCTTCTGCCTCAAACTCCAGGTCAAGTGCCCTGGTTACAATCGGAGAGACCGGCGTGGAGACAGCGGGATTCGTTTCTCCCAACGGATTTCCGGTTAACATCGCCTGACTTGGTGTTGCTGCAATGTTCTAATCGCTTGCCATTGGGGTTCGGTCTTGTTGTTGCTACTGATCTGGTCCCATGGATGGCGCCAATGAAGAAACGCTGACCTTCTCGGTAGTATCCAACAGGGATTCCAACACCTGACGATCCGAACAGCTTAACTGCAAAACAGAACACCGTTAGGACTCGTTACAGGAATGGGGTTATTCCTGTAACCACCCTCCCGCGTGAGAATAAGTCTAGGTTTTGGGAGTAAAGGAATGTGTGTATAGAGAGAGAAACGGTGAGAGAGTAGATGATCATACCTTAGATGTTTACCTCTATTTATAGTTTACTATTAGGGTTTCTCCTAACTTAGGATGGGCTCCGATAAATTAGGGATTTGCATGATCTTCCCAAAAAGTTGGAGATTTGGTTGTGCAACCTTCCATGCGAAGATGGAATATTCTAGAATAACCATTTATAATTATTCGTTTATAATAAAATAGTAGGTAATGACCGGGTCAAGTTAGCCGATTCGGGTCATACCTCGTCAGAGGAGCTCACTGCTTTCGCCTCGAGCAGGAACATTTAAAAAGAAAATTAGAAAATTTACTTGCTGCAAAAAGAAAATTAGAAAATTTTCACTTATTACTACTTTCCCTTTTAAAAAACAAACCGAAGATCTGAAACGATGTTCTTCTATACATAATCTATTATGTAATAAATAGTTAATCAGATGTAACAAAATGGTTTGCAGGAAATAGTGTTTGGATGCGCATCTGTTGTTTAAGTTGTGATAATAACACAATCAGTTGAGTGTTTGGTAACATCTGACTACTGAAGAATTTAAAAGGTCAACGGCCATAAATAATCAGCTGACCATAGAGTGTTTGGGTTTTGGAGATTGGAATTTTTGCTTATTTGAACACCGTATGCTTATGCACATAGAGAAAAATCAGTAAATTTATAATTTTGAATCCACCGAGAAATCAAGTTGAAATAAGCAATCTCAAACTGCTTAATCTTAACAGATTATGTCACCCTAATAAATGCAGACAAACGGCTTTCTTAATCCACACCCCTCATGGTTGCATATCTACTTTTTAAATATTAAGTTGATATAGAACCAATTCTATGTAGAGAACTGCGAGAGGCACATAAACACTTGCATTGTTGTTTTTATCATTGATATTGACATAAGGTGGTTATGTAATCGCATAACCACCTCATTTTCTATCTCACATTATATCCTTAAACAATACGTGCAAGTGCTTATGAGCTTCTTGTGTATCTCTATTTAAAATGGATCCTGTAATGAATGCTTTCCAATAATGTAATCTGAAAAAAACGAAATTTCTTAAAATGAATAAAAGCAAATAAACATTACCGAAAATGTCTTCAAAATCATCGCTGGCCTCGAGCAAGAAATTCTCTCTTTCTCTGCTTTGCACCTTATTGAATAAAGCAAGATCATCATCAATTTGTTTTAACGGTATTACACTCTCTAAACAACGTCCTTTTTTATGATTATCGCCTCTTGGTTCCCTTCCCGGAGAACATCTCATCGCAGGTGACGAAGGCATTTTGCTACCCCAAAATTCTGGTAACCACCACCACTATTGTCTGGCCAAACGACTCAATTCAGATGAAACATATTCAGATTGAAGTACTAAACGCTCGATGATCAACAAAACCCTTGAAACTTCAAGATATATTCAAAAAATATGATTATTAAGTAATAGGTGTAACATAATTCCCACTTGGTGAACCAACATATGCATCAATTAACATCAAGCAAGCTCCCGTATATGCAACTGAACACAATATTTCCATCACACACATATACCCACGTTAAGAACCCCAACAACAACTTCAAATGTAATGTCTTTAAGCATAAACCACCCGAAAGGCTTGAAAACACTTCAATTGCTCATACAATTGAATTCATAAACCCTAATACGTCAAATTAACATTTACATCAAAGAGAACCTCAAATTGAAGCCAGTTTCAGACAACTATAAGTTAAAACAATAAAACTCTCGTCAAAAACACACAAATCGCGAGTAAAGAACCGTACAGAAGTGAGGGTAATTTGGTCGAACACTTGGTGTTCAAAACTGAATATTGACCAAAATGAAAAATTGGAAAGAAACCCAGGTTAGAAATGTAACAAAGTAGCCGAATCTGGATAAAAAGTGAAAAACCTTAAAATTTTCGGCTATATCAAAACATGTTGGTTCAACTGCTTATATATCTAAATATATATAAATTTGGAGCTGTACAAACTAACTTATGATCAGACCAACCACATGAGGATAAAGCATACCTCTTTATAAAATATTATATGCACACCTGCAAAATATAACATTTACTGATCTACCGATTTTGTAGAAAAATATTATATGGTTGACGAGTAATTGCTCAACGACAGTTTTTCATTGCCATAAGATTGTTGTACAAACATAATCCATAGGATAGGTTGATCCATATATGCAAGCCTTTTTTAGTGCCATCTGAAGCAGGCATTTCAGAATACACAATTCCTCTTCCAGCAGTCATCCTCTGCAAATTACCAGCTCCAATAGTCCCTTTATGCCCCTCAAAGTCTTCATGTGCCGCATCTCCGTGTAGTTGAGCATAATTATCATTAATCCATTTTTTCAAACCTTTATAACCCATATCATCAACAGTCTCCTCATCACCTAGATTATCATCAACTACCAACTATTATCATTTTAAAATGAAACTTTTGAAATGGAGATATAACTTTCTAAATCCAAGTTACCACTAACAAAAATGAGAAAATATTTCGAGACCCAAAGCCACCACATTAACCTTTCATCGCCATCTAAATCTACTACAACCACAATGTCATCCCGTGGCTGCGAGGAAAACCGTGAAACCCTACTTTTGAGGCGAATAATTGTTGTTGTTGTTGAACATGGTATATGAATTGGGTGGAAAATATTTGACTTGCCTAACCCATCGAGGGTGGCCTGAGAGTCACGATCTAAATAGATCTGAGACATGCAAGTGTTGAACGGTTCATCCGGAACCCTTACTGTAACAACCCGCACTTTCGTGCGTTGTTACTACTCGATACACTCGTTACGCCTAGCACCGGAGATTCGGATCATAATGTAATCATACCAATTATATCACCAAATCGAAGTACAATCGAATAATTATGCATATTCTATCGCTATTACAAACCTATTTCGCATAACACTCACGATGATGTCGAATATGGGCCTAAACTACCCTTCTCGATGAGCGTGAGGTGTCAAAATGTGAGTAATCAACGCTAACGAGGGTTATCGGGTGAGTACTATGACTCTGACCGTCATGACGATGATGGCAATATGAGTAAGTGGTGCCCCGATAATCATTATGGCACATCACATCGAAGAACGCACTCAATGGCACGCGTAACTCGATCACCGCACTGAGAATTGGATACATAAATACGTATATACGGCCCTTTTGTGATTAATAATAATAAATAATTTAATAAATATATAAATATATGAAAATATGGCTCAAACCGTCGAAATCGCACCAAAAACGGGATCAAAAGGCTTCCGAACGGATCAATTCGATCAGACTAGTCCAATTGGTCAGACCGGCCCAATCAGATAGGCCAGTCCGATCGGATGGGCCAGTCCGATCGGATGGACCAGCCGATCGGATGGGCCAGCCGATCGACTGGGCCAGCCGATCGACGGGGCCAGCCGATCGACTGGGCCAGCCGATCGACTGGGCCAACCGATCGACTGGGCCAGCCGATCGACTGGGCCAGCCGATCCAACTGCAGTTTTGCCTTCCTTTCTCCTTCCTTGCCTATAAATACCCCTCCATTCACTCCCAAACACTTGTGTTGCTGCTCCTAACCGACCAAGACGCTCCAGCCCTCAAATCTCTCGATTTCTTCCGATTCTTGTAAGTTTTCAACCCGAATCTTGTACTTTCTTGATCCAAAGGCAATCCTTCATCTTTCTATCTTTCAAATCCCAATTTTTAACCGTGAAATCAACGGATTTGGGGTGTTCTAAGGTGATGTCACCACAAAGTTCTTCAAAGGTGATGTCATCCCATGAAGAACAACTCAGATTCGGATGATTTACATACGATTTTTCATGAATCTCAACCAAATCAGTGTTTTCCTATCAAGATGGTCATGGATCTGAGATGTTCTGACTGATTTCATCACAAGTTCTTATGAACTTCAAGGTGTTGACCTCATATCATCAAGAACAACTCAGATCCAGGGCATTTCCTAAGTAAAATCAAGGTTTTTACATCAGATCTATACATAAAAATGGTAAAACCAGAACTTAGACCAATCTCCTACACATTTCTAGTGATAAAATGATCGATTTCGAGTTAAACACTGAAAAACCGACAAAAACGACCAGTTCCGACGAACGGGGTGATTCCCGGCCGATGAAACAGGTTGGAATTGACGGGATTTCAGTTGCTTAACACCTCATCGTAACGTCTCGACCCAAAACGCCGAAAAACGCTCGAAAAACCATCGAAAACAAGCCGAACAGGATGGCCGATCGAACAGCTGGTCGATCGAACAGCTGGTCGATCGAACAGCTGGTCGATCGAACAGCTGGTCGATCGAACAGCTGGTCGATCGAACAGCTGGTCGATCGAACAGCTGGTCGATCTAACAGCTGGTCGATCGAACAGCTATTCGATCGATCAGGCTGTCCGATCGATCAAGACCTAGTCCAACCGATCGACCAGGCCCACTCGATCGAGTGGCCTGTTCGACTGGGCCAGCCCAATTTCACTATTTTGTTCGATTTTAACCCAATTTCGCCCGATTTCACGCAAATCGATACCGTTTAACGCATAGTAATCTATCACTCACATAAATTATCTGAAATCAGGACATTCTCCGGCACCGATTCCGCAAACCTAACCGAAAACGCGCTGTGAGTATACTTGACCCCTTTTATCGAATTTTGGGTGTAACATACGTTCCATAAAAACCAAACTTATCAAACGAATGATTTAATTGGACTATTTATCACTTGCGAATAACTGTTTGCATAGATATACGTGATGCTAGTACATGTATGCTAGGACTTATACTCGTGACGTCCCACCAAGACTAGTATAGTACTATTTCGCCCGACGGGGTCTAGTTATGCCATCAAGAGTCGAGCATCGAGGACTTAGCTGGTAGTATCAGTTTTGTGAGTATATATGTTGTGTATTACGTTTATGCATGTGGAAATTCGCAGCACTTTTAATCTATCATGCTACACATATCAAACCTGTATACTCGCCAATACTTTTGTATTGACAAAGTTTTAACGTATGTTGCAGGTTTAGCCGAAGTTTACATCAAATCAAGCTAGGAAGTCTAGAAACTCATCTAAAATCTAGGTTGTCGGATTTGAATTGTTCGAGAGGACAAGAAATCTGTGATGACTTACGTGATTGTATTGTTTGTTAGTATGGGATGACAAATGTAATAAATATTATCGCAATATAGTTGTTATGGATTCTCTTGAGCAATCTGATTCGCCTAGTGCCGCGCCCCGATGATTCCGCCATCGGTTGGGGTGTGACAGATTGGTATCAGAGCCATAACTATAGGGAATTAGGCAAAGTTTGAGACTTGACCTAGTCCGGGTCGATGTCTTAGAAAAATTGACCTAGTCTATAGTCTAAGTACCTACAGGCCGACTCTTACGAACTCGTTAGGGTTTGTTTGGGCCAACTTGCTACTCTCGATCGAATTTGTTGAAAAGTTACAACTATTGTGTGAACACCGCATACTACAGCTTCACACAAAGAGCCTTTCCTAAGGCTAGAAGGTTACTTAGCCTTTCCTAAGGCTGACACAATACACATGTTTTCAAAACTACTCGCATAACAAAACCGAGTGATCTAGTCGAGACCAGGTGTGAAAACCAATAACTCTCGATAGGATCACTCACTCAGCGTATTTTTTCTAGCACGAGAACTCTTTGTTGAGCTAGGAGTGACATCCACATCTCGACAAAAGGTCTCCATTTCGAAATTCTAGTGGAACTCTCGGATTTATTCGATGAGCACAACCACAAATGGGAACGAAGTTGTTAAGCCAGGGGTGAAACCCATACCTTAATCAACTGTTCCCCTCCATAAAATGGTTTACAAAAGCTCTCACCAAGGACACGACCATAACAACTACTCAGGCTACGCGACGACTAGAGAGACGAATGTCAGGAGCTGCATCCCAGTGGAAGCATGAGTCCCCTAGGTCAACGCGTATGCCCGAACTTGTTGGGTATAGTCGGGTTACTTGGGTAGTCAACGCCTAAACACCCAAGGCATTCCATCTAAATTTTACGTGTATGGTTTACGTCTATGAGTTTTCAAATTTAAGCTTTACGATTTACCGATTTCTCGATTTATCGAATTTACGAACCTCGATTTACAAAGCGCACAACCTACACAGCCATCGCAATCTAAAACAAAGACCGAATGATCGCAACAAAACAAACGCCTAAGTACTCGAATTCGCTTACGCCATTTCTCTCGTCGCGTCGTCGCGAATTCTGAACCAATATCTATGTGTAACCTACAACTATATCTATATGTATTAAATACAAAACGAATCAATTATGTGAGAGTTTAGGAACCTAGAATTTTCCTATGTGGCTCCTATGTGTTTAAATTAAATATCAAGTTTGGATCGAATCGAATCGCATCAAAAGTTCAGAAATCATTATGATCGAATCTCATTCCGAATCCTTCTGTCTAGATGCCTTCCAACAACTCGATCTCGAGACGAGTAGCTAGGAGAAGAGCCCAACGACGCGCCGATAAGAGGATTGCCTCAATTGTGACCAAGGAAGTGGTCAAGCTCATTCCTCAAATTGTCGCGCAAGTGCACTCTCAAAGCCACTCTCGAGCTCCGGAAGACGTCAAGACGGAATCTGCATTCTTCTACAAACACTTCAAAGCCTGTGATCCGATGCCTTTTACGGGTGAAGGAGATGTTTCTCAATTACTCCAGTGGTTCGATGCCATCGAGGTTACCCTTCGCCAGAGTGGGTGCCCCGAGGACCTTCAAACTACTTGCGCCACCGGAGTATTCCAATCCCGAGCACTCGATTGGTGGACCGCCGAACGCAACAAACGTGGGATCTCCGCAGCTTACGCCCTCTCATGGGACGAGCTGAAGGAACTCATGAAGGAAGAATATTGCCCTCCTCACGAAGTCCAGAAGCTAGAGAACGAATTTTGGGAAATCAAGCAAACCGAAGGTGACAATGCGAGCTATACAGCAAGGTTCAAACAGCTTAGCATAGTCTGCCCAAGTCAAGTCGACACTCCAAAGAAAGCTATCGCGAAGTATATTCGTGGCTTACCAGAGTGTGTGGGTGATTTTGTCGAAGTTGCAAAACCTGCTACCATCGAAGAAGCCTACCGTCTAGCCGCAGAGCTCAACAGCAAACGAGTCGTGGACGGATTCTTCTCCAAGAAGCCTGTCAAACGAGTTCATCAAGCAATCATCATCAACTCGTCCGACGATTCCTCTGGAGAATCGGTCGATGGTTCATCTGACAGCTCCTCGGAGGATTCTTCTAAGGATTGCTCCGACAATGTCTCCGTCAAATCATCAGGCGAATCCGAAGACGACACTGCATCAACTCAGGAAGCCCAACCTAGCCGCAAACGAAAGACCGTGAGCCCAGGCTCCTCAACAACTGGACTGCCACAACCCGAACCTCTCCGATCAGTTCCAGTTCAGTCAAAGCGAGCTTACAATGGATCGCATCCCCTGTGTTTCACATGCACGTATCATCACCCGCTAGAAGCAAAATGTCGCTATTGCGCAAATTGCAACTGGTATGGGCATTATACGTCGCAGTGCCGTACAAGACCGTGACCTGGAAGGAAGTCATCAGCAACCGCCATCTCCGCAAGTATCCACAACAACGTTATTTCGATCCTAATGTTGTTGTAATAATCCGACTTATCGCTATCATTTCTGGAACTTATTTCATATATCATCGCATGTGGATCCTATTTCTCTTACAATCGAGCACTATCTAAACGCTAGCACTATGTACTATATTATGTATTTTATCCCTATAACACTCTTAGAATGAGGTACGGTATACGTGCAAGGGACAACTAATCACGGGTGCACACGGGATTACCTTGGTCAGTGCACGGAGATCGTAGTGAAGTTCTAATGGTGCCATAACGTTTCAAAGCACGGTCAAGGGTCTTGGTCGTGTCAACAAAGTGTGACACCAAAGCACGGGGCATAAGTAGTAGGGGTGACGCGGGGGTACGCTTTACCATACTACCGAAACTTCGTGAAGAAAGTGCCATAACGTTTCAAAGCACGGTCAAGGGTCTTGGTCGTGTCAACAAAGTGTGACACCAAAGCACGGGGCATAAGTAGTAGGGGTGACGCGGGGGTACGCTTTACCATACTACCGAAACTTCGTGAAGAAAGTGCCATGTGGAGTTGGACGTTATTAGACCTATTATACTATTATGGTTAATTTGACACTCTACCATCAATCACAAGGCGTAACAAAACTAAACCGCATCACTGCGAGGCTCCTCGTAAGTCCGCGTGCACAAATTGCCACATCGATGAACTTAGGTAAGTTCACCCCGAAGAGCAATTGGAGCAACGCGAGACTGGTCGTAAAGTCTAGAACGCAACTTAATCGCAGTTTTGCCGGATCAATCTCGCAATCAAATCATTCGATAAGTGGCTCGAAATCGCAATCGCATCATGTGTTTGTCTAGAAATCTCTAACGCTAGTTGTTGTCAATTGTGTGAACTTCTATCAGCTGGTGTGGATCGTCTATTGTGGATTCGCTAGACGAGTATCGAGAATCACTCGCCGCCTTCCACTCTTAACGCGCCTCGCACCTAATCCACCAACTCGATACTCTTATCATGGTTCGCTATTACTTATCAATGCACGCATTCTACGTGTCATGTTAGCGCACAAGACCTCGCTTCACGAGACGAAACTAACAAGGTTGAAACATGGTGATGTTTTGACCATATTAGTTGACTTTGTGGAAAAAGGCCGTGTGGGCTAGCCTTAGTACTATTCGTGGTGTAATCAGTTCAATCAGTCGCCTATCACTCGCAACGCAACAATCGTCGCTTATCAATCTGTTGAAATCTATTGTCTATTGATATTCGAATGTTACTTGGAAGTCATCGCAGGTGGTGTAAGGTTAGGGTGCATGACATTGCTTCACAAGATAAAACTAATATGGAAACATGGTGTTTGTCATATTAGCAAGTCTTGTGGAAACGTGCCATGCGAACTTCGTGTGGAATCAAATCGAAATCTCATTTACTCAAATCAAAATCGTGTCATTTGTTGTCCAACCAAGCATACCATATCAGCGTTCGTGTGACCAAACTACTCGCACCCGCTGCCTACGCTTGGTTTGCATCCAACTTATTTCTATTCAAAACTCGGTCTAGCACCCTATCGCTAGGATCAAGGGAATCGAAATTCTATATGTGTCTTATCGGCACGCATGACACTGCCTCATGAAACAGAGTTAATAGGGGTAAAGCATGGTGGATACGCCGCTGGTACTTCCTATATATAAGTGTTTTAACCGTATTAACGAACTTTTGTGGGAAGGTGCCACGTGGGGCCCGATGTAAGTTATTTTTCCATAGTATTAAGGAAAACCTATTTTTATAAAATTTTTACTAAAACCGTTGGACAAATGAAATTTCTTACAACATGGAGAAAACATTGAATCAGTTTGGCTCCGTGCCCAATGAAAATTTCATAAGTCCAATTCTTTTCTTAAAAACTTTTGCAATGACAGAAAGGAACCTTCCCGAGAACGAGGGTTTGACAACCGAGTTCAGCTCAAACCCACGTTGTAGGAAAACTTTCTTAAAACTTATTTTGCCGCCGAATTCTTTTAAAACGTATAACTCACAACCTATTATCAACTAACAAAAACCCTCCCCATAGCGCTGGGGTGGACATCGATACAGTCAACGCCGCGCCATGAGGAGATTTTCCTAAATAACTTCGAAGATTAATCGAGTATTGGTAAGTTTAAAACGCTATGGAATTGCTTTTTGTGTGTGTTATCACTTTTAACTAATCGAATCGTACCTTCTCTCCGTTCTCACTCGTCAAATCGTAATCGATCGCTCGTTGTCTAGACGCTATTAATCCCTTCCATCAATCGCATCAACCCGTACGACCCTACTATTGGATTAATTTCGGGACGAAATTTCCTAAAGGAGGGGATACTGTAACAACCCGCACTTTCGTGCGTTGTTACTACTCGATACACTCGTTACGCCTAGCACCGGAGATTCGGATCATAATGTAATCATACCAATTATATCACCAAATCGAAGTACAATCGAATAATTATGCATATTCTATCGCTATTACAAACCTATTTCGCATAACACTCACGATGATGTCGAATATGGGCCTAAACTACCCTTCTCGATGAGCGTGAGGTGTCAAAATGTGAGTAATCAACGCTAACGAGGGTTATCGGGTGAGTACTATGACTCTGACCGTCATGACGATGATGGCAATATGAGTAAGTGGTGCCCCGATAATCATTATGGCACATCACATCGAAGAACGCACTCAATGGCACGCGTAACTCGATCACCGCACTGAGAATTGGATACATAAATACGTATATACGGCCCTTTTGTGATTAATAATAATAAATAATTTAATAAATATATAAATATATGAAAATATGGCTCAAACCGTCGAAATCGCACCAAAAACGGGATCAAAAGGCTTCCGAACGGATCAATTCGATCAGACTAGTCCAATTGGTCAGACCGGCCCAATCAGATAGGCCAGTCCGATCGGATGGGCCAGTCCGATCGGATGGACCAGCCGATCGGATGGGCCAGCCGATCGACTGGGCCAGCCGATCGACGGGGCCAGCCGATCGACTGGGCCAGCCGATCGACTGGGCCAACCGATCGACTGGGCCAGCCGATCGACTGGGCCAGCCGATCCAACTGCAGTTTTGCCTTCCTTTCTCCTTCCTTGCCTATAAATACCCCTCCATTCACTCCCAAACACTTGTGTTGCTGCTCCTAACCGACCAAGACGCTCCAGCCCTCAAATCTCTCGATTTCTTCCGATTCTTGTAAGTTTTCAACCCGAATCTTGTACTTTCTTGATCCAAAGGCAATCCTTCATCTTTCTATCTTTCAAATCCCAATTTTTAACCGTGAAATCAACGGATTTGGGGTGTTCTAAGGTGATGTCACCACAAAGTTCTTCAAAGGTGATGTCATCCCATGAAGAACAACTCAGATTCGGATGATTTACATACGATTTTTCATGAATCTCAACCAAATCAGTGTTTTCCTATCAAGATGGTCATGGATCTGAGATGTTCTGACTGATTTCATCACAAGTTCTTATGAACTTCAAGGTGTTGACCTCATATCATCAAGAACAACTCAGATCCAGGGCATTTCCTAAGTAAAATCAAGGTTTTTACATCAGATCTATACATAAAAATGGTAAAACCAGAACTTAGACCAATCTCCTACACATTTCTAGTGATAAAATGATCGATTTCGAGTTAAACACTGAAAAACCGACAAAAACGACCAGTTCCGACGAACGGGGTGATTCCCGGCCGATGAAACAGGTTGGAATTGACGGGATTTCAGTTGCTTAACACCTCATCGTAACGTCTCGACCCAAAACGCCGAAAAACGCTCGAAAAACCATCGAAAACAAGCCGAACAGGATGGCCGATCGAACAGCTGGTCGATCGAACAGCTGGTCGATCGAACAGCTGGTCGATCGAACAGCTGGTCGATCGAACAGCTGGTCGATCGAACAGCTGGTCGATCGAACAGCTGGTCGATCTAACAGCTGGTCGATCGAACAGCTATTCGATCGATCAGGCTGTCCGATCGATCAAGACCTAGTCCAACCGATCGACCAGGCCCACTCGATCGAGTGGCCTGTTCGACTGGGCCAGCCCAATTTCACTATTTTGTTCGATTTTAACCCAATTTCGCCCGATTTCACGCAAATCGATACCGTTTAACGCATAGTAATCTATCACTCACATAAATTATCTGAAATCAGGACATTCTCCGGCACCGATTCCGCAAACCTAACCGAAAACGCGCTGTGAGTATACTTGACCCCTTTTATCGAATTTTGGGTGTAACATACGTTCCATAAAAACCAAACTTATCAAACGAATGATTTAATTGGACTATTTATCACTTGCGAATAACTGTTTGCATAGATATACGTGATGCTAGTACATGTATGCTAGGACTTATACTCGTGACGTCCCACCAAGACTAGTATAGTACTATTTCGCCCGACGGGGTCTAGTTATGCCATCAAGAGTCGAGCATCGAGGACTTAGCTGGTAGTATCAGTTTTGTGAGTATATATGTTGTGTATTACGTTTATGCATGTGGAAATTCGCAGCACTTTTAATCTATCATGCTACACATATCAAACCTGTATACTCGCCAATACTTTTGTATTGACAAAGTTTTAACGTATGTTGCAGGTTTAGCCGAAGTTTACATCAAATCAAGCTAGGAAGTCTAGAAACTCATCTAAAATCTAGGTTGTCGGATTTGAATTGTTCGAGAGGACAAGAAATCTGTGATGACTTACGTGATTGTATTGTTTGTTAGTATGGGATGACAAATGTAATAAATATTATCGCAATATAGTTGTTATGGATTCTCTTGAGCAATCTGATTCGCCTAGTGCCGCGCCCCGATGATTCCGCCATCGGTTGGGGTGTGACACTTACTTCTAGCAAGTCCATACGTTTGTCTGAATCTTTAGAATCTGAAAGTAGTTTGCAAAATTTCAATCAGAAATCAGTGTAAGAACACAACTAACTGACTAAACTTGTATTTAATTTTGATTCTTACTGGTGAAGAAAATGTAAAACAAAACCAAACCAAGATTACCGAATTCTGCTTAAAAAGCATCAGGCATTCTTCTCTTGCTGGAACCAGAGCTTGCGACGTCAACCACAGTCGCCACCGTCGTTGTGTTTGCGGCGGAAGCCTAAACGTCGCCGCCATGTCTCTTTCCTGCCTCTCTCTCTACCATAATTTCTTTCTCTCTCTCTTGCTTATACAAAACCCTAGAGCAAATACTATGTTTTGAAAGGAAACGTGGCTCAAAGGGGCTGGTAGACAAAGAGGCAAAATGATATATAATCTGCTAAGCTAACCTTAGAACTAAGAAAAGCATGATACACAAACAAAGCCAAGAGTACAAGAGCAACATGCCTAAAGATGTTGCAAATTAGAGTATTATATAATTATATTATAATGAAATGATGTGTCTGGTTTGGAGAGGCTTCTACACCATTAAACAACGCCCACTCCGTATAATTTAAAGGAGTTGTTTTATTGCGTGTCTTGCTTCTTGTACTTCATGTTTTTTTTCATCTTTATATATTGCCTCCATTATTAGTAGAACATGAAATATTTAATTATATTTTTTTGCATATCCCTTTATATGTTGTAACTGCGATTTATGTTAAACTAGTATTAAGTTCTCTACATTGCGGTTGGGGGTATAGAATTGTGTCAAGTAGCACAAATGTCATAACATCATTAGCGACCATCAAAACCAGAAAAACTCGTAAAACAAAAGAAATGGAAACCGAAAAAATAATGCCAAACGGAAAGTAAAACGTAAAAACGTTGAATCACGCACACGAAACATAAAACATAGAAAACAATAACTAAGTCGATCTAGGATCCGCGTATTGTATTGGGTTAGTTAAACGAGAAAAATAGACGTAAAACCTTGAACCACACACGAACGTTGCAGTGTATTAACTTGAAAAACATTGACCGAAACGTAAAACGAAAGATGTAAAGTATAAGTGATCAAATTTAAAAGTGAAAAAGATTTTTGGTTAAATTGTGAAAGTTGTAAAAGCCTTGTGGTACAAAGTAAAAAAAAAAAAAAACACACACACACACACACACAAATTAAAAGTGGAACAACAAATATAGCTAAAGGTATAATCATTATGGTGTGGTTTTTAAACCCACCTTAGGTATACGCTATAAATCAATAAATCAATGGGTGCAACCATGATGCAAAACACATCTACAAAGCTTAATGTACTATCTCTAATGCAACAAAATGTTGCAAATTATAGTATACTAGTAACTAGTAATAAGACCTGCGCGTGTTGCGGCGTGGGCACATCGCAAACATCGAATGGTTAGTCCAAACGTTATGTGATGCGTTAACCATATAAAAACGTGTGTTTCGGCGTATCCGATTAAACTCAATGTAACCTATATAAGCATTGATATTGGATCAAAACGTAAAGTAAATAGAGTTTATAGCGTACAAATCATAACGTATTATATATGACCCGACTTATACATAGAAAACGTAATTGGTATAAAGGAAAAACTAACATGTGTAATCAAAAGGGATGGATTACAGATTTTGAAAAAAAAAGGAAACCGCAATTTGACTCCACTCGCTTCAAAACAAATTTTACGAAACATACATACAATAAGCACGAAAACATATTATATTTGACATGACTCGTTTCTCAAAGAAGTTTACATCAAAACATAGACCAACTCGAATTTATACCGAAATGTACATAAAAATATGCACATAAAAAATGTTTTTTAAACGAAAATTTATTATATTTGACCTGACTCGTTTTCAGAAAAAGTTTACGTCGAAACGTAGAGTAATCGAATTTGTACCGACATGTACATAAGAATATGCATGTAAAAAATTAGTGGTTTTAAGTAAAGGAAGTATATGGGTAAACTCGAAACGAATTATTAGTAAAAAAAAACTTAATAGGTTAAACACGTTCGTGAAATTGGGAATTGGGAATCAAACCAGGGAAAAACACACAAAAACTAAAACTGAAAGATCGGGATCATTTCACACACATTCTCTCAAGTACCTTAGTGGTTCAAATCACTAGCTAATAGTAATAAGTAGTAGGGTAAATTACTTTTTGAGTCCCTGTGTTTTATGAGTTTTAACTAGTTGAGTACAAAAGCAAAAAGTTTAACGACCTGAGTCCCCATAAGCATTTTCTTTAACCATTTGAGTCCAAATTTCCAACTCCATCCACCAAGTTTGTTAACTACAAGGGTAATTTGGTCATTTACACACAAAGTACAAGTCTTATAAGCACAAGAGTCAAAGGAACAAGTCTTTAGTGCATAAATATTTTAATATTATATATAAAATAAATTATATATATCGTTATACACATCTGCACACAAACATTTCACACACCTTTCCATCCCTCCTCTCTTTCTCTCTACCCTATCACCACATTAACACCACCGCACCACCACTGCACCACCACCATCCCCACCGCACCTCCACCACTATCACCACCTTTCATTGACCGTCAACCACCAGTCACCGCCTGTAAGTTCCGATTGAGTTTTATGCAAGCTTCTATTGAACTTTTGAGATGTTGTGTATCGTTTTCTATCTTGAAAGAAAACATGTTCACAAGTGAAAATGCTTTAATTTGGTAATTTTCTTTGTGGTACTCGCCTTCAAAATCAAGAAGCTACTACAATGTTAATTTTTGCAGTGATGAAGTGAATTAATAATGTCCTTGTTTGCAACAGGAAGAAGGATGGGTTGTATGCAGGGCATTCAAGAAGGGAATAACAACTGTGCGTAGGATGGATGAACACCATTCGTTGTGCCAGTTTGATGATCAAGTTTCATTCATACCAAATTTTGAACCACCAAGAAGGATAACTCATCCTTACACTTCAACTAGTTCATACAATCACCAGTTCCTTGCAAAATCAGAGCTTGATCAATTGCATTACAACTTGCTTCAAGATCACCCTGTTGGTTCAGTTCTGTTTAAACATAAGGGAAAACATGAAAACATACCTGTTACCGCAGACAGTGCAGTGGAGAATCCAATGAGAGAAGACGACATGGAGTTCGACATCTTTGTCAAGGTGATCTGGTTCCTCCTTAGGGTGCTGACTGATGATGGTGACTAAGAAAACCGAAAAGGGTATCGGCCGTAGGAGAAGGAGGTCGATCGTAATGATGTTATGCTTATGGGGTATCTCTAATTGTGTAACTGTCTAACCCCTTAACCTCCACATAAGTCTCCTTATATAAGCACCCAGAAGGAAACCTAATTAGTTAATAAGGGTAATATGGTCCATCAACAATTACCAACTAATTATCTTAATAGGTTATTATATATTTTGATCTATATTATGTAAATGATTATAATGGCTATAGATTAAATATTAATACATAATATATTTAATCTTACATTCTCCCACTTAGCCGAGTAATCATTTACTATGAGTATTAGATAAGCCTGATCAGGAGTTAACACTCATTTAGCCTTAAACAAGTACTATAGCAGAGAAATACAGCCGTTGAATCATTATGCGACTCAGGACCCCCATTAATCATACTATAGCCTTAATTTAAAACCTAATCGTCATGATCAAAATACGTATAAGCCCTTTGTTTGATTTGTAACTTTATTTGTCTATATGCCATTATAACGGTTGAACATATTCTAAGAGACATACAAAATCAAACTGAGGAAATTTCATTAATCATAAACATAAGCTAGTACAATATGCTAAACAAGGTCTTTACTAAATCCCATATTCCAAACATGTTCTTCGTAAACCTTAGGAGGGAGACCTTTAGTCATCGGATCCGCAAGCATATCTTTAGTACTAATATACTCGATACAAAGATTATTTTCCTCAACTCGTTCACGTACGAACAGATATTTTGTATCGAGATATAAACCAACTCCAGTCGAACTGTTACTGTTCGAGAAACTAACGGCAGCTGAATTATCACAGTAAAGCTTCAATGGTCTAGAAATGGAATTAACAATTTTGAGTCCAGTGACCAGATTTCTAAGCAACATTCCATGACAGGTTGCGTTATAAACAGCAATGTACTCTGCCATCATTGTGGAAGTTGTGGTCAACTGTTGTTTATGACTCTTCCATGAGATAGGGCCGCCTGCTCACATAAAGATATAGCCCGAAGTGGATTTCTTGTCATCTTTGCATTTGGCAAAGTCAGAATCAGAATAGCCCACCACTTCTAAATGATCACTTCTTCTATAAGTCAGTTTATAGTCTTTCGTCCCTTGCAGATATCGAAGTACCTTCTTAGCTGCTTTCCAGTGATCTAGGCCAGGATTAGTCTGATAACGGCCTAGCATTCTAGCAATATAAGCGATATCTGGGCGAGTACAGACTTGAGCATACATCAAGCTCCCGACTACTGACGCATAAGGTATTTGGCTCATTTGCTCCTTCTCAACCTCTGTTGTCGGACACTGGAATGAACCGAAAACATCTCCTTTAACTACTGGAGCGACGGAGGGTTTGCACTGTTGCATTTTGTAACGTGTAAGGACACGATCTATGTAAGCCCTTTGGGACAATCCTAAGATCCCTTTGTGTCTATCTCGGTGAATTTCGATGCCAATGACGTAAGAAGCATCTCCGAGATCCTTCATGTCGAAGTTATGCGAGAGTAACCGCTTCGACTCATGCAACATGTCTAAACTATTACTTGCCAATAGAATATCATCTACGTAAAGGAAACGTATAGTAAAGTTGCTCCCACTCATCTTGAGGTAGGTGCATTGATCCACTTGATTCTTCATAAAACCTTGCTTCTTCATGACTTCATCAAACTTGAGGTACCACTGACATGATGCTTGTTTTAACCCGTAAATGGATTTCTTCAACTTACAGACTAGATGCTCCGGACCTTCAGGTTTAAAGCCCTTCAGGTTGTTTCATGTAAACATCTTCATCTAAGTCTCCGTTAAGGAAAGAGGTTTTAACGTCCATCTGATGCAGCTCTAAATCGAAATGAGCTACTAGGGCCATGACGATCCTTAATGAATCTTTACGAGAGACAGGTGAAAATGTCTCTTGATAATCAATTCCCTCTTTCTGAGTGTAGCCCTTTGCAACCAACCTCGCATTGTAGCGTTCAACGTTCCCATTCGGATCCAGTTTTGTTTTGAACACCCATTTGCATCCTACGGGTTTGACTCCGTTGGGTAATTCTACCAAATCCCAAACGTCATTTTTCTTCATGGATTCAAGCTCATCAATCATTGCTTTATTCCATTCAGAAGACTGATCACTGCTTATGGCTTCATTGTAAGAGATAGGATCATTGAGCTTTCCGGGATCCATTTCAGTCAGGTAGGTAACATAATCATCCCAATTAGTAGGCCTTCTTTGCCTAGATGACCTCCTGAGTGGATTATCGGGTTCAGCGTTGTCTTGGTTTTGAGCGTTTGATGTGCCTTCATCATGAGGTATAATGGGTTCTGATTGTAGAGGTGAATTTGGAGTTGGTGCAGTAGCTTCAGGTGTAGTAGTTGCATTGGGTACAAGAGGAGTAATTGGAGTAATGGTAAGCGACGAGTCTCCCCCCCCCCCGCGTCTTGTACTTCTTGCAATTCTTCGTAAGGGTTGTTACTGCTCCCACTGACCTTGAAATCCTCCAGGAACGCAACACGCTTGGTTTCAACAATACGGGTGACATGGGAAGGACAATAGAAACGATAACCCTTTGAATTATCAGGATACCCGATAAAGAAAATAGGTAACTGTTTTAGGGTCAAGTTTCCTTAGGAAAGGATTGTAAAGTTTTGCTTCAGCAATGCAACCCCATACTTTCATATATTTAAGACTCGGTTTCCTTCCTGTCCAAAGTTCATAAGGAGTTTTAGGGACAGACTTAGAAGGAACTCTATTGAGTATATGAACAGCTGCTTTTAACGCTTCAGTCCAGAGGAATAATGGTAAATTAGTGTTGGCTAACATACTGCGCACCATGTTCATAAGGGTACGGTTTCTTCTTTCAGCGACTCCATTCTGCTGAGGTGTACCAGGCATGGTGTATTGGTTCACAATCCCCTGGCCCTTACAAAACTCATAAAATGGACCAGGAGCTTGACCCACATCAGTATGTCTTCCATAATATTCACCACCTCTATCTGATCTCACAACTTTAATCTGACGATCTAATTGCTTTTCAACTTCAGCTTTATAATCTTTAAAAGTTGTTAGAGATTCAGATTTCTCCTTAATAAGATACAAGTACATGTAACGAGAATAATCATCAATGAAAGTGATAAATGAAGTATGTCCTGTTATGCCAGCGATTTGGTAGGGACCACTAATGTCAGTGTGAATGAGTTCTAATAAATTAGAGCTCCTAGTGGCACCTTTCTTATTCGCTAATGTCATTTTACCTTTAAGACATTTGACACATGTTCCAAAATCAGAGAAATCGAGAGGAGGTAAGACTTCATCCTTTACTAAACGATTTAATCGTTCTTTTGAAATGTGGCCTAAACGCTGATGCCACAACATGGATGAAGTCTCCAAGTCTCGTTTCTCTTACATCTTTGTGAGTGATTCATTAATGTTATATGACAACAAAGATCTGGAAAAGTTATCTTCTAGTTCTAATCTATAGAGACCACCATCCAGAACACCAGTACCATAAAGAACAGAATCATAGAGGATAGAGAGTTTGCGATGACCATGGGAAACAATAAAACCGTCCATGTCTAATTTGGTCCTGATACAAGGTTCCGAGTTACCTCAGGAACATATAAGGTATCATAAAGTTTAATACATAAACCAGTTTTCATAACTAATTGTAATGTTCCAATGGCCTTCACTTCTAATTCTCGATCATCCCCAACCTTAAGCGTTCTTTGGTTTCTTTCCAGCTTCCGGATTGAAAGGAATCCCTGAGTTGAATTGGTAACATGAACCATAGAACCAGAATCAAACCACCAAGAATTAGCAGGAACACTTAAATTATAGGACTCAAGTATCATAAAATAATCGTTACCTTTCTTAGCCAGCCACTCCTTAAAGTCAGGGCATTCCTTCTGCACGTGTCCTGTCTTTTTACAGAACTTGCAGCGGATACTGCCTAAGGAGTTCTTAGAGCTGGAAGGTGCACTTGTATTAGGATTAGGATTAGGCCTTTGGACTTTTGAAGCATCCTTCCTCTCATGACTGTTCTTCCTTTTCTTAGAGTTGGAGGTGGTGAAGTTGGCAACATCAGTAGTGCGATCCATCCTCATGCGCTCTTCCTCCTGTACGCACATGGCGACCAGCTCACTCATCGTCCATTTTTCCTTCTGAGTGTTGTAGTTGATCTTAAATGCTTCAAAGGACGAAGGAAGCGAAGTGATGATAAAATGAACGAGGAAACCATCACTGATTTCCATTTCCAGCCCCTTCAGCTTATTGGCCATGTCATTCATCATCATGATGTGCTCGCGAACGCCGTTCCTCCCATCATACTTAGTTGTCACCAGCTTGAGGATAAGGGTACTAGCGTGTGCCTTAGACGTCCCTTTGAACTGCGCCTCCACATGTTCCAAGTAGGTTTTAGCATCTTCAGAATCAGGAATAGCTCCCCTGATTGCATTGCTTATGGACTGCTTCATAAACATGAGAGACATGCGGTTACACCTAGTCCATTTTTCATGAGTTAACTGCTCAGCAGCAGTACTTTGAGTGGTAAGGTCCGCTGGCTTATTCTCTCTTAGAGCATAATCAAAATCCAGCAATCCAAGTGTAAGCATGAGAGCATCCTTCCATGCAGCATAGTTATCACCGGTCAAAGGTGGAATCCCGTAATTGGGCGCTGATAGTGGAAATAAGATAAGCAAGTTATGATACTAAGGAAGAAGTCCTAATGTGATCTAAGGGCACGTTAAACTAAGGCAGGCATAAATAATGACCATTTTACGTTATGAAGCTGTGATATTGTCTATTACTAACATCAAAATAATAGACTTAGTTAAAAAATTCTACTTAAACGAAAACAAAACAGCTTTGGCCAGAAGTGTAATCATTTAAGCATATGTGCAAAATGGTTGTAACAAATCAGCTTTGGCCAGAAATTGAGACAATCACTTTAGTTATGCACTTGTTAAGTATGCCATCTATGAAGGAATTAAATCAACTTTGGCCAGATATTAATACATTCATGTTTATGATGCACACTTAACTTGGCTTTCGTAATACTTGGATGATAAGTAGATGTATCAAATCAGCTTTGGCCAGAAATTGATACATCAGAAGCTCATTCAAGTTAAGCCATCTTGGTTTTGCAAAACATTATCTGATTCTGATTAATTAACTAAAAAATTACAAAACCAATCATTTAATAGCAAACCACCCGTTAGCGCGGATCGAACTCCGCGGTGAGTTCGCTGGGGGGTGCAGGGGGACAGCGTGCCCCGCACGGGGTTCGGGGCGGAGCCCCGAGCTAAATCTTAGTTCACATTAAACAGCCTAAAATAATGAGGTTTCGAGTCAGGTTTCGACTGAGTTATGAGATCTCGAGTCAGTTATGAGGTCTCGAGTCGCAACCTTGTTGTCTCGAGTTATGATGTTATGGTCTCGAGTCGAGACCTTATGTCTCGAGTCGAGACCTTATGTCTCGAGTTGTAGACTTTTGAGCCCTTATGATTTCGAGTCGAGACCTTATGGTCTCGAGTCGAGATCTGTTGGTCTCGAGTTGTGAAGGTTTAAGGACTTGATGATTTCGAGTCGAGACCTTATGGTCTCGAGTCGTAATCTGATGATCTCGAAGCTTCCTGTTAACAGCTGTGAATGTGAAAGCATAACTGAAAATTCGAATTCTAAGGGATTTTGTGATAGTGTTTCCTGTTTTAAGATGATCTAATTTTATCAAAATATTTCGAAAATTATAACTGTTTATCTAACAACAGTTTTCGAAAATCTTTAGAGGACAAAATTAGATCAAAACAGGAAAAAAACACTTAATAATTCGAATCATATTCCAAAACATAAAGGAATCTTCGAATTTTCTAAGAACATGTGATGAACCCTAAAAATTAATACTTAATTCTGGAAACCAAAACCTGAATTTTTATGGTTTTTAAAACAGATTTCGGTCATAAACATAATCCAGTTGATTTCGAATGAACATATAATTAACCTTTTTCCGAAAACAGTGATCTCGAGTGGACATGACCGACTCGAAACTGGCTATGAATTAAATGAGGCTTTCAAAATTCCGTTTTCCAAGTTTCAATCCAAGAATTATGGATACGAAAACAGAACTGACTAATCAACATATGCTCTGGTACCACATGTTGGTTCAGTTCTGTTTAAACATAAGGGAAAACATGAAAACATACCTGTTACCGCAGATAGTGCAGTGGAGAATCCAGTGAGAGAAGACGACATGGAGTTCGACATCTTTGTCAAGGTGATCTGGTTCCTCCTTAGGGTGCTGATTGATGATGGTGACTAAGAAAACCGAAAAGGGTATTGGCCGTAGGAGAAGGAGGTCGATCGTAATGATGTTATGCTTATGGGGTATCTCTAATTGTGTAACTGTCTAACCCCTTAACCTCCACACAAGTCTCCTTATATAAGCACCCAGGAGGAAACCTAATTAGTTAATAAGTGTAATATGGTCCATCAACAATTACCAACTAATTATCTTAATAGGTTATTATATATTTTGATCTATATTATGTAAATGATTATAATGGCTATAGATTAAATATTAATACATAATATATTTAATCTTACACACCCCTTCCTTCAACTTCCCCAACTAGAATCTCCCAACATTCAACATACCCCTGCTGCCAATTTTCAACCAATAACACAACAATTGAACATCAACTTGCTTTATAGGTGTCGATGAGACGGAACCCCTGAGTTAACTCGTACTGTAACTTGTCGGAAGATATTTCGTGAGATTGCGTTGGTAAAATCCTAGTCCGAGTTGTAGTTCCGTTTGATTTTGAATCCAATTTGTGGTAGTTACTGGACTCCGGTGAATTAGACGACGTCGTATTTGAAAAATCGAACGATGGAGATTAAGATCTGGTTACTGGACTCCGGCGAATCACGTGAATTTTCCAGTAAAACGCTAGTCGGAGTGACAGCTCCGTTTGATTTGGACTTACACTTTGATCGGTGTGACTGGACTCCGGCGAGTCAGACGACGTGGTAATGGAGGAATCGAACGACGACGTTTGAGATCTGGAAAATGTGTTGCGTTTTTTGGATCTGAAGAGGTTCTTAGGGTTGATTTTTGTGGTGAGTTTCATGATCGGAAAGGTTGATGATAATTAAGAAGATGAAGATGATAATGGAGATTGATGATGAAAAGTGTGAGGAAGATGAAGGTGTTGATGGTGGTCTAGAGAGAGAAAGAAAGATGAGAGGGAGAGATGAAGGTGAGAATTTAGAGAGAGAAAGAGATGAGGGGATATAAGAGAGACAAGGTTTTTTTTATTTTTTAATTATAAGGGTATTTTGGTCATTTAACAATACTTAACCAAAAAATTCTAACAGTGTTAGAAATTTGTACTCAAATTGTTAAAGAAAATGCTTATGGGGACTCAGGTCGTTAAACTTTTTGCTTTTGGACTTAAGTGCTTAAAACTCATAAAATACAAGGACTCAAAAAGTAATTTACCCTAAGTAGTAGTAACCTTTTCGTAAGTGTCAAATCCTTTCAACTATGGATTATTAGACATGATGTCAATGTATTATAAATGTTGAGAAACTAAAATCTTTTGAAATGTTAAGCAACTTTTAATCATCCTCAAAGATGAATGGAAGTTTCTAGAATCAAGAGATATTCGTAGGTATTTGGAAATCAAGAGGATGTGTAATATGATAATGATGAACTTTATCTAAAAACCAAAACTATAAAAATATTTAAAATATATGTTCATTAGTGCCCCAAAACAACACGATAATGTTAAATTGCAACAGAAATTCACCCTACTTGAATAACTGGTCAAAAAACTATACTCCAACCATGTATGTTCTTTACTAATTTGACCTAACTAAACCAAAAAGGGGATGCTTTACAAAAGGATTGTTTAACCATCACAAGTCATTTGGATTTGATGAAAATTATCAATGAAATGCATCTGGATATAGAGATTTTGAACTGCAGGAGGAAAAAAATGAATTGGCTAAAAAGGGAGTTTTTATACTACAAAGTAATGTTTTAATCGGCTTGAGGACTAAACTTAGTTCTAATTGGTCAAACATATAATATATTTATCAAGATGTGTTTTAGGTATTGGAACTAAGAAATTTGGTACTAAGTGAACCATGCAACCATGCAAGGTGAGTTTTCTTTTTAACGTGTCAAAGAGTTGAAATAGGAACCATGGGGTTTATAATTCTCAATAAGTTTCCTAATGGGATCATATATAGCCCAACACCTATGTGAAAACAATTTGGATGAAATTTATAAACTATAAAGTAATCTGACGAGGTATGATCCGGAGTGGCTAACCCGACCTGGTCATTACCTATTATTTTATTATAAATATATAATTATACACGTTTATTCTAGAATGTTCTATTCTGCATGGATAAACCACGTAACTGAATCCCCAATCTTTTGGGAAGATCATTCAAATCCCTAACTTATCGGAGTTCATCCTAAGTTAGAGGAAACCCTAATAGTAAACTATAAATAGAGGTAAACATCAAAGGTATGCATCTTCTGCTCTCGTTTACTCTCTCTCTCTACATATATTTTCTTACTCCTAAACCGAGACTTATTCTCACGCCGGAGGGTGGTTACAGGAATAACCCCATTCCTGTAACGAGTACTAATGGTGTTCTGTTTTGCAGTTAGTAGTTCGGATCGCCAAGAGTTGAAGTTCTAGTCGGAGCCTACCGTTCAGGTCAGTGTTTCTTCATTGGCGACATCCGTGGGACCATTCGGTAATATCTGTGAACTTAGACCCAATGGCAAGCGATCAGAACACGGCAACAACACCAAACCAAGCAGTGACAACCAGTAATCCATTGCTGATGACGAGTTCTGTGGTTACCACCATGCCGGCCTCACCCGCCGTAACCAGGTCTTTGGACCAGGAGTTTGAAGCAGAAGCACCACCAGGTTTTTCGAGGGCCTCAGTCGCTCCTTCTGGGACGGCAACTGTAGACCCTGCCCGTTATCACATCCGCAGGTCCTGGAAACATTACACAACAAATGAGTATGGCCCAATATTATCAGCCGCCTCTCACGTACGCTATGCCACCGCTGTATTCAGCAGCGCTTACAGCAGCGTTGTCCACGCCACCCCATCAGCCGGTAATCATGCCTGCCGGAATCATGAATGCTCCAGTCACACCTGGGAATCAAGCTTATTTCCCGGGCTATTACTATGCCCCTCCTTATGGGTACCTACCCCCATACAACAACCAGGCATACTCACCTCAGATGACAGCACAAAGTTACACTCAGCAACCGCCATACGCGACCTACATGCCGCCCTGGTGGTCTTTTCCAACATCACAACCAACTTATGGTCAGACCCCGCCTACGGCGTAACCTATTTACGACAGGGGTAACACATCAAGACCTCGTTTCTCTCCAAACGGGGGTCCCAGTTCCACACTCAACCTCACCACATCCCAGCCTCCGGTTACTCAAGGAATAAGCCTGGGTGGGGCGACTCAACACGTACAACCCATCAATGTGGAAGATGACGACCTTACCAGGCCTTACAAGCCTGCAGACGCCACATTTAAATCTAAATTCACAAGGAGGATCGCTGAGGCCCCGATCAAGGAGAAACCCAAGATGCCCCAGACGGTGGGAAAATACGATGGTTTAAGTGACCCTGATGACCACCTAAATCCGTTCAAGAGTGCCGGGGAGGTAGCCTGCTGGCCCATGCCTCTTTGGTGCAAGATGTTTATCCAAACTCTGGTTGGGGCAGTACGAGTATGGTGTGATAGTTTACATGTGGGGGAAATCGATAGCTTCGAAGACCTCGTATCCAAATTCCAGCTGCAGTTCAGTCAGCAAAGGCGTCACACCAAAGATAGAAACGAACTTCTCCACATACGTCAGCGAGACAACGAAACAGTGGAAAGTTTCATCGTCAGGTTCAACAAAGAAAGCCTGGCAATCCCAGGCATAACAAACGACTTGGCTTGTGGTGCTCTCCTGCAGGGAGTAAATGACGATGAGTTATTAAGAACATAGTATGGAAGGGATGGCGTACCCTCCACCATCGATGAAATCCTGAGAATAGCTAAAGTGTATGTGACATAGGAAAAGACAGTGGCAGCCAGTCACGCTGCTAACAGGAAAAAGGAAGCACAAAAAAGCCAAGACGATAGGGAGCAGTGGACCTCCAAAGGCAAAAATAGGGGAGATAGGTTCCAGAAAAACGATCGATCAGACTCGCGGTATGATAAATCCGGGGGCTCTTATTCAAGAAACGAGTCATCCTCAAGGTCAAGATCGGAATATCCAAATCTGAGTTAGACGCCGGCAGAAATCCTGGCTTCTGAGAACCTAAAACTCAATCCTCCCAAGCCATTGAAAGACACACCCAACCAAGACGCCAGCGAATACTGTGAATATCACAAGGGTAGTGGCCATGATACTAACGATTGCTATCAGTTGAAGAAGAAAATTGAGTATTATGTGAAGCCGGGGAAGCTGGATCACTTGGTACAAGACATAAAGCAAGGCCCGACCCCTAGCAAGGAAGTCGCGGATAAATGGGCGGGCAAGAGACAGAGGGAGTTAAACATGGTATACGCCGACAAAGGAAAGGGAGCGAGACGGAGTTTCTCCACACTCGAGCCTTGGATGCTGGCAACCATGACGATCAAACCACGTGTTGAGGATTTACACCTCACCACTGACCCCCTCATTATATCCGCCGCTGTAGGTGACTACAACATGAGGAGGATCCTAGTAGACACCAGGAGCTCCGAAGATATCATATTTGAACACTGTTTCAATAGGATGCAACCGGAAGACAAGAAGCTTCTCGAATCAGTACACGCCCCTATTAAGGGGTTCAGTGGAGAAAACGTTGACCCAATTGGCCAAATCACCTTTCCGGTAACATTCGGACTCGCCCCTCGCGAAAGGACCATACTCCTCACATTTCTTGTGGTACGTGCTGAATCCTACCACAATGTAATAATTGGAAGGTTTACCCTGGGAAAACTAGACGCTGTTGTCTCCACGGCACGTCGGTTCATGAAGTTCCCCACACCGCGGGGTATTACAACAGTTTACCGGGACAAGGTGGGTGAAGTTTTGGACACCAAAAGATGCCGTCAGGGACCTACCGGTGCAATCGGCCCAAAAAGATGGGTTTTAAGCCCACGCCATCCCGAGCAAACAGTTACAATAGGAGACAACCTCTCTCCTGAAATTAAAAACAGTCTGAAACAATTGCTAAGAAGAAATAATATTTTCGCCTTTGAACATTCTGACATGGCCGGGATACCCCGGGATAAGGCGGAACACAGGTTAGCCACACTCCCAGGCATCAAGCCGGTGGCCCAGGGAAAACGTAGCATGGCTCCTGATCGAAGAGAAGCAGTGGTAAGAGAAGTAAGAAAGTTGGTCGAGGCTGGAATCCTTCGGGAAACAAAATACCATACATGAGTATCAAACCCCGTTATGGTCAAAAAACCAGATGGTAGATGGCGGATGTGCATTGACTTCAAAGACTTGAACAAGGCTTGCCCAAAAGACGCTTATCCGCTGCCGGAGATGGATTTCAAAGTTGACTCCTTGGTCCCCTTTAGGTACAAGTGCTTCTTAGACGCCTACAAGGGTTACCACCAGATCAAGATGTCAAGAGAAGACGAAGAAAAAACTGCATTTCACATCGACATAGGTATTTTCTGCTACACCAAAATGCCTTTCGGTCTACATAACGCTGGGGCCACTTACCAGCGGCTCATGGACAAAGCCTTTGAGAAGAAAATTGGCAGGAATTTAGAGGTATATGTTGGTGACCTAGTAATCAAGAGAAGGGAAGAAAAACAAATGCTCGAGGATATCGAGGAAACTTTTTGAAAGTTGAGAGAATACAACATTAAGCTAAATCCCAAAATGTGTTCATTTGGGGTAGAAGAAGGCAAGTTCTTGGGGGTAGTGGTCACCCGGGACGGCTTTAGAGACAACCCAGAAAAAATAACCACAATAACGCAAATGCCCTCCCCCAGAACTTTAAAAGAGGCACAAGCACTGAGTGGGCGTTTAGTGGCTATAAACAGGTTCTTGGCAAGACACGCCGAGAGATCTTTGCCATTCATAAAAACATTGAAAGACTGTCTCAACAAGAAAAACTTCAAATGGACCAGTGAAGCAGAAGAAGCCTTGCAAGACATGAAGCGGTTCATTGAAAAGTTACCTACGTTGACAACACCATACCTGGAGGAACTTTTGAAGATGTACCTGGTGGCAGCCCACAAGGCTGTAAGCGTGGTACTCATGGTCGAAAGGGATGGCAAACAAACGCCCATATACTATATTAGTCGGGTACTAGCGGGACCTGAAACGCGGTACCCAACACTGGAAAAACTGGTACTTGCACTAATACACGCCACTCTGCATCTTCGAAGATACTTCCAAGGGCATCGCATGCAAATCTTAACAAACTATCCCCTGCAACAAATTTTACACATGCCAAAAATCTCTGGAAGGTTAGCTAAATGGGCAATTGAGTTAGGAGCCCTAGACATTGAATATCGAAAACGAACAGCAATCAAGGGGCAGGTAATCTCCGACTTCTTAGCTGAAATTCCTGATGGAGAAGTAATACAAGACCCCGTGGTCAATGACATACCCGAATCTAGCACAGCCAGGCAAACCTGGAAGTTATACACAGACGGGTCTTCCAGTGGAAAAGGAGCCGGAGCGGGCCTCATGCTAATAAGTCCGGATGAAATAAAATTGATGTACGCCATGCGGTTTGACTTTGAATGCTCCAACAACGAAGCAGATTATGAAGCGCTGTTAGCGGGTCTGAGAATGGCCCAGTCCATGGGAGCAACAAGGGTCGATGCATATGTTGACTCTTTACTAGTCAATAACCATGTGAATGAGACTTATGAAGCCAAAGATGAGACGATGGTAAAGTACTTGGCTAAAACCAAGGAACTCATAGCTTCTTTTGATAACGTTACACTTAATCACGTCCATCAAGGAAAGAATCAAATAGCTGACGCCCTGAGCAAGCTAGCTACTTCTGGCATGGAAAAGCTAGTGAAGGTGGAAACGCTCCAGTCACCTTCCATAGAGTCCCGAGAAGTATCCGCCATCACAACGGAAGAACCTTGCTGGTATACTCCCATCTTAAAATTCCTTACAAAAGGGGAATTACCCTCCGCTAGAGGCGATGCCCAGAAGATACAAACAAAGGCGTTACAATATGAGGTAAACAACGGCGTCCTATACAGGAAGTCGTATTTGGGACCACTATCACGATGTGTATCCCCATCGGAAGCTAAGTACTTGATCCAAGAAATACATGCCGGTATATGTGGCATTCACGCCGGACCCCGGGCAGTCATTATTAAAATCCAAAACGCTGGGTACTACTGGCCCGGGATGCATGAAGTTGCGGTAGGCAAACTCAGAAAATGCCGCAGCTGTCAAAAGTATGATCCACTGACACTCCGCCCTAAGAACAACTTGGTTCCCGTTACGGCAGCATGGCCTTTTCAAAAATGGGCGGTGGATATCGTGGGACCATTCCCTCTGGCCCCAGGGAAACTAAAATATTTAATCGTGGCAATCGATTATTTCACCAAGTCGGTCGAAGCAAAACCATTGGCTAAGATAACTGCTGAAAATGCCAAGAAATTCCTATGGGAACATATCGTCTGCCGAATTGGACTGCCGCTATATCTTGTGAGCGACAATGGAACATAATTCACAGACAAAGTCCTACAACATTGGTGTGCCGAGCTACATATTCAACAAATCTTCACATCGGTTGCACACCCCCAAGGAATCGGCCAAGTGGAAAGGGCAAATAGGAGTCTGCTGGATGGAATTAAAAGAAGGTTAGGATACGAAGGAAGCTCCTGTGTGGAAGAATTGTCAAACGTCCTCTGGGCACATCGAACTATTTCCAAGACAAGCAACAACGAAACCCCTTTCAGCCTAACTTATGGCGCAGAGGTAATGATACCTGCGGAAGTTGGGCTACCTTCGCTAAGGCGCCTAACAACTGATGATGACAATGACAGGCTCCTACGGGAAGGCCTGGACCTCCTGGAAGAACGGCGCGAAGCAACCGCCATTAGCGAGGCAAAATACAAGAAAACCTTAGAGAGGTATTATAATCAACGCGTGGCTCAGCAAACCTTCAAGTAGGGCGAGTACGTCATGCGGGATAACGAGGCCAGTAGAGCAGAACCTTCAAGCAAGCTGGGACCCAACTGGGAAGGCCCCTACATAATCCAAGAAGACTTAGGCAAAGGGGCTTACCGCCTATCCAGGTTCGATGGCACAACGGTTCCACGTAGCTGGAACGCTGCTCAGTTTGAAAAAATGTTACATGTAGACTTCCGCCCCTAATGGCAGGTTTGACTATTTTCTTTTTTGAACAAGTGACACGAAATATTTTTCATATATAAGTCAGATGACCAAAACTATACAGCGCTAAGAGTGGGTATCTTGGTAATAGATACATTAACCACTACAAAAGATAGGTATTTTGGTAATAATACATTCAACTATCTTACAAAACCAAGTACTTGTCCCTGTTGTCAAACACCAACATATGGGAATACCAAAAAACGAACATGTTCTACTTATCTACACATCGGGGAACATTGCTAGCACCTCTGCAGGGGTGTGCAATGCTTCGCTGTACCACTCCAAAGGATGGGGGTCAATGATCAGGTTGTCATCATCCCCCCACCTGCCGGAGAAGCTACCATCTTCCAATCGTCAATAAGACTTGGTCATTGACGACCACTTCAACGTCGTTCATACACCACTCTGCATCGACGTAAACACTCGGAAGGAAAGGCTTGTATTAGGGCATCCGCTGTCAGAGGCACAGCAGCCCTATCGGACTTGACTCCGGCAAAAGAAGGACCTTGATCTCCCACACCTTTGCCAGAAATGTCAAAACCAAACACTGTACTAACGGAGTCTACCTCCTGAAACTCCATTGTCTTCCCTGGCATCTCATCCCGAAGACGGACCATGGTTTCAGCCACGTCCAGGGTTCGTAGTGTGTCAAAAACTTTCCGGAGATGGCGTTTGCTACTCATTGTATACATCTACCAAATACGGTAAAAAGTAAAAGTCAATTTATAGACAAATTAACAAAGTGACGACCATGACGAAAGCACAACTAATAACGTGGCATCATTACATGTCAAATCGCCACTATTAGCAAAACGGCGGCGTCATCATGATAATTTCATTAATTGTTTGACACAAATTGGGTGCTTACACGCACCCCAACAAAGACAAAATATTGTTTTTACAAAAATATCTAAGGAATAGTGAAAAGACAAAACAAGCAAACACTCATTCCTCCCCAGATTCTTCTGCCAATTCCAGCATATGGCGTAAAGAATCCACGCTGTCTTCAGCCACCTTGTCAACCAACTCAGCGTACGCGGGCAGCGGGTCACTGTAAGCTGCATCAAGTGCATCTCCCATCTCTGCTGTTAGTTTGCCTCCCCTCTCCTGGAACTCGGGAGTGATCTTACCTGTTTGTTGGCAACTAACATAACCCTCGTAGACGCTATCATGGTGCCCGGACTTGTACGCGGCGGTCCAGGAGAGTAACAAAGGACTCTGATTGACAAAGATACTCAAACGCACCAACCAAGCCATGGGATATCAACCAGTTCCTATCACCCTGCAAACCAGCCAAGCGGCTGGTCAGGCTATCGACTTCGGCGTTGGATTGGTCCAAGGCACTCTCCGCCTCTTTAAGACGCGCCTGTTGGGCGGATGAAAATTAAACAAGCTGATTCTTCTCTGAAACGTGGGAGTCACACACCTGCTGCAGCTTCCTAAGCTGTTCCTCCCGCTCTTCCAATTCAAATTTTTTGGCTTGGGCTTTGGCATTGGATGCCTCTAACTCCATGGTCAGACTTTGCTATCGCTCTTGCACCTGATAAACAAAATCGGTGTCAATACGGAACCTTTCCACTTCAGCAGTTAACTCGGACCTCACTTTTGAGCCTCACTGACGGCTTTACGTTCCAACTCTTCTTGAACAGCCTTGGCATGGGAAAGGATGCGATCTTTCTCCGCTACATCGCGGGCCCATATCACCCTTTCTTTAGCAAGGTTGGCTGTTAAACGCTTCAGATCATCCTCAACCTTGCTTTTCTCAGAGACAAACCGACTCTCCCGGAGACCAGCAGCCTGGAGTTGGCTTTCCAAGCGATACTTTTCATCCATAAGCTCCTGAATGGTAATCCGCGCCTGGTGAAGCTCATTGTTATCATGCACCCACCGACGCCGGATTTCTGCCAACCTACAGGGTTGACTGACAGCATCCACCATCGTCGCGTTCATCAGGTTCTCATTATCTAACCCCTCTACATAGGCTGATTCAGCCGGGGGGTATGCTCGCTCAACCCAGTGATGAACCACTGGGGGGAAAATTTCACCACAGGATAAAGGCATAGAGGACCCACCCCCAACTTGGGCCTCAGCAAAGGAACCTGCATCTAATCGGATATTCAGAACAAGAATACAGGACCCCAACTCCTACATTGACAAATAAAATCACTTACCAGCAGGTAAGGCATGAGCAGCCTTGATTGCTTGAAAGGCGGTCAAAGGGGGCATCATCCTACGCCTCTTAGGCACTTGTTTAGGACTAACCAAACCAATGGGGGCGAAAGTAACAGCAGCACCCTCCGGGGCTGCAGAAATGCTAACTGCTGCAGGCGAAGCAGTGGCCCCCGCAGTAATAATCTTCTTCCCGGTTATCCTTATTTGGGATGGCTTCTTTGTTCCCTCAAGGGAAGCACCGCTCCCCCCGCTGGGGGGAGGCTGAGACACATAAGCAGTAAGATCCGCCGGTACGGCGGGAAGCAGAAACTGGTCAATGTGAATTTTTAACACATCAGGCCCCTGCTCCCCAACCGCGTGGTCCACGAACATCAAAGCAACGTTTCGGGGGGGGGGGTGATCAACAAAATCGAACAGACTCCATTCACCTATTTGAGATTCATACACATTAAAACAAGCACAATTTACAAATCAAATTAAAAGCAAATTAACAAATACCTTCATCGAGCCTTTGAAAGGCAGGGTACAACCGGCTATCATGCCATAGCAAACTCATCCCGCCATCACCAGGGCCCCCTCCGGGATCACCGTGCACTCGGAGGGGAGTTGGCTTAACCTCTTAAACAGAGCGTTCTCGACGTAGGCATCAGCAGGGGGACCGTCATCCTTGAATTTCTCCTTGGTCCCCATTTCCCTCCAGTGCATCACCCCGGGGATAACATTGGCATCAATATAGAAGAACTTCTTCTTCCAATCCTTATCCCTGGAACTAGTAGGGATGTCCCTCAGACAAGACACACCAATGTCTCGTCGATCAAAGGTAAAAAAGGGGGATTTCCACACAAGAACGAAAAAAGCCCTAAACATTGTAATTTCAGGGATATGGCCCAGGGCTATGCAGGCAAATTTGAAGTGACGAAGTTTGACTAACCCTAAAGGATGCATTTAAGAGATGTGAATTTGGTATTCGTCAAGAACGGACTTACAAAACTTGGTCATGGGCAACCGGAAGTTGCAGAACTTGAAGAAATCACTGAACAGGGTAATTTTGCCCTGTTTCACCGGAAATGTTGTATCTTGCTTCGATGGTAAAACCGGATTCCATTCCGGTTTGATATCGTACTCTTGCACAAGATTGTTGAACGATATCGTACCCCACTTGCAAAACAGGGCATCGGAACTTGCTTAGGCTGATGAAGACTCGCCGGTTTTGGAAGCCATAGTATGCAGTCAAGAATTCGGAGAAGATGAAGAAAATGAAAGAAATGGTAAAACCCTAACAGGGAACCTATTTATAGGAAAGGGATAACAACCTTTCGAATTCAAAAAGGCAAACGGATGGGAACGCATGTCAAGACAGGGCATGTACAACTGTCATCCTAAAGATGACTTAACTGTCAGACCCTTTCACATCGCCGCCATTTTTCAAAAAAGTAACGGTACTCCCACTCGAGAAACTTGCACTCAAAGGGGGTATTTTGACTTTTTCCTTTTTTAGTCCGATCTCATGAATTTCATTTCATAACTTCGGAATGGGGGGACATGACGAGGTATGACCCGGAGCGGCTAACCCGAACCGGTCATTACCTATTATTTTATTATAAATATATAATTATACACGTTTATTCTAGAATCTTCTATTCTGCATGGTAAAACCACGTAACTGAATCCCCAATCTTTTGGGAAGATCATTCAAATCCCTAACTTATTGGAGTTCATCCTAAGTTAGAGGAAACCCTAATAGTAAACTATAAATAGAGGTAAACATCAAAGGTATGCATCTTCTGCTCTCGTTTACTCTCTCTCTCTCTGTACAAATATTTTCTTACTCCCAAATCGAGACTTATTCTCATGCCGGAGGGTGGTTACAGGAATAACCCCATTCCTGTAACGAGTCCTAACGGTGTTCTGTTTTGCAGTTAGTAGTTCGGATTGCCAAGAGTTGAAGTCCTAGTCGGAGCCTACCGTTCAGGTCAGTGTTTCTTCATAATCCTTAATTGGTCAAGATTACATGAGATTATTAGGTCAACTAGAACTCAATAGAATAAACTTTTAGAATTAGAGACTTCAAAACTTGTATTGAACATAATCCTTAATTGGTCAATATTTACATGAGATTGTTAGGTCAACTAGAACTCGTTGGAATAAACTATAACGCACGACACATCATTATACTTTTTTTTCATCTATACCAAACCACAAAACCACTATCTAAAAATTACTTTTACAAATTTACACCTCAACGTTCGAGGCATACTTTTTTTTATCTATGTTTAATGACGTTAATGTCACGAACGTAACGTCTGTAACAAAGTAAATAATGCGCAATGTCATGTTCGTTACGCGTATAACAAGGTTACAAACACAACTTTGCCGCCATAGCGCGTGACACGGATCAAAATTCTTGTTAAAATAAACATAAAGGAAGAAAACGTAATAACGGCTTCTTGTCTAAAAATAAAAGGATGGGCATCGGTTTTTGAAAATCGATCCCCAAAACCGTTAATCAGTTACAGAATCGCTCCCAAACACCATTTGAAAATCATAATCAGTTATTAGAAGTTAGAATCGATCCCCAAACCTAATCCAATTCTGCTTCCAAATTCTCCCTTCAAATCGTCGTTGGGTATCAGTCGATGATGGCTACTCTTCAGTTCCTAGAATCTCTTCGAACTGATCATCCGGTGCTTCTCGATTGGTGCAATACGCTGGCTGACCTGTACCAAAGGAAGCTATGGTATCAACTCACTCCCAAACTTGAAGAATTTGTCAAACACTCTGTTTTCAAGGTATTTTCTTTACTGAATCTAAGGATTACGAAATCTAGGGTTTCGGTTTACATGTTTTCAATTTGACGTCGTATGTGATAAATGTATTTCTTTGAACGACAAATTTGGATCACTGACGGACTACTGGAGTATCATCGTACCACCAGCAGAACCACCCAATCATATCCTTCTCCAATAGGCATAATGCCTATACACCAATTCAGGAGGAAACCCAATAAATATGGGAAAAACCCCATTGTGGCAATCGAACCTAGGACCTATTAGTCTCAAAGCCTTGTCCTACCCCAAAGATGCCACTAGGCTATAAAGCCATGGGCGTATGTGATAAATGTATGGGTCGTTTAATTGCTATAACTTCCTCCTGATGATCTTGATGGTATTTTCGAAATATTATTATACTCGTGAAGGAATGTTTCATGTATATTATGTGTTGTAATGCATTGATGATTCATAAATGCCAGTGTTAAATGTTTTAAGGTTGCGTACTCTAAACATGGGGTAATGGAATGTGTAAAAACAACGGTATCAACAGTATAATCGGAAAATACCCAAAGCAGAAGATTTATTCAACCCTAGAAACTGAGTATTCAGACATACAACTTGAACTGAGAAACAACACTCTCGAACTCTCAGATGATCATCAACATAATGATCAACACAAATGAACACAAGAATCAAAACAACAGTGAATCAAAAAGACTCAAAGTACGAAACCCAAGATCGCCTAAAGAGAGAGAACAAACGAGAGAAAGAAAATATTTCAGATACTGGTATGAGATCTGGGTTCAAAGCTTTATATAGCTACCCCGGTATAGACTCGTTATAACCAAATCCAGATAACCTAGATATGAATAACTCGTTGCAACCGTCCACTAAGCCCACAGACCTTTTCATGTATTCTGTCTCCAAGCCCAACTTAACTATTCTGCCAAGGAGCCATCCAATACTCCAAGCCCAGGTTAATATAACATGCAAATGACAAAACAAACTAAGTTAGACAAATTATTAAGTCTAAGGAATTAAGAATTATAAACTGTTATATTATTTTAACACCCCCTCACAATTCCTTTAGCTGAACAGATTGAACAACATTAACTCTTTACATAAAAAGTGATGTGTTTTAACCAACACTCCTTTTGTAAATAAATTAGCTAGTTGTTCGTCAGATTTAACGCTCACACATTTTATAATGCCTTTAGAAATGTAATCTCTTAAAAAATACAAATCAAGCTCAAAATGCTTGGATCGGTCATGAAAAACTGGATTCGCTGCAATAGATACTGCAACATTATTATCACAAAACAGTTTTACAGGAAGTGTAACAAAGACCTGTAACTCCCTTAACAAGTTTTAAGCCAAACGACTTCGCATGCAGCAGCACACATAGCCCTATATTCAGCCTGAACTGAAGACCGCGACACGGTCGTTTGTTTTTTACTTTTCCTAGAAATTAAACAGTTACCCAAGAACACACAAAAACCAGTGACTGACTTCCTAGAAGCTATACATTTAGCCCAATCAGAATCTGCAAATGCAGTTAATTCAAAAGAGTAATTTCTTTTAAACAGTAGTCCTTTTACGGGAGCAGCCTTTAAATATCTAAGTGATTTTATTTGTCAATGTAGGAGTTGGGGTCCTGTATTCTTGTTCTGAATATCCGATTAGATGCAGGTTCCTTTGCTGAGGCCCAAGTTGGGGGTGGGTCCTCTATGCCTTTATCCTGTGGTGAAGCGTTTAACAGCCAACCTTGCTAAAGAATTTCACCACAGGATAAAGGCATAGAGGACCCACCCCCAACTTGGGCCTCAGCAAAGGAACCTGCATCTAATCGGATATTCAGAACAAGAATACAGGACCCCAACTCCTACATTGACAAATAAAATCACTTACCAGCAGGTAAGGCATGAGCAGCCTTGATTGCTTGAAAGGCGGTCAAAGGGGGCATCATCCTACGCCTCTTAGGCACTTGTTTAGGACTAACCAAACCAATGGGGGCGAAAGTAACAGCAGCACCCTCTGGGGCTGCAGAAATGCTAACTGCTGCAGGCGAAGCAGTGGCCCCCGCAGTAATAATCTTCTTCCCGGTTATCCTTATTTGGGATGGCTTCTTTGTTCCCTCAAGGGAAGCACCGCTCCCCCCGCTGGGGGGAGGCTGAGACACATAAGCAGTAAGATCCGCCGGTACGGCGGGAAGCAGAAACTGGTCAATGTGAATTTTTAACACATCAGGCCCCTGCTCCCCAACCGCGTGGTCCACGAACATCAAAGCAACGTTTCGGGGGGGGGGGGGGTGATCAACAAAATCGAACAGACTCCATTCACCTATTTGAGATTCATACACATTAAAACAAGCACAATTTACAAATCAAATTAAAAGCAAATTAACAAATACCTTCATCGAGCCTTTGAAAGGCAGGGTACAACCGGCTATCATGCCATAGCAAACTCATCCCGCCATCACCAGGGCCCCCTCCGGGATCACCGTGCACTCGGAGGGGAGTTGGCTTAACCTCTTAAACAGAGCGTTCTCGACGTAGGCATCAGCAGGGGGACCGTCATCCTTGAATTTCTCCTTGGTCCCCATTTCCCTCCAGTGCATCACCCCGGGGATAACATTGGCATCAATATAGAAGAACTTCTTCTTCCAATCCTTATCCCTGGAACTAGTAGGGATGTCCCTCAGACAAGACACACCAATGTCTCGTCGATCAAAGGTAAAAAAGGGGGATTTCCACACAAGAACGAAAAAAGCCCTAAACATTGTAATTTCAGGGATATGGCCCAGGGCTATGCAGGCAAATTTGAAGTGACGAAGTTTGACTAACCCTAAAGGATGCATTTAAGAGATGTGAATTTGGTATTCGTCAAGAACGGACTTACAAAACTTGGTCATGGGCAACCGGAAGTTGCAGAACTTGAAGAAATCACTGAACAGGGTAATTTTGCCCTGTTTCACCGGAAATGTTGTATCTTGCTTCGATGGTAAAACCGGATTCCATTCCGGTTTGATATCGTACTCTTGCACAAGATTGTTGAACGATATCGTACCCCACTTGCAAAACAGGGCATCGGAACTTGCTTAGGCTGATGAAGACTCGCCGGTTTTGGAAGCCATAGTATGCAGTCAAGAATTCGGAGAAGATGAAGAAAATGAAAGAAATGGTAAAACCCTAACAGGGAACCTATTTATAGGAAAGGGATAACAACCTTTCGAATTCAAAAAGGCAAACGGATGGGAACGCATGTCAAGACAGGGCATGTACAACTGTCATCCTAAAGATGACTTAACTGTCAGACCCTTTCACATCGCCGCCATTTTTCAAAAAAGTAACGGTACTCCCACTCGAGAAACTTGCACTCAAAGGGGGTATTTTGACTTTTTCCTTTTTTAGTCCGATCTCATGAATTTCATTTCATAACTTCGGAATGGGGGGACATGACGAGGTATGACCCGGAGCGGCTAACCCGAACCGGTCATTACCTATTATTTTATTATAAATATATAATTATACACGTTTATTCTAGAATCTTCTATTCTGCATGGTAAAACCACGTAACTGAATCCCCAATCTTTTGGGAAGATCATTCAAATCCCTAACTTATTGGAGTTCATCCTAAGTTAGAGGAAACCCTAATAGTAAACTATAAATAGAGGTAAACATCAAAGGTATGCATCTTCTGCTCTCGTTTACTCTCTCTCTCTCTGTACAAATATTTTCTTACTCCCAAATCGAGACTTATTCTCATGCCGGAGGGTGGTTACAGGAATAACCCCATTCCTGTAACGAGTCCTAACGGTGTTCTGTTTTGCAGTTAGTAGTTCGGATTGCCAAGAGTTGAAGTCCTAGTCGGAGCCTACCGTTCAGGTCAGTGTTTCTTCATAATCCTTAATTGGTCAAGATTACATGAGATTATTAGGTCAACTAGAACTCAATAGAATAAACTTTTAGAATTAGAGACTTCAAAACTTGTATTGAACATAATCCTTAATTGGTCAATATTTACATGAGATTGTTAGGTCAACTAGAACTCGTTGGAATAAACTATAACGCACGACACATCATTATACTTTTTTTTCATCTATACCAAACCACAAAACCACTATCTAAAAATTACTTTTACAAATTTACACCTCAACGTTCGAGGCATACTTTTTTTTATCTATGTTTAATGACGTTAATGTCACGAACGTAACGTCTGTAACAAAGTAAATAATGCGCAATGTCATGTTCGTTACGCGTATAACAAGGTTACAAACACAACTTTGCCGCCATAGCGCGTGACACGGATCAAAATTCTTGTTAAAATAAACATAAAGGAAGAAAACGTAATAACGGCTTCTTGTCTAAAAATAAAAGGATGGGCATCGGTTTTTGAAAATCGATCCCCAAAACCGTTAATCAGTTACAGAATCGCTCCCAAACACCATTTGAAAATCATAATCAGTTATTAGAAGTTAGAATCGATCCCCAAACCTAATCCAATTCTGCTTCCAAATTCTCCCTTCAAATCGTCGTTGGGTATCAGTCGATGATGGCTACTCTTCAGTTCCTAGAATCTCTTCGAACTGATCATCCGGTGCTTCTCGATTGGTGCAATACGCTGGCTGACCTGTACCAAAGGAAGCTATGGTATCAACTCACTCCCAAACTTGAAGAATTTGTCAAACACTCTGTTTTCAAGGTATTTTCTTTACTGAATCTAAGGATTACGAAATCTAGGGTTTCGGTTTACATGTTTTCAATTTGACGTCGTATGTGATAAATGTATTTCTTTGAACGACAAATTTGGATCACTGACGGACTACTGGAGTATCATCGTACCACCAGCAGAACCACCCAATCATATCCTTCTCCAATAGGCATAATGCCTATACACCAATTCAGGAGGAAACCCAATAAATATGGGAAAAACCCCATTGTGGCAATCGAACCTAGGACCTATTAGTCTCAAAGCCTTGTCCTACCCCAAAGATGCCACTAGGCTATAAAGCCATGGGCGTATGTGATAAATGTATGGGTCGTTTAATTGCTATAACTTCCTCCTGATGATCTTGATGGTATTTTCGAAATATTATTATACTCGTGAAGGAATGTTTCATGTATATTATGTGTTGTAATGCATTGATGATTCATAAATGCCAGTGTTAAATGTTTTAAGGTTGCGTACTCTAAACATGGGGTAATGGAATGTGTAAAAACAACGGTATCAACAGTATAATCGGAAAATACCCAAAGCAGAAGATTTATTCAACCCTAGAAACTGAGTATTCAGACATACAACTTGAACTGAGAAACAACACTCTCGAACTCTCAGATGATCATCAACATAATGATCAACACAAATGAACACAAGAATCAAAACAACAGTGAATCAAAAAGACTCAAAGTACGAAACCCAAGATCGCCTAAAGAGAGAGAACAAACGAGAGAAAGAAAATATTTCAGATACTGGTATGAGATCTGGGTTCAAAGCTTTATATAGCTACCCCGGTATAGACTCGTTATAACCAAATCCAGATAACCTAGATATGAATAACTCGTTGCAACCGTCCACTAAGCCCACAGACCTTTTCATGTATTCTGTCTCCAAGCCCAACTTAACTATTCTGCCAAGGAGCCATCCAATACTCCAAGCCCAGGTTAATATAACATGCAAATGACAAAACAAACTAAGTTAGACAAATTATTAAGTCTAAGGAATTAAGAATTATAAACTGTTATATTATTTTAACACCCCCTCACAATTCCTTTAGCTGAACAGATTGAACAACATTAACTCTTTACATAAAAAGTGATGTGTTTTAACCAACACTCCTTTTGTAAATAAATTAGCTAGTTGTTCGTCAGATTTAACGCTCACACATTTTATAATGCCTTTAGAAATGTAATCTCTTAAAAAATACAAATCAAGCTCAAAATGCTTGGATCGGTCATGAAAAACTGGATTCGCTGCAATAGATACTGCAACATTATTATCACAAAACAGTTTTACAGGAAGTGTAACAAAGACCTGTAACTCCCTTAACAAGTTTTAAGCCAAACGACTTCGCATGCAGCAGCACACATAGCCCTATATTCAGCCTGAACTGAAGACCGCGACACGGTCGTTTGTTTTTTACTTTTCCTAGAAATTAAACAGTTACCCAAGAACACACAAAAACCAGTGACTGACTTCCTAGAAGCTATACATTTAGCCCAATCAGAATCTGCAAATGCAGTTAATTCAAAAGAGTAATTTCTTTTAAACAGTAGTCCTTTTACGGGAGCAGCCTTTAAATATCTAAGGAGATGAAAGTAATTTTTAAATGTCCTTCAGTTGGACTATGTATGAACTGACTGAGAAAATGTACTGCATATGAAATGTCAGGCCTAGTTTGAGATAGGTAAATCAACTTCCCTACAAGCTGTTGATATCCAATTATATTTTCCAATAGTTTATTATTTGTTTTAAGAGATTCATTTAATATATGACTCTGTTCAATAGGAACACTAACTGGTTTACAAGCAAGAATTCCGTATTCAGTCAATAAATCCGTACAATATTTTCTTTGGGATAGGCAAACACCATCCTCACAAGTCAGAACTTCTATTCCCAGAAAATATTGCAACAACCCAAGGTCCTTAATTAAAAACTTTGACCTCATCTATTCTTTTATTTTATCTATTTCGGACACAGAATTGCCAGTAATCACAATGTCATTAACATCTACCAGAAGTACAATAAACACATTATCACAACTTTTTATAAACAAGGATGTATCACATTTACTTTGATTAAACCCACAGTTAAGCAACACACTAACTAGTTTTTCATTCCACATGCGAGGAGCTTGCTTAAGTCCATATAATGACTTATTCAATTTACATACTTTAGATATATCAGCTGACTGATAACCTTCTGGTAAGGACATATAAACTTCTTCATGTAAACCACCATTCAAAAAAGCATTATTTACATCCAACTGAAACAACGACCAGTTATTCTGAACAGCTAATGCAACAACACACCTAACAGTTACAAGCTTAACTACCGGAGAAAAAGTTTCTTCATAGTCAATACCCTCTTTTTGACTAAACCTCTTAGCAACTAATCTCGCTTTATATCTTTCTATTTCACCACTAGATTTATACTTTATCTTATAAATCCATTAACACCCAACTAAACTTCTATTTTTAGGTCTATCAACTGCATCCCATGTATGATTTCTATGTAAGGCATGAATTTCATCATTCATTGCAGAAATCCAATTAGGGTCTTTAATAACCTCTTTATAACTTTTAGGTTCAGATGTTTTAGAAAGATTAGAAGCAAAACACTTGTTTGCTAAAGTTAGCCTAGAAAAATTAACCACTTTTTCAATCCCATATTTGACCTTTCCTTCTATCACAAAATCATTTAATTTATTTGGTAAAACAGAAGTTCTAGAAGATCTTCTAAGCACAATAGGTACTTCAGAACTCCCTGTGTCCCCCTCAGAAGTAGCTTCTGCATCATCTGTGATAATCACAGAATCTGCCCTGTCAGAAGTTCCAATTCCCTCACTTGTCTGCTGAACATCAGCCCTGGCAGGAGGTATATCTAGGCCTTCTGACTGCTGATCTACCTGTATTCTCACATCAGCACCCTCTTGAACCCATCTATCATCATTGGGTTCATCCACAGGTTGTGTAAGTTCTGAGTTATCATACAAGTCAAAAAAGTTTAAAACAGTCACATCTATTAAAGGATTTGAATTATACTTTTCAAAAACAAATTGTTCTTTAAAGGAAAATATTGCTTCATAAAACTTAACATCTCTTGAAAACACTACAGTTTTGGAGTCCAAACTAAACAATTTATAACCCTCTTTTCATGAGAGTATCCAATAAAAACACATTTTTCTGCTCTACTGTTCAACTTATCATTTTCATTTAACACTATACAAAAACTCAGACAACCAAACACTCATAAGTGATCTAAGAAGGGTTTAAAGTTATATACTAACTCATACGGTGTTCTACCACTCAGCACAGAAGAAGGAGTCCTATTAATAAGATAAGCAGCTGTTAGAACACATTCATGCCAAAACCTAACCAGCACATTACTTTGAAAAAGTAAAGCCCTGGTAACATTTAATAAATGTCTGTGTTTTTTCTCAACAATCCATTCTGTTGAGGAGTATGAACACAGGTTGTCTGACGTAGTATTCCAGATTGTCTACAAAAATCATTCATTTGATGGTTGACAAATTTTGACCCATTATCATTATCACTTCTGAAACATTTTATAATTTTTCCAAATTGAGTTTTAAGGATATTAGCAAAATCTTTTATATTCTAAAAAACCTCTGTTTTATTCTTCATTAAACATATCCAAACTGCCCTGGAATAGTCATCAACAATGGTTAAAAAATATCTATGACCTTCTCTACTGACAACTCTATAAGGCCCCCATACATCCAAGTGAACAAGTTCTCCCAACTAAGAACTCTTATGTTCACTTAAAGGAAAGGGCTCCCTATGTTGTTTCGCCCTGTGAGACACATCACACGGACCACTATCAGCAGAGGAGGACACATTCAAAGTATCTTTAAGCATTTTAATAGCCTGATCAGCAGGATGTCCTAACCCAGCATGCCATAGTTTGTAATCAAAATTACTAACACTACACACCTTATTAGAAACAATAGATGATCCATACATATATAAACCTTCAAGTTGATTACCAATCACCAGGACTTTCTTGGTTAATAAATCCTGTATATAACACTTATTCTCATCAAAGCCAACATACAACTTATTGTCTCTAGTCAACTTATGCACATAAATAAGATTAACACAGTATTAAGGAACTACAAACACATCATGTAAAATCACACCATCAGCAAGTTTTAAAGAACCAATTTTAGTTACATATGCACTAGTTCCATTTGGATACTTAACTTGTATTTTTAGATTAGACACATCTATAAAATCAGTTAAATCTTTTTTAGATTGTACCATATGATTGTTAGCCCCTGAATCAATTATCCAACCAGATCCCTTCCCATCATTAAGACCAAAAGAATAAACAAATTTGCAAAAAAATTGTAGAACAAAAAACCCCACCTGAAACATGGTAGCTTTGAGATGTTTCAGAAGACTTGTCTTTTATTAAACTCAACAACTTAGACACTTGATCAGAAGTCAAAATAGTATTAGGAACATTAGAATCATCAACACTCACATTATTACTAGTTTTATTTCCTTGATTCCCTCTTGGTGGTCTCATCCAAGAGGGATATCCAATTAGCTCAAAACATTTATCAACAAAGTGCCATGTTTTATTATAATGAGAGCATTTGACATTTTGATTTTTAAAAACCTTCTTTTTATTATCTATATTTGTTTTAGCAAACAACCCAACAGTTTTACTATTAGACACAGACACATTAGATTGTCTATGAGACTCTTCCCTAGACACAATAGAAAAAGCTTCTTTCACTGTTGGAAGAGGCTCTCTAATAAGCAAACTAGTTCTAACAGACTGATAGACGTTATCAAGACCCATCAAAAACTGCATAAGCTTAATCAGATAATTAAAATTATTAAACTGAGTTGAAGCATCACAAGTACAAACAGGAATTTGCAAGATTTGATCCAACTTTTTCCACATAATATTCAACTTATGATAATACTCAGCAACTGACATACCAGACTGACTAAAAGAGTTAATCTTCTGATACAAATCAAACACAACAGACCCATCAACGTTATCATAGGTATCCCTAAGCTCTTTCCAAACATCAGACGCAGATTTAGAACATACATGACCCAAATAAAGTTCTTCATACACAGAATTAAGTATCCAGGTAAGAACCACAAAGTTACATCTTTCCCACTGAGTTTCAAGAACAACATTACCCTCAGGTTTAACAAAGGTTCCATCAATAAAGCCTGTTTTGTTTTTAACCCTTAAAGCCAAACTCATAGCGTTAGCCCACACAATATAGTTTTCCGTCCCTTTAAGTTTTACACTAACAACAATCAAAGCAATACAATCACTTGGGTGTAAGAATAATGGACTATCAGGTTCTAATTTGCTAATTAAAGTTTCATTTTCATCGGCCATCATAAAGAATTTAAACATGAATTATCAGCCAATATCAACAAGAATTGGTAGGCAAGATCAGACAACAGTGATACAAGATTATATAAACCAAACAACCAATCTGTTCCAGGGGCCAGATGGTAGGTTTGTCACTCTCAAGGTGCCTACCCAAGTCTTTGAACAGAGGCTGAATCACTACTAGTGTAAACACAAAAACAAAAGACATATATCAAATAATGAATACACAACAATAAGTATTTACAAAGTACATTATACCACTAACAATAGACAAACAGAACCAAGTAAAACACACCAACAAATATGCACAAAGAATGAATGTAACAGGATGTGACCCATCCTGTGTCCCAATCAAAACCGGTCCAAACTACCCCGACATCAAATGTCTAGAAAAGAGAAAAAAAGAAATAAAATACAAAAACATCGGAACTTAATCAAGGAAAGATCTCACCTGGATGATAAACCTAAGTTAGGGTTTCTCCCAATCTGGTTAGGATTTTACAATCTTCAAGGATTGAACCCTAACCAGAGCAATAATCTTCCAAGATCTCCTCTGTCTTCAAGTAATCACAAGAGACAAACTCTCCACACGAAACACGGTCAGCAAACAGACGTCTACCAAGACCAGATCTCCGCCAATCAACTCTGATATGACTCAAGAACACCGAATCTGGAATCAGCAGATCACAAGAATTATCCAGACTCACAGACTCCTTCAAGATCTACACAGATCTGTTATAATAAACCACCAAGAAGGCAAAACTCCCAAATATACGAACCCTAAATTGAAAGATCCACAATCGGAAGGCAACAACGGAAGAAAATCAAACCAGAGAGCTCTTATAGCTCTGATACCATGTAAAAACAATGGTATCAACAGTATAATCGCAAAATACCCAAACCAGAAGATTTATTCAACCCTAGAAACTGAGTATTCATACATATAACTTGAACTGAGAAACAACACTCTTGAACTCTCAGATGATCATCAACATAATGATCAACGCAAATGAACACAAGAATCAAAACAACAGTGAATCTCGGAAAGACTCAAAGCACGAAACTATAGATCACCTAAAGAGAGAGAACAAACGAGAGAAAGAACATATCTCAGATACTACTATGAGATTCAGGTTCAAAGCTTTATATAGCTACCCGGGTATAGACTCATTATAACCGAATCTGGATAATCCGGATACGAATAACTCGTTGCAACTGTCCACTAAGCCCACAGACCTCTTCATTTTGTCTGTCTCCAAGCCTAACTTAACTATTCAGCCCAGGATATAACAACCTGACTTTTCAGATCGTTACTTATCGATGTCTTTTCTTCGTAAACGCTTGTACTCTGGGATTCGATTTACGCGAAAGGGTTAAACTAATGGGTTTTTAACGCATTTTAAAGGCATATTACAACGCTATTTCGCAACGCTAGTTCAAAACGCAGTTATCACATTTAACGCTGTTTATAACGCTTACTATTTAAACATATTTTATTGCATGTTACATCGTTTGTTTAGACTAAACGCTATCGCAACGCAAACTCAACGCAAACTCGAAACACGGATTTACTTTTGTGTATTTTGGTTGTTATGTGTGTTATTTGTGTGATTATTTATGGAATTATTATGTGGCATTCAACGCAATGCTTATACGCTCAAACGCTCACTCGCAACTCAATTAAACGCAACGCAACGCTTAACAAACGAAACAAAAGTTGGAAAACCAACAAACGCAACCAAGCTGTCCGAATGGACATCCGATCGAATGGACTTCTATCCGGATGACCATCCGCTCGGATGACCATCCGATCGGATGGCCATTCGACCGGACGCCATCTGACACTTCGCATCTCGCACCACCGACTTAACTCTCCAACCTACCTCTATAAATACCGACGTACACCCTCCTTTCTCTGATTTGACACCTTCATTCGCTCAGTCGCCCTTAGTCTATTTCGTAAGCAATTCTTCTCAAATCTTGTACAACCTTCATCTCTAATCACTTCTACATCATCTTCTCCATCAAAATCACACATAAACACTTGCTTTTCCTCTGAAACCACTGATTTGGACCTCTTGAAGGTGGTTTCCACCTGTTTTGCTCCGGCAAACGGTTAAGGAACACCATTTGATCGAGATTGGTTCCAAATATGAAGGATTTCCACACTTTTCCACTAAGTTTTGAAAGATTTCAACACTTTTCCATCTATTTTCTACTTTTCTACACTTTTCTGCTCAAAACCGATGGGATCTGGACTCATTCAGACTCTCTACTCGTTCCTTAATCGAGAGCCGGCTTGAAAACGGATTTCCACCGGAGAGATGACCGATTAACGGGTCAAACATGAAATTTCACCAAGAACGGCTAGTCTATCCTAAGGGGTGATACCCATCCGACCGAATGAACTGGAACTGGTATATTTCCATTGTTTGGCACGTCGTCACGCCGTCTCCATTAAACTTCAAATTTTTATTGGAAAATTTGTAAAATTTCCAAATAACAGAACACCCACTCAAGTGACCATCCGATCAGATGACCATCCGACCGGATAACCATCCAATAAAGTGATCTGACCCTTCTACTATTCCTTGTTTTAAACGCTTTTGACTAAACTTCGAACTTTAATGATTTTACAAACAAACACATCTCATTTGAATAGCCATCCGTTCGAATGGTCATCCACTCGGATGGATTATACCCATTCGCTTGGATCACTATTCGAACCCCTCTACCATCCGACATTCTGTTTACGCACCGTTCAACACTCTGCTCAACGACTTATGCTTCTGTACACAGGCTAACTCAACGCGCTCCCTTCAATCCAATACAGACTGTGTTTACTAGCTAAATACGCACTGTGAGTATACTCGAACCCATTTTCTTTTAATGCACTTTTGGGTGTTACATACGTTCTATATCAAAACACAACACACAACGCAAACACTTTATAACGCTAACCGCTCCCGCATGCTATACGTGATCTATGAATGCTTGTAATATGCTTATACAGTGTTACACTATACCGCCTCTAGCAACGATAGTACTATAGTTTGGACTCAGCACCTGTCGTGGACAGGGGTTGCTAGGGATCACATCACTTTACTTCACGTGTTCGCTGAACATGTGTCGCGCATACTCTACAACGCAGTCTCGTGGTTAAGTTGTAATCATTGTTTGATAGTTACATGCTTCGCCCGTTACGTTATACATGCTGGTTATGCGTAAACGCTTTTTATACTATATGCTATGCAAACTTGTGTACTCACCTTTACATTTTATATATTGACTTTATTTTAACGTATGTGACAGGTTGATTTGGATACTATGCTGAAACAAGTTAGGAAGTCTAGAAACCCACCAAATAAAAATCTGAGTTGTCAGAATAGTATATGTTTTTGAGAGTGATACCTGTAATGACTATTTAGGCCTTATCTGTTAGTAGTATGGGATATTAACATTAAAGATATTGTCATTTAATAGTTGTTGTGGATTCTCTTGAACAATCTGTTTCGCTCGGTGCCATGCCCCGATGATTCCGCCATCGGTTAGGGTGTGACATATTGGTATCAGAGCCATAACTATTGAGAATTAGCTCGGGTCTTAGGATTGACCTAGTCTATAGTCTAAGTACCAATAGACCAGCTTTGTGCGAACCCAGTAGGGGTTTTGCACGAGCCTACTTTTGATACTCTCGTTTGAACTCGCGAAAACTACATCTTCATACGGACCCACATAGTACAGCTTCGCACGAAGGAGCCTTTGCTAAGGCTGAAACACTATTTGCCTTTCCTAAGGCTAACACAATACACACGCTTTCGAAAACACTCACATAACACAACCGAGTGATTGTGTCGAGAATAGGTGTGAAAACCAAGAACTCTCGATAAGATCACTCACTCTATGCATATTTTTACTCTCAGCACGAGAATCTTCGTTGAGTTAGGGGTGACATCCATACCTCAACGAGAATCTCTATCTCGTGGTTTTACCACATTTTCAGGAACGAAGTTGTTAAGTTAGGGGTGAAGCCCGCATCTTAATGACCTCTTCCACTCTCTACTTCGATTTTACAAAACTCTCACCAAAGTCTCGATTGTTCTGATGACTCGAGTCACGTAGTAACTGGAAGGATGAGTGTCGTTCGCCGTACTTCAGTGAGAGCACAGTCTAATAGGCCAAAGCGTGTACTCGAGTCCGTTGTGAATAGTTGAATCACTTTGGGTAGTCGATGTCTAACATCCAAGACACTCTGTTTTGATTCTGAGCCCGCAGCCGCTGATTTTACGAATTACCAATTTTATGTGTGTTTATATGGTTATATGTTTCGATTTTGGAGATTATACGCTTTTCCGCTCATCGCTTCACTAAACGCGCATAACTTGCACAGCCCTCTTAATCTAAAACGCTAACTAATCGCAGACAAACTAAGAACTCTCGTACGCTACTCGCTATCTTACGCAACTTTCACACGCTATGCTACTCGCTACGCTACGCTACTCGCCTAGTTGGGTGTGAGATCCATATGTTGTGATACGCTACACCACGCAAAACTCTCGAACGCGCTGCGCGAACCTTGAAAGATAGGTGAATACGTGCAAAATATGTAGATGAATACGTGCAAAATAGAGGTGAATACGTGCAAAATATGTGAATTATGTGCTCTTATGTGCTTATGTGCGTATATGTATACGTGCTGATGTGGTTTATGTGCCTACGTGACTATGTGCCTATGTGTTTGATGTGTTCCTAATACTTTACCTAATAATAATAAGTATGTTGGTTAAATGCTAAACTTTTCAAAAACCCGATATAATCGAATCTCGTCTAAATCATATGACGATGTCTGCTGCAGACAATGTCGTCATTTGGTTCCCATACTCAACGTGTTGCTCGACGAAACCATGCTGACAAACGTATTGCTTCCCTCATAGCCAAGGAAATGGCTAAAGTCATACCTCAGATCGTTAGTGAGATCAACGAGGTCAGCAGCAAATCCTCTGTCGAATCGAAGAGTGATGCACCTCGAGCTCCTTTCAGCTTCAAACAATTCAAGGTCAGCGGTCCTGCAAACTTCACTAGTGAAGATGGACCCAGTGCTATGTTCCAGTGGTTTGACTCAATCGAGGTCACCTTCAGGCAAAGCGGATGCCCAGAAAATCTTCATACTGTTAATGCTACTGGAGTTTTTCAGTCTAGGGCTCTGGACTGGTGGACTGCTGAGCGCAACAGGCACGTATAACAACCCTCCTAGAACCCTTAACGTAACCCTAAACGTTCCTAAATATACCCCGTATGCGAGAAACGGAGCCGAAATACCCTTATACTTATAAAAATCATGAAAACAAAATCTGTAGGGTTGTCGCGCACCGCGACCCAGACACCCTTGGTTCTTCGCGGGGCGCGAGGACCTTTGTTTGCCGGTCAAGTCACACCACCACATGGCAGGTGACTCATCAAGTGTGACAACTGGTATAAATCCCTAAACGTTTCGTTTTACTGCGTAATTACTTGTACGTTAAATGAATTGAATATGGTGGTTGATATCATTGAATGATTTTTGTGTGGTTGGTAATGTGTAATGTGAATTACGTGAAACCGCTACTTTATAAACCCAACCCAAACCCACCCCCTCTCCTTTTGCGCCACCAACAAGCCCAACCCCCACCCCAATCCCCTTGTGCGAAACATAAGCCCAAACCACACCCTTTGTCCTTTACAGCCCATTAAGCCCAAACATCTCCATGTTTTAATTATACGTACAAGACTTGAGAACAAGAAAAACAAAACAGAAACCCTAATACCCCCTTAGAGTGCGACGGCCAGGAGACCTCCCCCTCCCCCCATGCGCAAATCAGCTTCTTGTTCATGTAGGTTTCTTCGATTCGCCTTTCTCTTCGCTCCAAGGGTAGTGTTCTTGATTTGGATTGCGATTCATGGGGTGAACTTGTGTAGACATGGCTGTGATCTTGAGTTGTTATGCTAGGGTTTTGTTGTTGCATGATTAGTTTCGGGTGATTATGCGATTGTTTGAATTAATTGATGATACGTATGCGTAAATGATCATTAGCTACGTTTTTGTGAGAATCATGATGTTTTATATCTAGGGTTATGAATTTATTGATATGTTTGGGTTGATAATTGATGGTTAATCTGCTATTAGTTGTTATTAGGAAATGTCGTGATCATTTACATGCGTTTTGGTGTCGTTTAAATGAAAAACAAAATGTTGATTGACGAAAACAACCAATTTCAGTTGGCTATAAACGGAATGTTATAAATCGAAAAATTGATTTTCTGAAGCCTAAATCATACCTTTTTCGAGAATCGCTTCAAATGGCACTAGAATCACATTTTTCTGAGGTCGTCTGCTATTTTTAAAGGCATGATTTGTACAGCAGCAAAAGCTGCATTTTTTCTCCAGAAAATATGTGTTATGTTTTTCGTCATAACTTGTAATCCAGATAGAGTTAGGTCATGAAATTCGTACAGTAGATGGGCATGGGTGTCGTCGAATCTCCAGCTGGAATTTCACCAATCAGGCTGACGATGAATTTTAAATGAATTTTTCTGTGGACTGCAGTCAGAAAGTGACGAATCTGACTGCAGCCCAGTAAATGATTTTTAGTAAATAGTCGGTAATGAGTCGAGTCCTGAGATTTTTACACAAGGTAATGTAAACCATTTAGAACGTCCTGTAAATTATTTAGAATTTTTTGAACAAGATAACTATTTTATAAAAATACCCGAAAACAGCCCAGTTCTGAATGTTAGAGCTGAAACATGATAAGTTGTGATTTGTGTGTCTAGATGTCGGTTATGCTATCTGATAATGATCCAACTTGTTTAATGTCCATGAAAGTGTTATGTGAAGTATTGTTTGCTTGTTTATGAGTAGTTATATGTGGAATATGTATATGTGCGTAAACTGTCAAAGTGAGTGCATGTTATGTGTTAGTTGCGTGTAGGAGCTTTGTGCCTTACTTGAACACACTAATGAACTAAATGGTAATCGTATTAGGACGTGATTGACCTACCTTGACTGTTAACCATTTTTAAGAGACCAACCGAGCAATCAAAGGTGAGTTCACACTTTTCGTCAAAGCATGGGATTCCCGGTGGTTTGGGAATGGGTTATACACCAACTATCCCCCTTAGGTATACAACCTGCGTATTCTCCTTGGGTAGAATACGTACCTCCACCCTCCTTGGGATGGGTGACAACCATTATAGTACTTGTCTTAAGCTTACTAGACAACAACTCTATCTTAAGTCCCTCATATTTTGTATCGACTTAATCGTCGAGCCAATGGCGAACGGGTTATTAGTTAAATAGCGCTATTAGATTTGACAAGTCTCACACCGTGCCACAGAGGACAGGCGTGGACTAATATACTTGGGCATTTCGTCAATGATGATAGACATTGACTCAGGCCACTAAACATAACTACAGTCAATAGTCGGTACAGTAACGGGTCTAGTGGTTTAAAACAGTGGGGTAGCTCCCCATGGCATGTTTTTATAAACAACAAGGAACTTAACAACTTTTGGGTTTTTGAAACAACATTTAAATGAACAACCAACTGTGAACTCGCCAACCTTTTGTTGACACACTACTGCATGCTTTGTAGGTCGTTAGGTACAAGGATGGAGCTTGCACGCGGAGTGGGCGTTGTGGCTAGGAATCCACAATTGGATTCCTACTAGTAAACTTTATGATTTATAAACTGTTTTATGGGTTTTAATATTTTATGCTTCCGCTAACTTTTGAACTTGGTTTTGGATTTTGGTTTGGTGAACATTAAACGCTTGGTTTGCGATGGTTTTACTTTACTTTACATAAATGTTCAGTATGATTGGTGGTATGATCCTGGTCAGTCACACACCTCGTGGTATTACTCTGCTTGTGGATTTTGAGGGTGTGACATATTGGTATCAGAGCCATTGGTTATAGTGAACTTGGTTTTTAAAAAGGGAAAATCTTTTGACAAAAACCAGACTATAACCTGCTCAGTGCTCAACGATCCATAATGACACTTCGCTCCACGTGCAAGGCTTAACACTTTAGGTGGTATAATTTATGTTATATTGCCCACTTGCTAGTTTACTTCTGCATGATGTGTTGCTTATGGTATGCTTAGTTAGAGTAGTAGCATGTTATCTATTAGCCCGAATGTGCTCTTTATGACACCCAACTATTTACTTGAAATTTGACGTGTGGTGATCAAATTCTTTTCCTGTTTTCCCCTCACCCCACTACGACAACTGTTTTATGCGTTCTATCTATTCATACGATTGTCTCGACATGACGTTACCGTTACAGCTAGAATTCAGATCTGACCCTCCTTACATTCGGTTTGCATGGCAACATTCACGTAGACCAGAGCTGGCCCAAACGAACTCGGATTTAGGAGAACAATATACCCACGCGTCCATGTCAACAAGCCCCATCATCACCACTAGTCGTCGTCACTAGAAACAAAGCAGTCACAGTTACACGTGTTTGTCGTTGTACAACTCGAAACCCTATCATCCAAACTCTGTTTTGGACCAGTGATATACTCACGTGACCATGATGCAACGAACTTTCCTTTCGTGTCACTGCCGCCATCTATCATTACTGGAACTGCCTCTGGAGAACGGAATAGTCGGCGAAATTCCTTTGTTAGTTGTTGGATTTTTGTTTTCGCTCAATCCGCAACCGATATAATGAAATGCTACAACCATATCATAACTTCCACCGATCACAAGGTTACCCCCCCCCCCCATCACCCTGTTAAGTGGTTAATTCTTATTCTACTTTGATTTACACCTTCGTATACCCAGCATAGCAAGTGGATGCCTCCTAATGATGGGATAGCCTTCGAGACATTCGAGGACAGAGATACGGATTACTCAACCTACTGACGGACACGATGAACCGCATGTTGGGCCATGTTCTGACCCTAAACAGTCAGTTGAGAACGTTCATCTTCACATACAAAGGCGGAATCAATGCACATGAAGTTACACAACTTTTCCTTTTCAATTCCTTCTCTTTTATTGCTTTCTGATTCAATTTTGACAGAGTTTGGTTACACAAGCAATGACCTAGTTCCGCTCCAACGTACATACATGAATGACTAGGTTTCGCTCAAGATGACTATATATAGTCCATGTAGTTTCGCTTATATGGCTTGACACATAAGCGAAACCTTCAATATCCACATGAGCGAAACTCCCTAATGACATATAAGCGGAACTACTTCTAACCTATGTATATAAAAGCGAAACTACAACATTAAGACCTAATTTGACTTTCAAGCTCCTATGTTGACCTATCTTGACCTAAGACTTAATGTAGACGTACTCAACAGACATTCGATGCATCAACAGACTCCCCCTTGGATGTTGACAAACTTTTCAGCTCCGAGTCTTCAGTCTTGGTCTTTTCTCCAACTCTATGTCTTCTCATCATAAACACTCTATCTTCACAGGTTTAGAATCACAACCTAGCTCCATCTTCAGACTCCCCTTTGACTGTTAGACCAGACTCCCCTTTTCATAGACTCCCCCTCTCAATATGCTAGAATCTGAGGTCTTGATCTGGTTCAAGCTTTAACATTTAGCTTTCATGGGAATAATGAAGTCCAAAACCTGTGTCTCAAACATCAATCATTACAAACTTATCTTTTCACACAAAAACACACAATCAACCAGTACAAGAAATCCACTCAAGTATTCAGGTTCAAGTTAATGACCCTGATTACTCAATTAATCTACCAAGTCCAACTTAATGACCTTGGTTGATCTGATTGACAAAACAGACTGATTTTGTAAAAACTTTTTCAAACATTTTCTGAAAAATGTAACAAGCATCAAATTAATGAACTTGTTTTAACTTTGAAAACATCTCAAACTCCAACAAAGTAAGCTCTCCTCATTCTTCAGCTCAGAACTTTTCCTGCATCTGCTTCAATCTCCAAGAATCCAACAATTAACTCTCCACTTTGGTTTGACAAAAATAAAGCAGAAATAAAATCTTTTTGGATTTTAATAAAGTGTTCTAAACTAAGAAATGAAATACAGAAAACTTAAATTGCAGAAAGTAAACAAAGTAAACTATATACAAACTTATTTTTGGTGAGTGTGTCAGGGAATCATATAAGCTTTTTCAGACAAATTACTAGTACCCTTAAGCTTCATTACATGCTCAGACTTAAACAATTCACCTCGATTGTCGATATACTGATCCATCTTAAATTCTCACACAGATTTCAATCTATTCAGGATACGATTTAGATGTTTTAAGAACTTAGCTCATTCATGTGTCCCACCTCTTGAATATACTCCCGTATCCAGAATCCCAGATATTCAGTCTTACAGGTGAGTATACCATAGATGATATCTGTTAGGGGTTAAATGCGAGGGCCGTGAGAGTTCAGGTCGATACTTCCGTATACGCAGAGAGATGACGGCTTCGACTTTCTGGTGTGTCCCCTTTAGAGGATCTTTTAGTTACAACAGCAGCGACTATCAATTTTATTGTTTCATCAGCTTGCTGAGGGCGATGCTATGTTTCAAGCATTTGCAGAAAGTATTATTCGGGGACTAGGTCAGTACTTCCATACAGCAGAAGTCCCGAAATAATACCCCAGATATCACTGATTATAAAGACCTAGTATCTCAGAATATGGGAACTTTCAAATGAGATTTCAGGGGTTACCTATATATCCAAGTAGTGTTCCCCACGAATTTCACAAGTTTGAAATTTTAGGTTTATATCCCGAATAAATCTACTAAATGTACGAAAACCTATCGACACATCTTTAGTGAGACTGTTTAACTCATTTAATATTTACAATTCTTTAGCATACTGTAATTGTCTAGCCGATGTACTATCATTTTCCCTTTTACACAAGCTCTTTTTCTATTTTATCATGTTTTTGCATTTTTGCATTTTTTACTGTTTTTGTATTTTCTGAAAATATATCTATTTACATCTATCTACTCCCCCTAAATACCAAAACAGGTAAAAAATCGACAAACCATTGCAGATTGTTTCTCATCTTCATCCCCAACAGTACTCTCATCAACGCCAATTATGCCATATGACACCGAAAGAAGCTTCATACCATTCAGTTTTAACAAATATTTAAACCGATTTTTATCAAAAGCTTTGGTATGTAAATCAGCTTTCTGTTCGTCAGTGTGGATTTTCTCAATTCGTATCAACTTTTTCTTGAAGCAATCGCGAATAAAGTGATGACGAATTTCTATATGTTTAGTTTTAGCGTGATGTACTGGATTCTTTGTTATATTTATAGCGGCCTCATTATCAACAAAAAGAGGTGTGTTAAGAAACTGCAAACTGTAGTCGCGCATCTGTTGCTGTATCCACAGGATCTGAGAGCAGCAACTGCTAGCAGAAACGTACTCCGCTTCACATGTAGATAGGCTACAGACGTTTGTTTCTTACACTGCCAGGTAACCAATCTAGGTCCAAAGAACTGGCATCCTGCAGTTGTTGATTTGGTATTGACTTTGCAGCATCCGAAATCCGAATCGGAATACCCTTCGAGCGTAAAATCGCCTTTTCTAGGATACCACAACCCCAATGACGGAGTTCCTTTTAGGTAACGTAATATCCTCTTCACAATAATCATGTGTGAAGCTCTCGGGTTAGATTGATATCTTGTTGCGAGGCACGTTGGGTACATGATATCAGGACGTGAAACAGTTAGATACATCAAAGAACCTATCATGGAACGGTAGAATGTTTCATCAGCCTTATCTCCGGTGAGATCTGGATGAATCCCATGATTTGTTGCAAGTGGGGTAGCAGCTGGAGTAGAACTTGACATTCCAAATTTCTCTAGAATATCATGCACGTACTTCGTCTGGTGAATGAAAATTCCCTCAGGTAGTTGTTCAACTTGTAGTCCCAGAAAGAATTTCATCTCCCCCATTGATGACATTTCGAATTTTTGCTTCATCACCTGTTCGAAATCTTTGCGCAATTTCTCATTCGTCGACCCAAAGATTATATCGTCTACATAAATCTGAGCTATCAGAAGATGTCCGTCGACCTCTTTAGTGAAGAGAGTGGCATCCACTTTTCCACGTATGAACTTGTTGGCTAGTAGGTGTTGAGACAAAGTCTCGTACCAAGTTCTCGGGGCCTGGTGTAAACCATACAACGCTTTGTCCAATAAGTAGACCTTGTTTTTGTGGATTGGGTCAGTAAAGCCCGGCGGCTGACCGACATAAACCTCCTCTTTGACCTTCCCATAAAGAAACGCCAATTTTACATCCAACTGATAAACTTTGAAGTTCTTCCAAGACGCAAATGCAAGGAAAATTCTGATTGCCTCTAGTCGTGCCATAGGAGCATAGACTTCTGTAAAATCAATCCCTTCCTGTTGACTAAAGCCCTGAACAACGAGTCGAGCTTTGTTCCTTACAACAAATCCTCTGTCGTCTCTCTTACACTTGAATACCCATTTTGTATTAATTTTCCTTTGACCATCCGGTAAATCCACTAACTTCCACACTCCCAACTTTTCAAACTCGAGTCTTCAGTAAGCGCCTCTTTATACGTTCTTGGTTCGATCTGCGAGATAAAACAACTTAATGAAAATTCAGTTTGTCAAGGTGCTACTGTAGAATAAAAACATGTTAAGCCCTGGTCTATTTGACGTCTCGTGCGAACGCCTGAATGCAATTCTCCTATGATCAACTCCTCTGGATGATATGAAAGAGTTCGCGGCATCACTTCGCTTGGAACATCCACCTCACCTTCCACATTAGTAACATTTTGATTTGCACCTTCACCAACTTGGTTTATTTGACTTGAATCCTGAATCTGCTCCCCCTCAGAATCTGAATCTCCATGATCAAAGATCGGCATGTTCTCAGATTCTTGATTATCATTCTGATCTGACTGATTATCTTGAGCAACTTCATTCTGTTGGATATCATCGTGTTCACCAGCATTACTCGGACCTGCTTCATTATCATTCGAAGTTTCCCGTGGTCATCTTGAATATTGAGCTGGGAACCTTTGTTGTGACTCGTACTCACGCAAAATATCCAATTCATCAAAGAAATCTTCTTCTTCCATCAGGTCAAACGATTCCCACAACTTGTCATAATGATATCGCCATGAATCTCCTGGACTTTGTGGCGGCATAGTATAACCTTGACATTCAACATTTGCAACTTCAATAATCCGCTTCTCACTTGGAACGAAGACACGGCGCGTAGGACTTGAATATCCAACAAATATACCCTCAATGCACTTCGGACCAAACTTTCCATAAGGTTCTATAACTGTACAGGGTGACCCGAACGGTTCTAGATACTTCAAATTCGGTTTGCGATTATTGATCAGCTCAAAGCATGTTTTGTTAAACTTCTTGACAGTAAGAACCCTGTTGAGCGTATAGCATGCGGCGGAAACAGCTTCAGCCCAGAAATTAATTGGTAACTTTGAATCTGCGAGCATAGTTCTGGCCGTCTCGATTAGCGTCCGATTTTTGCGTTCTGCGACTCCATTCTGCTGCGGAGTGTACGGAGCACTAAATTCATGCAATATGCCTCTTTCATCACAAAATTCATCCATTCTGCTGTTCTTGAATTCAGTACCATTATCACTTCGAATTCTTTTGATACGTCGTTGGTACAGATTCTCAATCTTTTTGAACAACGCCATCAAACTGTCAAACGTTTCGTCTTTCGTCTTCAAGAAAGAAACCCACGAAAATATGGAATAATCATCAGTAACCACAAGACAATATTTATCTCCCGTAATGCTCTTGACATTCACCGGACCAAACAAATCCATGTGAAGTCTCTCCAGAGGTCTTGAGACTGAATTGACTTGCTTTGTAGGGTGTGACTTTTTCTTCTGTTTGCCTTTAACACAACTAATGCACTCCCCTTCCAGATGAAAACCTTTGACATGAACTCCTATAACCAAATCATTATGCACCAAATGATTCATTTTTCTAATATGTATATGCCCCATCTTCCGGTGCCACAATCTCGATTCTTTCTAAGTTGCTCTGGACACAAAACAGTGAGCTTGACCCGTGATTGTAGTAGCTACGCTCATATCCAACACGTACAGATCATTAACTCTCGGTGCCCTAATGATAATCCATTCCTCATGGATAACAAATCCTGGTTTCAAGATCAAACATTCTTTATCAGTGAAGTGAGTGGTATACATCATGTCACAGATCTGTGAGATACTCAGCAGATTGTTCTCCAGCTCATCAATGTAGTTAACTCTTTCAAACGTCACAATCCCGTTGGATAACGTTCCTTCACCAATAATCCTTCCTCCTTGATTACCCGCAAAACCTACGTATGCTCCATTTATGTTTCTGACATCATACAGCAACGCGGTCTTCCCTGTCATATGTCTTGAAGCTCCACTATCCATGATCCATCTGGATACAAGTTTTGGAAGATCCTGCACATAACAAAATTTGACTTAACCAACTTCAATAAAGATGCCGATTCCTGCTTCGTGAACAAGGAAGCTCCGGCAATTCAAACTGCTTAGTCAAACATGGTGTCCACCCAGGCCTCATCAGCCTTAGGTGTAACCTTGACCGTTTTAACTCTCGCAACTTGAATTTTAAAGTTTTCAGCCTTCAGAGGTGGAAAATTTGCATCATAATCAACTTGAATTGAATCGTCAGAAGGTGAGATCTTTTTCTCAGTTTTCGGTTTCCAAACTTGTTGAGATAATGCAACCCGTTTGTAAAATTTGTCATTTTTAGTTACCAACTTCTTTACAGGTTCTTTTTTCACTTTGACATTGTCATTTTTCACATACTTTTTCTCAACAACGATTGGTGCTTTACCCTTCACTTCAACTTTCTTTTGTTGAGTCTTCACAGTTTCAGTCTTAGGCTTCACGTTGATACACTTTCGTGCAATGTGACCAACTTGATTACATCTGAAGCAAGTTCGAGTATCAGCCACTCGACTTGTGCCTTCAGACTGAGCCTGTGAAGCTCTTTTCTCAAAGAACTCTTTATTTGATTTCGAAAAAATTTCTTTCTCTTCATCAGCAAGTGAACTCGAACTGTTCACAAACTTTTTCTTCTCAGCAAACCTTTTGTTTGGAACATTTCTTTTCTGATACAGCTTGCCCTCCTGATAACCACCCGACCAGTTGTTTCTGTTGTTATTGTAAAAACGCGGTGGATTAACAGATTTCTTGTTGAAAGCTTTGTTTTTCTCAAAAGTCATTTTTTCTCTTCTTTTGACTCAAATTGTTCACTTCTGACAATTCAACTTCAACCAGTTTAAAAACATTTGTCAATTTGTTCATATTTACATTCACGATTGGAAACTCAGAATCCGAAAACAACTTATCAGATCCCGACATCTTGTACATGACAAGAGTAGGTTCATCATCTGAGTTCTTCTTGGACTTTTGTTTCGGAATGTATTTGTCCAGAAAACACCCATCTTCCTCAGTAGTGTCACTATTCGTTTTTAGCACATTTTCAACAACACCTTTTACAATATCATTTTGGACACTATCGTCACTGGAAGATGTGAACGTGACATCAATTGAATCAGGAAGATTCATTTCACTTTCTTCTTCAATTGCAACCAACCCTGATTGCTTTTTCGTATAATTATCCAAAATCGGCGGTGGAACTCTATGAAAACCCACCCTGGTTCCATCAGAATACACATCTTCGCCAGCTTTGTTTTTTTCGATGGGTTTGGGAACAATGTGTTGCAAAACAAAGCTTGCGGAGCTATAACTATTAAGCTTCAACTGGATTCGCTCGTTTTCAATTTCAGCCTCTTGAAATTTAAGTTTCAGTTTAGCGATTTCATCTAGTTGTTGGTTGATTGATTCTTCTTTTACTCTGAGCACTGCTTTTAGGTGAACATTTTCTTTATGTGTTTTACCATTACGATCATCATTATCTTTCATTGTGCTCTTGAGTTTTTCAAATTTCTCAGAAATCTGACGGTTTTCAAGAATTAACTTTTCATTTTCATTTTTAACTCTTTCATGATCAATTTTATCATTTTCAATTTGATTATTTAATTCTTTTATCCGTCCAGTCGAAGCTTTAACTGTTTTGTCACGATCGAGAATTTGATTCTCAACGCTTCTGACCTTTGCTGTCAGATCTTCAACTTTCTTACCGTTGAGATACGTGACTGTATTACAAAATTTGCACTCTTTGTTGCAATTTTTGCAATCAACATTTCCATCAATTTGCTTACCTGACGCATTTGTTGACAAGTTTGAACTGACCTGGCTTTTTTGACTCAGACACGGAGTTAGAGTCTACCTCAAGTGCTTTAGCAGCCATCACTTTGTCAGCCATTTTTCCGAGATTTTCAGCATTCAACTCCTGCGTCGTATCAATAACCCCAGTATCAATCTTCTTTGACTTCTCTATCTCTTCTTTCTCCTTTTTCTCTTTCTCTTCTTTCTCTTTCTCGTCTCTAGTTCCCCACCATTTATTTTGCCAATATTCATCCTCTTCTTTGTACTCCTTGATTATGGCTTCAATATCAAACGTTTTGTCATCGATTGCAATATTTCCATAGGGATCAAGATAACACTCCCTGTTCGGATCCCATCTTCTTGCTCTCCTCGCTTCCAGATAGATACCAGAAATTCTAATGATTCTGTTTTCAGCCAACATTTTTCTGTGTCTATACTTCTGTTCTTCAGTTCGGTTATCTTTCCACGGAACAGGTTCAGTTTTCGCCATGAATGCGTAACCAACCGCATCTTCCTCCGGTAGAACCTCTTGACTCCAATCATACCCCTCATCATAATAAATCACCGCAAGAGCTCTAGATTTCTCTTTGTTGTCTTCAACCTGCTTCAATCTAGGCGGCTCAGATTTATTCTGGTGATAACTTGCCTTCTTGTAGTAATCCTCTCTGAAAGGGTTCTCCGACTCATCAGCATATGCGTTTCTGCATTCTCGCTTGAAGTGACCTTTCTGCTTACACTTGAAGCACGTCACCTTGGACTTATCAAAACCCAGCTTGGTAGATGGACCACCAATTGTCTTTCTGCCGGTTATTTCCATGAAACGTTGTGCTCGACGAGCAGCACTGGCCATAGCCCAACGAATATCGATCAGCTCCATTTCTTCAGGATCTATCTGATCATAATCTTCCTTCGTCAGGTTGGTGTTGCCTATCTTCCTAGCTACTAACCCTTCATAAGATTCCAACACAGATGCTAGAAAGATCATCTGCTGTTTAGCCGACTCCTCATCAAAATTCTGAGCATTCTTTAAGTCTATTGCGATGTTGCATTGAAAGCGATTCTTTGCATCATAATGACTTGTAGATGATGAAGATCCACTGTGATAACCACTGTATTTTCACTGCTTTGACTGCTTTGACTTTCTTTGCTTGCTGTGGCCACATTCTCAGCAGTAAACACAGTCTTGGGAGAAGTTGCTTTTGGCATCATGCTTTTTGGATAATACAAATCCAAATTCTGCTGATAGGATGAGTGATTGACTTTGTATGTCTTTTTCAGTTCCAGCTCGTGACTTTCAAGTCTCTCAATCAACAAATCCACAGTCAACTTTTTAGGCTCGATAGTGTTTTTCAGCATCAGCGCATAATATCTCCAATCCATCTCGTCAGGCAACGAATCGAACAGTTTGTCGATAAGCTCATCCTCAGGATATCTGATATCATGTCTTGCTAATTCCAGCTTCAGATGACCAAACCTTTCTATCATTTTACAGACTGACTCATTCTTTAAACAGCTAAACATATCAAATTCTTTCCTAAGAAGTTTCTTTTTACTTTTCACAATTTCAGCACTTCCTAGACATTTTGTTTCTAGCTTTTTCCAGAGATCTTTTGCATTTGAATTATCGATCAATGAGATTATGTCCTCTCGAACGGACTGGAATAACAAAGCTACACATTTTTGCTCAGCCACAAATGATTCAATCTCCTCAGCTGATGTTAAAGTTTCACCATTTTTGTTTCCATCTGAATAACCAGTTTTCAGACTCCTCTAGCTGGGAAATGCGAATGCCATCAACCAATCTTCAAACTTTCTTGACCACCTACTATATTCCTCGATAGCCATTAGCTTTGGAGGTTTATTGAATGTTCCGAAGGCACTTTCCGATTCCCAAGCTTCCTTTTCTTCACATTCGACGGATTCTCATTGTTTTTGATTGATGAAGTATCATCGTTTCCAGAATTTCCAGTAAACGCGTACATATCGCTGAACGGGTTCAAGAATATATCATCCATCTTGAGTGTACCTTCAAAAGATCAGCAAACACTTAGAAAAATTTTTGAGATTTTTAAACAATGATGACAAATAAGCGAAATCAGCTTGAAAGTGACAAATAAGCGAAATCTGTATCTCACTATAAGCGAAACTAGTATTTGACAGACACTTGACAGATAAGCGAAACTATGCTTGTCCGGATGAGCGAAACTATGTTTTGTCCGTATGAGCGGAACTAACTTGTTCGAATAAGCGAAACTATCAAGTTATTTCGAGCGAAACCTTCGATGTCCGAATAAGCGGAACCTAGTTTTTAATCAGTTTTTATCATTTTTAAGCCGTATTTTAATCTGATTCTTTCTAGGGTTTGTTATTACTATGTTTCACACGTTATACTCGAAAATCAGGCCATTTCAACCGTAGGAACCAGTTCAAATCGAATAAGTATGAGAGAAAGTGAGTAGAAATGAGAGAATTCTGTAGAATCAAGCTGTAGTAGTATGAACTCCTCGTCCTGAGTTCTGATACCACTTGTTGGACCGTGTTCCGACCCTAAACAGTCAGTTGAGAACGTTCATCTTCACATACAAAGGCGGAATCAATGCACATGAAGTTACACAGCTTTTCCTTTTCAATTCCTTCTCTTTTATTGCTTTCTGATTCAATTTTGACAGAGTTTGGTTACACAAGCAATGACCTAGTTCCGCTCCAACGTACATACATGAATGACTAGGTTTCGCTCAAGATGACTATATATAGTCCCTGTAGTTTCGCTTATACGGCTTGACACATAAGCGAAACCTTCAATATCCACATGAGCGAAACTCCCTAATGACATATAAGCGGAACTACTTCTAACCTATGTACATAAAAGCGAAACTACAACATTAAGACCTAATTTGACTTTCAAGCTCCTATGTTGACCTATCTTGACCTAAGACTTAATGTAGACGTAGTCAACAGACATTCCATGCATCAACACCGCACATTTAACTCATCTCTTTCCCCATTACAATACAAGAGTCGCATTTTGATCCTACGATAGTTTATCTTAATTATGTGAAATCTTTTCGCTAGCCTTTGTACCGACCTATGCTTGTTGGTCAGTGCAGTGCCTAATTTCTACTATTAACTTAGACAAAACCATCATTCCTTTACCACAGTGACACCACGTCCTTTACCACAGTGACACCACATCCTCACTTCTCCATGCAGAGACACTAATACGAACTCACTCTAGTTAGAGAACTTGGAAGGCTCGACTTTCGATCATTGGTGATCACTTCTTAAAACCCTCAGGATGGTGATGTGTTGTTGATACGATCATACCCTCTTGAACATGTTTTCATGTCCTTTCTTTGAAACCTCTTGATTACACCGGCATATTTCAGATTCATTCATACGACCTAAGGAAACTCCTCCGAATTTGGTTGCTTACCGACTCGATAAATCGCAAACTCATCTACGTTCATGGATCAAGGTGAATTATTCCTCCTTCGCATGTGGGCGAGCCCAACAACTTTGACGGAAGCTTCAGCGAACCTTAACACTACAAACTTGTGCGACAACCAATCTTCTTTGGTTAATTCTTGTTATGCTTAATTTACCAACGTGGCACCTCTATTCGGGCAAACGACGTTCTTCATTTTAACCTTATGCAACTTGTGTACGACCAGCTATACCCTCGACAACAGGTAAACCCCTGCTACGGATTCTTAAATGCCTACGCATTGATTGCGACTACCCTTTTTGCATGTTTTCACATCCATTCGCAATATACTTTTCGAATCCTATGATCCTTATCCAAACAACATTCTTCGCGAACTCTTGCTTGGAGGAGTTACTCTCTACGAACGTTACTCGAAGAGCAATGGGCCATGAATATCACAGATATGGAGGTATCGCGAGAACTATCCTTAGAACTCGATACGACAGAGATAGGTTCCCAGTCACGACATTCGAATTTAGCCTACCTTGACGGATATGCCACCTGTCTTCTCTGACGACATCTGAAACTACTCCAAAAACTAGTAGGAATCTGAGCGATACCTACACCTTACCATGAAGCCCCTACAACACAAACAACCTTATGTTTAGTTTCCAACGAACGACTTTTGATGTTGCGAAGCCCGCTTTTCTTGATCGAATGCACAAACCCTCGCAACTCTAACTCGAAAGATTGCTCTGCGTTTCAATAGTTGAAGGTGAAACTCTGTAGTACACCCATTCTTTCGTTACCAGAAGGCACAGACGATTTCGTTGTTTTTTTATTGACGCGTCTATCCAAGGAATTAGTTGTGTGTTGATGCAACGTGAGAAAGTCATTGCCTACGCATCACGCCAACTCCAGGCTCATGAAAAGAACTACACTACCCACAATTTGGAGTTGGGAGCAATAGTGTTTGCACTCAAGATATGGGGACATTACTTGTACGGTACCAAGTGCACCATCTACACCGATCATAAGAGTCTCCAGCATATCTTGGATCAGAAGGAGTTGAACATGCGACAACGTCGGTGGGTCAAACTCCTCAATGACTACGAGTGCGCAATCAAGTATCATCCAGGCAATGCCAACGTGTTGGCCGATGCCCTCAGCCGGAAAGAAAAGAAACGAAACCTAAGCATGTACGTGCGTTACAGCTTACTATCCACTCTAGTCTTCCTACCGAAATCCGTAACACTCAGGTTGAAGCATTGAAGGAGGAGAACCTAAAAGCTGAGTCCCTGCGGGGCATGGAAAAGCAACTTGTACGCAAGGAAGATGGTACCTATTATTTCATGGAACGCATTTAGGTTCCGTTCTATGGAAACCTACGAGGGCTTGTGATGGTCGAAGCACACAAGTCTCGTTACTCGGTGCATTCTGGTTCTGACAAGATGTACCAAGATTTCAAAAATTTGTACTGGTGGCCCCACATGAAAACTAACAAAGCGACCTATGTTAGTAAATGCTTGACCTGCACTAGCGTTAACATCGAATATCAGAAGCCATCAGGAGTATTCCAACAACCAGAAATCCCAACATGGAAATGGGAGCAAATTTCCATGGATTTCGTCACTGGCTTACCTAGATCTCAGCGAGGAAACAACACCATCTGGGTGATCATGGACCGACTAACCAAGTCTGCGCACTTTCTGGCAATCAAGGAAACTGACAAGTTTCAACACTCGCAGACGTCTAATTGAAGGAAGTAGTCGCTAGGCACGGAGTGCCAACTTCTATCGCCTCTGATCGAGACTTTTACGCTTTACATCTGATTTAGGGCAGGCGAAGCACAAATCCTTTGGCTCACGTCTAGACATGAGCACAGCGTATCACCCTCAGACGGATGGGCTGATTGAACGCACCATCCATGTAACACCCGTCTCATTTAATTAAGATTTTAATATAAAATAGGCATTTTTAGAACCAAAATACTTCATTTCATAAAGTTAGACCAAACGGAATTTTGCATAGTAACAGTATTCTAGTTAACTACTAACTAGTTTAAACATCCCAAAAACGATAAGTTAAGTGTTTACAACATGAACAATGTCTACAACAGAGTTAGACAAACGAGGAAGCTTCAAAAGTGGTGTCCGGTTCTTGAAATCATGCTTGATCGCCATCCGGAGTGAGACCTATGTCACCTAATGTCAAAACCATATCAAATGTTAGTTTTGACAATATTAAAACACATATAATTTAGTTCTAATATCAAACAATTGGAAAAAATATAAAGACAGACTCACTTGAATCTTTCGCGCCCTGCGAGCGCTCCCGCGTGTCGCGCAGGGCTTGATGTCCCCTGTCGCGTGCCGTGGGGGAGGCTGTTTTACAGCAGGTGCAGGTTTGAGACCTGCACTTTCTACCCAGCTCCGTTTTTCACAATTCAAACTTCAAACTTGCATAACTTTCTATCTAAGTGTCCGTTTTAGGTGATTCTTTTCCCTACGCATCCGTAATTAAATTACCAACGCCTCTATCATGATTATCATATCGAAATTTGGGTTTACAGACTGCAAGTCTATAAATCCCTATTGTATTCGTTTGACCCGCTTAGTTTTGCACTAAAACTACCACCAATATTTTTACGACCACAAGGCGTATTTACCCACCATCCGGGGCTTACGATCATTAGCGTATCATTACCAATTCCATGGTTTACGCTCTTATGATCTACAATCGCCAAGGGATCTTTCAATATTTTCATAGTATCGATTCAACACACAATTATTTGACCCGTTTAGCTGAATTATGGAATCCACCATATCGACAATAACCAAACGTTTTCTAATCTAGTCTTGACTCGTTCAATTAAGTAGAGATCATCGTCACTTCAACTAGTACAAATCCTTATTCTAAAACACAACTTTGAATGACTACAATATCAAATTAACATAATGTAATGAAACAAGTTACATACGTTCAAAGCGCTCCCTTCAAACGCGCATCACCACCGGCTTGTCCGCTCGACGTTCCGGTTTCCTTTCCTATAGAGTTCAACCATGATTCGTTTAGAACTCCATCATGTCACATAACGCATAACTTGCCACAATATTCTAATATTCGTTTTAGTTCCAATTTCCATCATTTAACTTTCTTTTAGGCATTTCTACAAACACCTAAAGGGCATTATGTCACACCCCGACCGCGTAAAACAACAAACCACGATGGAAACGTCGGGGAGTGGAGCGACAGAATTATTGTTTCACAACACATGGATCAAAAGTTTCGTTTTATTTAGTTATTAAACATTTACATTGTCTTAAAGTAAAAAAACAAACAGGTTCACATATCATCTATCATCGTTATTAAGTCACTAAGGCCTCGTCCAGTCCTAAGTGAGCATGCATCCTAGTCTCAATCAACATCATTCAACACCACCTGAAACATATGCGAAAATAAAGTCAGCAAAGAAATGCCGGCGAGCACATAGATTTTGTTAGAGTGTCATATTCATGGCTCATATACATGTTGCAATACCTCGTTTGACTAGAAGAGTCGATAATTGAAAACCTTGTTTTGAAAAGTGTTTAGTATTGCAATATGAATAACCAGCTCAAAACAAGTTGGTTATAGTTTATAAAAATCTCGTTGCCATGAATCTTCACCCAAAACATTTGTTTAAGTAAACCAAATTGTAAATCATTCTTGTAATAAAAACTCGTATGGTTTATATCATTTAGTAAGCATCGTTGCGTGACATTGTTTTAAATCGTTCGTCCAAGTGAACCAAATAACGCCACGGAATGTAATATGATAAAAGCACTTATATATAAGAAGTACCAGCGGCGTATCTACCATGCTTTTATCACATTACACCTGTCTCGTTGTCTAATCACATACCAAAAACCAATCATTCAATTCGTTTAACTCGTTTGTGTTATAAACCATCGTTTAATCTTTCAAATCGTTCCAATCATTCAAATCGTTCCAATCGTTCCAATTGTTCAACTCGTTCAACTCGTTCATGTTTTAATTGTGAAAACTAACTTTTGGGTCGTCTCGCTTAATGCATTCAAACCTTCATAACTCGTCCATCGTTCAACTTGTATTAACATACCACCAAAGGGTAAGTTAACAATCATCAGGTTCAGTCGTTACCCACATAACCCCCATACATAACCATGGTGGCAGTCTGATAACAGGATTCATTAGATCCTATGGTACCATAACATACTACTGGCCGGCTCGGCCAAAGCTAATGAATGTCATTCGTTATGTAATTACATCCCAACAAGTTCGTTCACATTATCGAAATCGTTATGTTTAATATAAACCACAGTATTCGTTTTTGAAATCATCGTTGAAAGCATCGAAATCGTTTAACACATATGAATCACCCAAAACAATTGAAAACAGTAAAATAGGGGAACTATGTACTCACTTTGAAGTGCAAAGTATCCTCGATTAAATGAACTTAGCAAAGCTCGGGCAAACCAAGGAAATCAAATAGCATCTAGTAATCAGATTGCTAAGTTAATAAATCGACACCTAAATCGGAAGATCGGGTAGAATGAGGTCTCGTAAACCAAATGAGTATTGGAACTCGTGTGATATGGTTTAACAAAGCCTACATTCTAAATCGGAACCTATCCTAAGTGCTTACGACCCGTTATGACCCGTTAAGTTAGCTTACGCTACTTTAACGCGTCGTTCGCGCGAATGCGCGTTCGAGAAGCCTAACTAGTCCTATGACAAGTATTATATGCCCTAACATGTTTAAATATGTTGCATAATCAGTTTAAGTGACAAAAATTAAGTTACATATGCTTAAAATCAAATTATACATGAAAAGGGTATTTTGGTCATTTTCCTAAGGCATATAAACTACCTATCATAATAACTAATTAAACTAAGTGACCATAAGGTATAACCTCGGAAGGTTATTCCCTATACAACTATGGTCAAAATATACGCTTGGTCGGATCCTAACGATCGACCAAACGGGTCGGGTTCGAAAGTCTAAGCGGTTGTCAAGACTGCTTGACTTACGACCCTATACAAGCACTAGACTAAAAGTGACGAGTTAAACATGTTAAAACATGTTTAACTAAGTTAGAAAATAGGTTTGATATCAAAACAAAGTGTTTTGATACCCGAAAATAGCTTCGCCGCAAAATACGCATAATCGGCATTTTGACCGAAACTTTGACTCGTCACTTTGACTAATCGACGTGGTAATGAGTAGGTATAGTCACAAGGGACTATAAACATCGTGATTACCCTCACGTTGCAAAGTTCGATTGAACTTTGACTTGACCAAATCGTGGTCAAAGCAGAAAGTCAAACAATGTTTGACTTTCATGCTTAAATACATAAATAAGCATGAAAGAAGCTTACAAAGGGTCCAAGCTTGAAGACTAGAACAAGAAAACTAAAGAATGAAGCCTTCAACCAGAGGGATAGCTTCACTTAGAGCAGATTTGAATGGAATTAGCAAGGAACATATGAGAAAACCCAAGCTATTTATAGGAAGATTGGATCAAATGGTATCCCAAAACCATGTTAAAAATCACTGAAAATAGCTGTTGTGGCCAGATTCATTGTTTCTGATCTGCAAGTCTGTTGTGACACTCCAGGAAAACCAGTGAATGATATAACTTACCTAGCTTCCTCAGTGAGCGCGTACCAAATTTCGGGACGAAATTTCTTTTTAGTTGGGGATACTGTGACAACTCGTAATTCGAACCTACTTTGTATAACGATACGTGCTTATGTGAACTATTATGATGATTGAATGTTATGATTTTGTGCTTTGTGTAATGAAACGTATGTATGTATATTATGGCCCAAACGCACAACTGAACCGAACCGCACAACACACACGGCCGCACAAGCCCATTCGGGTCTTACTTTTGTTCACGGACCAAGGGCGGCCCAATGAGGGGTCCGGCCCACTCACCTCATGCGCATAACACATGAGGTGTTGTAACCATCTCACATTTCACCAAAACTCACACAAGTCACAAACCCTAGCTTTCTTTCCTTCTCTCTTGAAGTCGACGGCAAGCATTCCCCTTTCGTTTTCGATCAAGGATCCTTGTGTTTCGGATCACTCTCGTAACCGGTTAGTATTCTAAGATGTTGTGATTAAATGATATTATGTTGCCATGATATAGTGTATATGAATGATGTTCTTGTGAATCGAATATGTATACTAATGATTATTGGCTGTCATGTATTGTCATCGGATTGTATTTGATGATGCTTGTTGAATTGGCTGTTACGTTATATGTTTCGGATTGTTAACCATAGGGTGATGTTCTAGGCAATCGGATTTGTATAAATGTCAAACGGCTACACGTTCATATAAATCGGATAGTTTGAATGTTTAAGCTGTTCATGAATGGTTTGATTAGGGAAATTGATTGGAATATACTTGTTTGATCGATTTAGGGTCTAGATGGAAACTGTTAGTTGTGTTGATTGTGTGTTGTAAATTTGGAAACCACTAAATTGTTGTAACCGATTGCATAGAATTCGGAATTTAAAGCCAATCGCACAAGTTGGTCGATCGCACAAGAATGTACACACAAATTCAATCGCACAAGACTTCTTAGTCGTACAAGAAGTCTAGTCGCACAAGACATCTTGGTCAGTCGCACAAGATGTCTTCTGTCGCACAAGATGCCTTGAATCGCACAGGCTTGTTACCTGTTTATTGTTTTGGGCTTTTAATCTTTGGGCCGGGAAGATGATGAATCGCACAACCCAAATGAATCACACAAGTTTAATCGGATCGTACAAGATCAGCCGGACCGCACAAGACCACTAATTGTTATTTGGGCCGAGAGCTTTATATTGGGCTTATTTACTGGGCCGATATGTTACTGGATCGCACAACATGTTGTGGACCGCACAACATGTTGGGCCGATTACTTTTGGACTTATTTTAATCGCACAAGTTGAATGTGTTGTTTGACTGTTAGGTGTTGCCATGATCTATACGTGTTTGTAACGTGTTAACTCTGTGTAACCATACGTGCTTTACTTGAACCAAACCTGACTTGTACGGTAACCCTGTTAGGACGTGGTTGACCACCCTTAATTCAAGAACCTTTTGTGTATCTTACCGAGCAAACCAAGGTGAGTTCACTGCATTTCTCAAGCATGCGTCCCGGTGGTTTGGGACAACTAGTAAACATTTGGAAGGGAATCTGGGGTAAACAGTTAAATTGGGTTTTGGTTATTGAACATGGAATCAATCATTATTGGATTGCCTGTAGGGCAATGGGGTAATTAGTTGATAGCGCTATTAGGTTTGACACCTCACACCGGGCTGTAAGGACGGGCGTGAACTAATTATCTGGGCATCATTACCAATGCTTGGTTAGGGGCATTGGGGTCTGGACACTTCCAGGTTATTAAGGGGCACACTCCCCGGATACATATGGGCACACTCCCTAGGGTATCTAGCATGTTATAAGCAACATCGTATCATAACGTTGAATCGGCTTAACAGACAATTGGTAACATCACACGTAAACAAAACTTTGAACTCACCAGCGTCGTCTGACACACTTGTCTGCATGCTTGCAGGTCGTTAGAATTCGTGACATGGACTTGCTATCTGGAGTGCTAGAGTGGTCATGGATCGAGGCTCTTGGGTTAATTTATATTTGATACATTGGTTATGAGTATTATTATGAAACAGTTGTTAAACTATTTACTACATGCTTCCGCTATACAACTCTTGGGAATTAATATTATGTTTGACATTTTCTATTGGTAATTAACGACATGTTTTATTTAAATATTTATCGTTGGTTCAATGTGATTGGTGGCTCAGACTCTGATGCGTAACACGCCTCGCTGGGAGTTTCCGCTGGTGGTATTTTGGGGGTGTTACATCTGCCGTGCCCCTCGTAGAAGCCTACTAAGGCTTACGCGCCCCGCGAGGTATGTTTCAGAAATTGGTAGATTTGGCCCCTGCATGCATAAAACTAAGATTTTGATGTTTTTAAGCCCCGTTAACCCCATTTCAAGGCTCTACAATGAAGTTAAAGCATAGGGAACATGAAATATGCCTGAAAACATCTCGGATGTCGGTTCATTTGATCGTACGGTCACGTTATTCGGTTAATTACGATGAAAACTCGAACGGACGCGAAAACGATCCAAATTATACGACGAATGGTATTTTTGCATTCCAATCACTAAAATAAAATATTTTAATGATTACAAAAAATTTTTGGATGTCCGGATATGTTCAGAACATAAGTTATGCGCGTAAATGCAAACTTATGCACTTTTTCACGATTATAGTCCCTATTGATCAAATAAGCATATTTTCGCATACCGAACCCCTCAAAGCCTATTTCTAAGCTATGTAAAGGATATTTATGGTATGTTTAACTTATGATCATGTTCAGGAATGTTCGTTACTATACGAATCGGCACACTTTCGCAGTTTGTCGCAAATAGTCCCTGCGATCGAATAAACTTGTTTTCGACACACCAAACCCTCCAAAACTTATTTCTAAGTTATGTAAAGGTTATTTAAGGTATTTTAAGCCAATATTACTGTTCCGGAGTGTTTGTCGCATTAAACTGATTACGTTTACGCATCAGTTTGCGTATAACTTTCCAGAAAGCGATTTAAAGCATGAAATCGAACTAGAATCAAAACGTAAAATCGTCAAACACAAATACACAAATATTAGCACCAAAATACATCGATTCATTGATAATAGATATTGTTTTACATCGTACATTGTTTATAGAGCACAAGTGTCACACATTATTTCACACAATCTACAATCAAGTTCATAACTTGTCATTTAACCAAGATTAAACATCAATTAGACAAATTCATGCCTATTTTCACATCAACAAATCTGAATTTACTTTCTAGAGTTCAAAATACACTAGAATGATATCTATAATCCTAGTGTTTAACATGCTTTTACAAAACCCACTAATCACCTACATTAGTGATTATGGAATTCACAAGTATTGAGCATAATTTCAACAATCTAATGACTAGGGTTTATTCCTAGGCACTATTTCATTTCAAATTCATCCATACAACAATCATGCAACATCAGTTTCGAATTTCTTATGTTCATCCAGAAATTTAGATGGAACTTTTCTATGAAATTTTACATACCTTATGACCCCTTTACAGAGGAGATCACTATTCTATGCTCGGATTTTGATTTGGAACTGAATTCGGCCTTCAATTTGGACAATTAGCATGAACTAGGGTTTGATGGAGGTTCTTTGGTCGCCCCCTGTGTTTTGTTCGAACCAGACACACACTCAAAGTGTGTGTTTGGTGTTTTTTTTTTTTAATAATTTAAGTTTCAAACTTAACAATTTTGGACCCCCAACTATTGTCTGGTTCTTATTTTAGGTGTTTCTAACACACTAATGTATTATCACAAGACTTCTATCTAACTAGGTTATTTTTATTCCTAGTTAGTTAATTTCATTTATTAACGTCATCAAATTTAAAATAAAAGGTTTATATTTTAGGGGTGTTACAATTCCACCCTCCTTAAAAGGGTTTCGTCCTCGAAACCAGAATACGTACCAAATAATGTTGGGTAGAGACGTCGCATCTCCTCTTCGGATTCCCATGTAGTATCCAAACCCTTTCTATGCTCCCACTTGATCTTCACTTGATCAATTTTCTTATTTTGCAACCCTTTACTCTTCAGATCTAGAATCTCAATTGGCTTTACCGCATAATTAAGGCTATTGTCCACCTCGATGTCATCGTAGTGGATATGAGTCGTTTCCTCAGCTAGACACTTTCGAAGTTGTGACACGTGAAAAGTGCCATGGATTCCGCTTAATTCTTTCGGTAATTCAAGGCGATATACTACCTTGCCAACCCGTTCTATGATTTTAAATGGTCCAATAAAACTCAGACTTACTTTCCATCTTTTCCTGAACCGGATAATTTCCAGCAGGTGCAGGTTTGAGATCTGCATTATCTACCCAGCTCTGTTTTTCACAATTCAAACTTCAAACTTTTAACTTTCTATCTAAGTGTCCGTTTTAGGTGATTCTTTTTCCTACGCGTCCGTAATTAAATTACCAACGCCTCTATCATGATTATCATATCGAAATTTGTGTTCGTTTGACCTGCTTAAATTACCAAAGTCTATAAATCCCTATTGTATTCGTTTGACCTGCTTAGTTTTGCACTAAAACTACCACCAATATTTTTACGACCACAAGGCGTATTTACCCACCATCCGAGGCTTACGATCATTGGCGTATCATTACCAATTCCATGGTTTACGCTCTTATGATCTACAATCGCCAAGGGATCTTTCAACATTTTCATAGTATCGATTCAACACACAATTATTTGACCCATTTACCTGAATTATGGAATCCACCATATCGACAATAACCAAACATTTTCTAATCTAGTCTTGACTCGTTCAATTAAGTAGTGATCATCGTCACTTCAACTAGTACAAATCCTTATTCTAAAACACAACTTTGAATGACTACAATATCAAATTAACGTAATGTAATGAAACAAGTTACATACCTTCAAAGCGCTCCCTTCAAACGCGCGTCACCACCGGCTTGTCCGCTCGACGTTCCGGTTTCCTTTCCTATAGAGTTCAACCATGATTCGATTAGAACTCCTTCATGTCACATAACGCATAACTTGCCATAGTATTCTAATATGTGTTTTAGTTCAAATTTCCATCATTTAACTTTCTTTTAGGCGTTTCTACAAACACCTAAAGGGCATTATTTCACACAATCTACAATTAAGTTCATAACTTGTCATTTAACCAAGATTAAACATCAATTAGACAAATTCATGCCTATTTTCACATCAACAAATCTGAATTTACTTTCTAGAGTTCAAAATACACTAGAATGATATCTATAATCCTAGTGTTTAACATGCTTTTACAAAACCCACTAATCACCTACATTGGTGATTATGGCATTCACAAGTATTGAGCATAATTTCAACAATCTAATGACTAGGGTTTATTCCTAGGCACTATTTCATTTCAAATTCATCCATACAACAATCATGCAACATCAATTTCGAATTTCTTATGTTCACCCAGAAATTTAGATGGAACTTTTCTATGAAATTTTACATACCTTATGACCCCTTTACAGAGGAGATCACTATTCTATGCTCGGATTTTGATTTGGAACTGAATTTGGCCTTCAATTTGGACAATTAGCATGAACTAGGGTTTGATGGAGGTTCTTTGGTCGCCCCTTGTGTTTTGTTCGAACCAGACACACACTCAAAGTGTGTGTTTGGTGTTTTTATTTTGTTTTAGTAATTTAAGTTTCAAACTTAACAACTTTGGTCCCCCAACTATTGTCTGGTTCGTATTTTAGGTGTTTCTAACACACTAATGTATTATCACAAGACTTCTATCTAACTAGGTTATTTCTATTCCTAGTTAGTTCATTTCGTTTATTAACGTAATCGAATTTAAAATAAAAGGTTTATATTTTAGGGGTGTTACAATCCAGACTCTTGAAACATGCTTCGAGCATATGTTATCGACTTTAGTAACAGCGGGGAACGACACCTGCCTTTGGTGGAGTTTTTGTACAATAATAGTTACCACACCAGCATCAAGGCTGCTCCGTTCGAGGCCTTGTACGGGCGGAAATGCCAATCACCTCTATGTTGGGCAGAAGTTGGCGACAACCAAACCACTGGCCCAGAACTCATTATCGACACAATGGAAAAGATTGCCCAAATCAGACAACGAATGGCGGCAGCTCGTGACCGTCAGAAAAGCTACGCTGATAAGCGTAGGAAACCTCTCGAGTTCCAGGTTGGGGATCGAGTGCTACTCAAAGTCTTACCATGGAAAGGCGCGGTTCATTTTGGCAATCGGGGCAAGCTTAATCCGTGATATGTCGGACCTTTTGAAATCACTGAGAAAATCGGCAAGGTGGCTTACAGACTGAACTTGCCCGAAGAACTCAGTGGTGTTCACAACATCTTCCACGTGTCGAATCTGAAGAAGTGTTTATCAGATGAGACCCTCATTGTTCCTTTCAAGGAACTCACTATCGACGACCAGTTGCGCTTCGTCAAGGAACCGGTGGAAATTACGGATCGGGAAATCAAGACTCTTAAGCGAACTAAGATACGTATTGTGCGAGTTTATTTGAACTCCCGTCGTGGCCTAGAGTTCACTTGGGAATGGGAGGACCAGATGAAACGCAAGTACCCTAGTTGTTTAAGAAAGGTGAGTCCAGTACTGAAGCTACTTCAGAATTTCGGGACGAAATTCCAAACCAGCGGGGGGGGGGGGGGGGGGGATGTGATACCCCAGGAAAACGCACAACACAATTAGCTTCCTCAGTGACTATGTGCTAAATTTCGGGATGAAATTTCTTTCAACTTGGGGATGATGTGACAACTCGTATAAATCCCTGAACGTTTCGTTTTACTGTGTAATTACTTGTATGTTAAATGAATTGAATATGGTGGTTGATTTTATTGAACGATTTTTGTGTGCTTGGTAATGTGTAATGTGAATTACATGAAACCGCTACTTTATAAACCCAACCCAAACCCACCACCTCTCCTTTTGCGCCACCAACAAGCCCAACCCCTACCCCAATCCCCTTGTGTGAAACATAAGCCCAAACCACACCCTTTTGTCCTTTGCAGCCCATTAAGCCCAAACATCTCCATGTTTTAATTGTACGTACAAGACTTGAGAACAAGAAAAACAAAACAGAAAACCTAATACCCCCTTAGAGTGCGACGGCCAGGAGACCCCCCCCCCCCTGCGCAAATCAGCTTCTTGTTCGCATTGGTTTCTACGATTCGCCTTTCTCTTCGCTCGAAAGTTAGTGCTCTTGATTTGGATTGCGATTCATGGTGTGAACTTGTGTAGACATGGCTGTGATCTTGAGTTGTTATGCTAGGGTTTTGTTGTTGCACGATTAGTTTCGGGTGATTATGCGATTGTTTGAATTAATTGATGATACGTATGCGTAAATGATCATTGGCTGCGTTTTTTGCGAGAATCGTGATGTTTTATATCTAGGGTTATGAATTTATTGATATGTTTACTTGATAATTGATGGTTAATCTGCTGTTAGTTGTTATTAGGAAGTGTCGTGATCATTTACATGCGTTTTGGTGTCGTTTAAATGAAAAACAGAATGCTGATTGACGAAAACAGCCAACTTCAGTTGAAACGAACCGTTATAAGTCGAAAAATTGATTTTCTAAAGCCTAAATCACACGCCTTCAAAAAACGCTTCAAATGGCGCTGGAATCACATTTTTCTGAGGTGGTTTGCTATTTTTAAAGGCCTGTTTTGTACAGCAGCAAAAGCTGCGTTTTTTCAGCAGAAAATGTGTGTTATGTTTTTCGTCATAACTTGTAATCAAGATAGAGTTCGGTCATGAAATTCATATAGTAGATGGGCACGGGTGTCATAATAAATCTCTAACTAGAATTTCACCAATCGGGCTGACGATGAATTTTAAATGAATTTTTCTGTGGACTGTAGTCAGAAAGTGACAAATCTGACTGCAGCCCAGTAAATGATTTTTAGTAAATAGTCGGTGATGAATTGAGTCCCGAGATTTTTACACATGGTGACGTGGATGTTTAGAACATTCTGTATATTATTTAGAATTTTTGGAACTAGATAACTACTTTATAAAAATACCCGAAAACAGCCCAGTTCTGAATGTTAGAGCTGAAACATGATAAGTTGTGATTTGCGTGTCTAGATGTCGGTTATGCTATCTGATAATGATCCAACTTGTTTAATGTCCACGAAAGTGTTATGTGAGGTATTGTGTACTTGTTCATGAGTAGTTATATGTGGAATATGTATATGTGTGTAAACTGTCAAAGTGAGTGCATGTTATGTGTTAGTTGTGTGTAGGAGCTTTGTGCCTTACTTGAACACACTAATGAACTAAATGGTAATCGTATTAGGACGTGATTGACCTACCTTGTCTGTTAACCATTTTTAAGAGACCAACCGAGCAATCAAAGGTGAGTTCACACTTTTCGCAAAGCATGGGATTCCTGGTGGTTTGGGAATGGGTTAAACAACAACTATCCCCCTTAGGTGGGATACAACCTGCGTATTCTCCTTGGGTAGAATACGTACCTCCACCCTCCTTGGGAAGGGTGACAACCATTATAATACTTGTCTTAAGCTTACTAGACAACAACTCTATCTTAAGTCCCTCATAATGGCGAACGGGTTATTAGTTAAATAGCGCTATTAGGTTTGACAAGCCTCACACCGTGCCGCAGAGGACGGGCGTGGACTAACATACTTGGGCACTTCGTCAATGATGATAGACATTGACTCAGGGCACTAAACATAACTACAGTCAGTAGTCGATATGGTAACGGGTCTAGTGGTTTAAAACAGTGGGGTAGCTCCCCATGGCATTTTTTTTAAAGAACAAGGAACTTAACAAATTTTGGGTTTTTGAAACAACATTTAAACGAACAACTAACTGTGAACTCGCCAACCTTTTGTTGACACACTACTGCATGCTTTGCAGGTCGTTAGGTACAAGGATGGAGCTTGCACGCGGATTGGGCGTTGTGGCTAGGAATCCACAGTTGGATTCCTACTAATAAACTTTATGATTTATAAACTATTTTATGGGTTTTAATATTTTATGCTTCCGTTGACTTTTGAACTTGGTTTTGGATTTTGGTTTGGTGAACATTAAACGCTTGGTTTGCGATGGTTTTACTTTACTTTACATAAATGTTCAGTATGATTGGTGGTATGATCCTGGTCAGTCACATGCCTCGCGGTATTACTCCGCTTGTGGATTTTGAGGGTATGACATCAAGGCTAGCCCATGACTCGGCGAAGCTATAAGCGACACATGGGTTGTCGCAAGCCGCGAAGGCCTTAGCCTTCTCTCTCCGGGCCGCGAGCCACCATAGATCAGCCCTATAAATAGAGGTGAACGGCTCATTTGACAATTCGTTCAAAATCGATTTCTCCCTCAAACTTTCTATAGGCTATTATTATACCCGGGCATAATACCCACTATAATGCAAAGCTCTACCTCGTTGTAAGTATTATAACCCTGCTATTACCCTACGCGATCGATTTAAGATTCTGTAACGCATGTCAAGGCTCTGCCTGACTCAGTCGTTGGAATTCTGTCTCGTGTTACACCCGATTGATCTAGGACTCCGTAATGCATGTCAAGGCTCTGCCCGACTCAGTCATTGGAGTTCTGTCTCGAGTTGTACGGTTAATGTGATTTGGGTTATTTTACTAACACGCCGGAGATACACCAGGAGGCTCTAGTTTTACCTAAATCAACAATGTAAGTACATTCACTTTTTCTCACTATTTGAGAGTACATTTTTGTGACTCAAAATGTTTTACCAAAACCTCAAGTATTTTCAAATTACAATTACAGTGATTAAGTCTTTCTAATTCTACAATTGTTGCCAGTATTATGGGGTATGTATACAGTACTTTATAACCTTCACAATTGGGCACGGGTATCGAATATGTGATGTGACCATAGTCACAGATCCGTCGAGTGACACGTACAGACCGAGTAATTGTGTAGATATAAACATTGTAACGCCCTTAATACTGTAATGTGTAAACAACTGATGTTTTACCAAAATTGAATGTACTTGCCAGTATTTCTTGCTTTCTTGCTGATAAAAATGTTTTAAAATGCGTTTCAGGTAACACAATGTGAAAGCCAATAGAAGCCAGTTGGAGAGCACTGAAGGCTTGGAAAAGTGGCTATAAAAGTTACCTAAATAAAAAGGAGTTTTTGTTTTCAATAAATAGGGTTTATCCCTACAGATGTATTGTCAAATGAACTTGGGTTTTATCCCAATGATTTAGTATTATAAAAAGTTTGGTGTTTAAACCCTGATAAAAATATTTCCTACCTACGGTCCTGATGTATTCCGCTGCCAAATTAATAAACACCGATACCACTGATCTGGATGTTCGCGGCTCCCACTCCCGGGGTAGGGGTCGGGGGTTGCGACAGAGAGTGGTATCAGAGCTACAGCCACTAGTTTAAGCCAAAGAAGTGTTCTGCTGACACTTAAAATTCTGTGTTAGGAAATGACTTATGTGATTATGTATAAATATTGTTTTGTGTTATTTGACTATTTGTTAGTTTAAAGTATGAGTGAGCAAGGAACATCGGACGCTTATCGTCACTTAGATAGTTCACCTAAAGATGAGGAAACATCATCTAAACTGTAACACCTGTCTAATAAAATTTAGATTTTTATATTAAATAACACATTTTAAACAAAAATGCATCATTTCAAAAACTTAGTTATGATAATAAACCTACATGATTATAGTATTCTATTTAACTTCCCAACTAGTTTAAAAATCATTCAAACGATATGTTTAGTGTTTACAAAATTAACATAGTCTAAAACAAAATTATATAACGCGGAAGCTTCAAAAGTGTTGTGTTCGGTTCTTGAAATCTTGCTTGATCGCCATCCGGAGTAACACCAGCTTCACCTAAGGTCAAAGCTATCCTAAACGTTAGTTTTGACAACATATAAACAAGTATATCCAAGTTCCAATATCAAACAAACGAAAACAAAAATAAAATTCCGGAAATAGGTCTCTCGCGCCATGCGAAAGACTCCTTTAGATCCTTCGCGGTCCGCGAGCGGCCTCGCATGTCGTGCCAGATCCACTTTGCCCCGTCGCGTGCCACGCGGGAGTCGTTTTTCTAGCAGGTCCACTCCCTGGACCTGCATATCTGCCCAGCTCTAATTTTTTTACAAAACTCAACTTTAAAGGACCATAACTTTTTATCTACAAGTCCGTTTTAGGTGATTCTTTTTCCTGCGCGTTTGTAATAAAAATACGCATCAATTTATCATATTTTCCGCATATGAAACCTGAATTGTAAACGAATAGTTTATAATTTCTTGTTTCATTTATTCGACCCATTTGTTTTATACTTTACTATACATGTTAATCATTCATTTTTACTTCTTAGTGTACATACCCATTTCCCCGGGCTTGTGAACTTCGGCGTATCATTGCCATTCCATGGTATTACGCTTTCATAGATCCCAATTATAGAGTGACGTTCACGTCACTTTAATGTTGCTGATTTACCCTTGTTTTGACCTGTTTGGTCATCTAATGGAAACCTCCATTTTTATCATCAAACTAACTTATTCCAACCAACATTTGACCCATTGCCATGTCTAATGAACATCGTCATTTTGACATTATACCAATTTCATTATTAGACTAATTCAAGTTAACTAACTATATTCAATATACAAACATAATGTAATGGAACCAAGCTACATACTTGCATAATTCATCATCATTGGTTTCTAACCATAATTACCCATTCTCGGGCTTGTCAACTTTAGCGTATCACTTCCATTTCATGGTTTACGCTTTTATAACTCAAATTTAACGAGTGACGTTTAAGTCACTTCGAACACTACCATTTCGTCCATTATTTTGACCCGTTCTTTGTCTAGTGAGTTACATCACTTTATTTACATTCCAAACATGACTAATTAAACAATATTATCCATAATCATATCTAACCAACCATTTTGATCCGTTTGATTTGTCGAGTGAATTTCATCACTTCATAGACTTACCAAACACTTACAATTTCACTATATCAACATTTAGCATAATTACGACTAAGCTTGTCTACACATATATAAACAAAAGACAAGTCGCGTACCTTCAAAGCGCTCCCTTCAAGCGTGTGTCCGCTCCAGCTTGTCCGCTTGAAGACTCGATTCTTTTGCCTATAGAGTTCAATTAACGGTTCGTTTAGAACTCTATTCATGTCATATAACGCATAATTTACAACATCATTCAAATATGTGTTTTGTTCCGAGTTTCAACAATTAGTTTTCTCTTAGGCATTTTAACAAACACCTTATGGGCATCGTTTTATTAAATCCATTATCAAGTTCAAAACTAACTATTTAGCCCAAAATTAAACAATTTTTGCAAGTTCATTATATCTAGTATGCATAATAACATCTAGATTCACTTCATGTAAATCAACGACACTCATTTAAAAATCAAATTCTTAGTGTTCTCTATCATTCTACAAAACCCATTTTACACTTAGATGGGTGACCATGAATTTTACAATTATGAACATCAATTCAACAAGTATTTGACTAGGGTTTACTCCTAGACATGTATTCATTACTAATTTCATCTAAACATCAATCATGCAAGTCTAATTTTCGATTTCATATATTTATCAAGAATTCAAGATGGAATCAAACAATGAAATTTGGCATATCTTATGATCCCTTTACTGAGGTGATCACTAATTTGTGCTTGAATTTCGATTCGGGTTTGATTTCCCCTTTCAATTTGGTGAATTCTTGCAATTTAGGGTTTTAAGCATGAGAGCCCTTCTTGTGCTCCTGATGCTAGTCGACCAAAACACACAGTGTGTGTGTTTTTGGTTTTTAATTCTTTTGTTTATTTTTCTTTTTAGTTAAATAAAACTTTTTTTCCAATTTCAACCCTTTTAGTCCCTCTAATATACAAAGGTTATAAAAAGGTTACTACATCATGTTCCTTCATTATTTTAAAACACTTAACTAACTAGGTTGATATTCCTAGTTATTTGGTGGGTTCCGGGAGTTATAACCCGTTTTATTTTAAGTCCCGTTAACTCGGGCTTCTTATAAACTTACTTTTCTCAAAACTTTTATTCTCCTTTTTAATTAATATTAGGATTATTTGTTTAAATCCTAATATTCACCGGGTTAATTTTAACACTAACGGTATTTTACATGTTCATTATTATTATTAACGTGGTTCAATTACCAATCACGTTTTCGGGGTGTTACAAGTCTACCCCCTTAAAGAGGTTTCGTCCCCGAAACCTTCTTTACAAGTCTACCCCCCTTAAAGACGATAACCTAAACCAAATAGCTGAACCCCACGGTTACCTCTATTCCCTGACCAACAAATGCTAGAACCCGACCAGGAAGATCCTTTTCCAATCCCAGATGTAGATCCCTATGAGATTCCCAGAATTCCTCCCACCAAACCCCATAGCTCAGTACACTGACCTTAACCCTTTAGATCCCTTTTGGAGCAGCGAATGGTGGATGCTGAGTGTAATAAGAAACCCATACCCTTATGGACAACCTATCCCTCAACACCCTGATCCAGTACCAGCACCCATGCCACCTATGAGCCAGGAAAATTTGGAGGAACTTCGCTCATTTGGTGACGAATTAGTAGAGCAAAGAGATAGAATTAGGCAAATAGGAGAAAAGTTTATGTGGAAGCATGTGGAGCGTGATATACATGATTGGATACATGATACTTAGAATAATGCCTAGATATATGTGTAATTTTATACTTTGATAAAAAAATCTATAGATAGACTAAAATAAAGATACGGATGCATAACTACTAGTATATTTGATTTCCATTTGTGGTATGTAACCGATGCATATATGTATATATAGAAAAGAGTAAAAGTCGCAATGTTCGACGTTTTTGATCAAGTTGTTTGTGTGATTGTGTATAAATATTTGTATTAAATTTATTCTGTGATAATTAATACCTGATAAAATGTTCACAATTCAGATGGACAACAAAGTAAATCAGGAAAACCAGAATAATGAGAATAATGGAAACCAAATAGATAACAGTGTCATCCAACATATAGTAGCACAAGGATTATAGATGCTATGCCTTATATTATCAAGACTGTTAAGGAAGCAGAAAATAATAAATCTGCAAATGGTAGTAAACGTCAACACACTGAACCAAGTCACAGTGTGAACGATAATAACGGACCTATTATCCAAGCTCCAATTCCTAAAAGAAGAAGAATCGCTTCTTACGGTTGTTCTTATAAAGAATTCTTGGCCTGCAAACCAATAGAATTCTCAGGCAATGAAGGAGCCATTGCAGCCTTACATTGGATAGAAAAGACAGAAGCAGTCATAAAAATAAGTAAATGTGCAGATGAAGATAAGATTATGTTTGCTTCTAATCTTTTCAAAAATGCAGCCTTAGAATGGTGGAATATTATTCTCCAGTCTAGGGGAAGTGACAGAGTTTATAATATGGAATGGATCAACTTTAAGGAAATGGTTGAAAGAAAATTATGTCCTCCTAATGAAAAGGAACAAATCGCCAATAAGTTCCTAAATCTTAGAATGACTGGAATAGACTGCAAAGGTTACACTACCATATTCTTTGAATATGCTAGGATAGTGCCAACCTTAGCCTCACCCGAACCAGAGTTAATCTCCCGTTATATTTGGGGATTAATTAGTGAGATTACACACGTAGTTAAGGCAGCTAGGCCACAAACCATAGAAGAAGCAGTAGAACTAGCCAATACTCTGACTGATAAATTGGTACGTACACAAGAGGAAAACCAAAGAAAGAACCTAGGTCAAAAGCTTACCCATGAATTTCGCTACGGTAATTCTAACCATGGAAAAAGTACAGGTTCTTTTGCACCCTACTGTAGGTATTGTAAAAGAAAGCATTCTGGAAGATGCTCCATATACTGCACCTTTTGCAAAATATCTGGACACAAGGAAGAAGACTGTAGGAAGAATCCTAATAATAGGATATGCTTCAATTGTGGAGAAACTGGGCACATTAAACCTAACTGTCTGAAACTAGCTCTAGCCACAACCAACAAGGCTAAGACAACTGAAGCTCCTAAGAAAAATGCCAAAGCGTTTGTTCTAACAGCTGAGGAAGCCAAGATAATTCCGGATGTGATTGCCGGTACATTCTTAGTTAATAATATATTTGCCAAAGTATTGTTTGACTCTGGTGTAAACCAAAGTTTTATCAATACTTCTTTCTACAAATTTCTTGACCAACCCTTAGCCAAACTCCAACAAGATAGTCTGGTAGAGACAGCAAATGGAGAACCATTAAGATAAGTAAAATCTTGCAGGGAGCAAGAATAGACATCCTAAACCATCATTTCTTTGCTAACCTTTATCCAATGAATCTAGCCGGATTCGATGTTGTATTAGGAATGGATTGGTTGGTAGCCAATCATGCTAGTATATTATGTGATCAAAAGACAGTACAAGTAAGTACACCAAGTGGTAAAAAGATCACAATCAAAGGAGATAAGCCAACCAGATCGACAAAATTCATCTCTGTGATGAAAATCGCAAGTTATGAAAGGAAAGGAGGAGTAGTATACAAGATTTCCATAACCATTAATACTAAGGGAAAAGAACTAAAAGATACCCTGGTAATATCTAAATTCTCAGACGTTTTTCTAGAAGAATTACCTGGATTACCGCCTGATAGAGAGGTAGAATTTAGAATTCACCTAATACCAGGAACGGCACCGATTGCAAAAGCACCATATCGATTAGCACCAACGGAGATGCAGGAACTGAAGAAACAATTGGACGAACTTATTGACAAGGGTTTCATACAACCAAGTTCATCACCGTGGGGAGCACAGGTGTTGTTTGTTAAAAAGAAAGACGGATCGATGCGTATGTGCATTGATTACGAGAATTGAACAAGGTTACGATCAAGAAGCGGTACCCACTACCGAGAATCGATGATCTATTCGATCAACTTCAAGGAGCTCGATTCTTTTCTAAGATCGACTTACGCTTAGGATATCACCAACTAAAAGTACAGGAAGAGGACATTCCTAAAACTGCTTTCAGAACTAGGTACGGTCATTATGAATTTACTGTTATGCCATTTGGTTTAACCAATTCCCCAGGCGCATTTATGGACATGATGAACAGGATATGTAAACCATACCTGGATAAATTCATAATTGTCTTTATAGATGATATTCTAATCTACTCTAAGAGTAAAGAGGAATATGCAGCGCATCTGCATACACTTCTAACATTGTTGAGAAAAAGAAGCTTTATGCTAAATTCTCAAAATGTGAATTCTGGTTACAAGAAGTGCAATTCCTTGGAGATCTGGTTAATCATGAAGGAATTCTTATGGATCCCACAAAGATCGAGGTGATTACTAAATGGAAAGTCCCTGAATCACCAACGGAAGTAAGAAGTTTTCTTGGACTGGCGGATATTATAGACGGTTTATCCGAGATTTTTCTAGAATAGCCATTCCTTTAACCAAACTGACCTACAAATCAGTTAAGTTTGAATGGGGACCAAAACAGGAAGAAGCTTTTAAGATTCTTAAGCAAAAGTTAACTAACGCACCCATACTCGCATTACCAGAAGAAACTGAAGACTTTATGGTTTGTTGTGATGCGTCTAAGTTAGGATATGGATGTGTGTTGATGCAACGTCAAAAGGTTATAGCTTAAGCCTCTAGACAACTTAAGAAACATGAAGAGAATTACACAACCCATGATCTAGAGTTAGGAGCCATAACTTTTGCCCTTAAGATTTGGAGACACTATTTATATGGAAATAAATTTGTTGTCTTCACGGATCATAAGAGTTTAAGGTACATTTTTGGGCAAAAAGAATTAAATATGAGACAGAGACGCTGGATGGAAGTTCTTGGTGATTATGATTGTGATATCCAGTACCATGCTGGGAAAGCTAATGTAGTAGCTGATGCTTTAAGTCGAAAGTATCATGAAAAGCCGAAACGAGTACGTTCTCTCAGATTAAATCTACAAATAGATTTAAATGATCAAATTAGAGAAGTACAGGAAACAGCAATCAAGGACGATGCTGAAAGTTTAAAACAATGATTAAGGAATTAGAACAAGGAACAGATGGAATTTGGAAGTTCCATAAGAAAAGGATGTGGATACCTAAACAAGGAAACCTACACCACGGAATTCTAGAAGAAGCTCATAATTCTAAGTATACGATACATCCCGGAAGTGATAAGATGTATCAGGACCTAAGGAAAATTTTCTGGTGGATAGGAATGAAAAAGGACATAGCAAACTATGTTGCTAAATGTCTAATTTGTTCACAAGTTAAAGCTGAGCATCAGAAACCCTCAGGGTTATTGCAACAGTTAGACATGCCAATATGGAAATGGGAATTGATAACAATGGACTTTGTTACCAAATTACCCAAGACAAGAAAAGGAAATGATACAATCTGGGTGATTGTAGATAGATTGACCAAATCTGCTCATTTCTTACCAATGAAGGAAACTTTCAGTATGGAACAGTTAGCCAAGCTATATGTAAATGAAATAGTTTCATTACGTGGAATTCCTTTATCTATCGTATCTGATAGAGATAGCCGTTTTACTTCTCAATTTTGGACAAGTTTCCAAAAAGCAATGGGAACCAGGTTAAATCTAAGCACTGCTTATCATCCACAGACGGACAGACAAAGCGAAAGGACGATCCAGACAATGGAAGATATGCTTAGAGCCTGTGTAATTAATTTGGGAGGAAATTTGGATGATCATTTACCATTAATAGAATTTTCCTACAATAATAGCTATCATACTAGCATTAATGCTGCACCATTTGAAGCACTTTATGGACGAAAGTGGAGAACTCCAGTTTGTTGGGCAGAAATTGGAGAGAAGCAATTATCTGGACCAGAGATAGTGCAAGAGACAACAGATAAGATAATTCAAGTCAAGGAAATACTAAAAGCAGCACGAGATCGTCAAAAGAGTTATATAGATAACAGACGAAAACCTTTAGAATTTCAAGTAGGAGATAAGGTATTATTAAAAGTTTCTCCATGGAAAGGAGTAGTCAGATTCATTAAAAGAGGAAAGCTAAGCCCCAGGTATGTTGGACCTTTTGAGATTATTAGAAGAATAGGACTTGTAGCCTATCAGCTACAACTGCCAGAGGAAATGGCAGGAATACATGATGTGTTTCATGTATGTAATCTCAAAAAGTGTTTAGCAGACGAATCAATAATCATACCTCTTAAGGACATAGAGGTAAGTGAGAAACTTAAGTTTATCGAGAAACCCGTTCAGATCGAAAATAGAAAGATCAAAAACCTCAAACACAAGAGACTAGATCTACTCAAAGTAAAATGGGATTCCAAGAGAGGACCAGAATACACTTGGGAACTCGAGTCAGAGATGCAAAGGAAATACCCACACCTGTTCCAGTAGACCTCGAGGACGAGATCTAAAACAAGGCGGGGAGGATATAACAACCCTTCTAGAACCCTGAACGTAACCCTAAACTTTCCTAAATATACCCCGTACGCGAGAAACGGACCCGAAAACCCCTTATACTTATAAAAATCATGAAAAACAACATTTGTAGGGTTGTCGCGGGCCACGACCCAGACACCCTTGGTTCTTCATGGGGCGTGAGGACCTTTGTTTGTCGGTCAAGTCACACTGCCACGTGACAGGTGACTCATCAAGGCTAGCCCATGACTCGACGAAGCTATAGGCGACACGTGGGTTGTCGCGGGCCGCGAAGGCCTTAGCCTTCTCTCTCGCGGGCCGCGAGCAACCATAGATCAGCCCTATAAATAGAGGTGAACGGCTCATTTGACAATTCGTTCAAAATCGATTTCTCTCTCAAACTTTCTATTGGCTATTATTATACCCGGGCATAATACCCACTACAAAGCGAAGCTCTGCCTCGTTGTAAGTATTATAACCCTGCTATTACTCTACGCGATCGATTTAGGATTCCACAACGCATGTCAAGGCTCTGCCTGACTCAGTCGTTGGAATTTTGTCTCGTGTTACACCCGATTGATCTAGGACTCCGTAATGCGTGTCAAGGCTCTGCCTGACTCAGTCATTGGAGTTCTGTCTCGGGTTGTACGGTTAATGTGATTGGGGTTATTTTACTAACACGTGTGCATTGTTTAATTTTTAATAGATAATAACCAGGAGATACACCAGGAAGCTCTAGTTTTCCCTAAATCAACAATGTAAGTACATTCACTTTTTCTCACTATTTGAGAGTACATTTTTGTGAGTCAAAAAGTTTTACCAAAACCTCAAATATTTTCAAATTACAATTACAGTGATTAAGTCTTTGTAATTCTACAATTGCTGCCAGTATTATGGGGGTATGTATACAGTACTTGATAACCTTCACAATTGGGCACAGGTATCCAATGTGTGATATGGCCATAGTCACATATCCGTCGAGTGACACGTGCTGACCGAGTAATTGTGTAGATAAAAACATTGTAATCGCCCTTAATACTGTAATGTGTAAACAACTGATGTTTTACACAAATGGAATGTACTTGCCAGTATTTCTTGCTGATAAAAATGTTTTAAAACGTGTTTCAGGTAACACAATGTGAAAGCCAATAGAAGCCAGCTGGAGAGCACTGAAGGCTTGGAAAAGTGGCTATAAAAGTTACCTAAATAAAAAGGAGTTTTTGTTTTCAATAAATAGGGTTTATCCCTACAAATGTATTGTCAAATGAACTTGGGTTTTATCCCAGTGATTTAGTATTATAAAAAGTTTGGTGTTTAAACTCTGATAAAAATATTTCCTAACTACGGTCCTGATGTATTCCTTGGGTAGGGGTCGGGGGTTGTGACAGCGCGACAATGATTCCGCTTATGGTCTTTCTTGGGAGGAACTCAGGGAGCTTATGACGAAGGAGTTCTGTCCTCCACATGAAGTTCAAAAGTTGGAGAATGAATTCTGGCATATCAAGCAGGAATGAGGTGACAACGCTGGTCTCACCGCTCACTTCAAACAACTCAGTATTATCTTTCCTAGTCAGGTGGCTACGCCTGATATGACAATCAAGAAGTACATTCGAGCTCTCCCAGACTGTGTAGCTGACTTTGTTCAGGCAGCTAAACCCGCTACTATTGAGGAAACCTACCAACTCACAGCTGAGATCAACAATAAGTGAGTCTTAGCTGGGTACTTCAAAACCTCATCCAAGAGTCTCAATCAGGCAGCCGCAACTCCCGCTACCGACACTGCAGCATCACAAGTTTCAAAATCTTCATGCCAGAATCGCAAGCGAAAGGGTAACAACAACAAGAACTATGCTACTACTGCTGCTCCTCTCAACGTTGTTCCCATACAACCCAGCAACCAGAACCGCCAAGCTCCTGTTACCAACGCACCGCCGGCTAAGTGTGCGTATACTCATGTGCATCCTCAGTGCCCAACTTGCACCTACCATCACCCTGCAGGGGTGAATTGTCGTTTCTGTGCAAACTGCAACATCTATGGCCATTTTACTGCTCACTGTTGTTTAGGTGCACGTCAACAAGCAGCTCAAGCTATTCTAGCACCCCCAGCTCCACTCCCTGCTCCTCAGGTCAACCAAGTAGCTCCTGCACCCGGTGTTCATGCACGAGCTTGCTACTCTTGTGGTGACCCGAATCATTTTGCTAATGTCTGCCCACTGCGTGTGGTGAAACAAGAACCGCAGCAGCAACCACCGCAACAATAACAACAACAACAACAACAGCAACAACAACAGCCTCACCAGCCGCAACAAGCAGCCCGCGAAAGGACCTTTAATATCAATGTCCGCCAGGCTTAGACTGACAACAATGTTGTCAATGGTACGTTCCTTGTTAATGGTATTTATGCTTCGTGTTTATTTGATACTGGAGCCGATAACTGTTTTGTGTCGTTTGAATTCGAAAAGCTCCTAAAACGTAAACGTGCTAATCTCCCAACGACGTTCGACGTAGAAATTACCACCGGAAGAACCGTCACCGTCAGTTCCGTTCTTCGTAACTGTACCCTTGAACTCAACAATCACGTTTCCCCGATCGATCTCATTCCTATGCAACTTGGTAGTTTCAATATCATAGTAGGCATGGATTTTCTTTGTGAAAATCATGCCGAAGTTGTTTGTTTCAAAAAGATGATTCGTTTCTCTCTTGCAAATGGTGATCAACTGTGTGTTTATGGTGAAGTATCCTCGAGAGAACTGAAACATATGTCATGCATTCAAGAAAGCAAGTATCTCCGCAAGGAATACTTGGCTTTCTTAGCTCACATTGTAGTAGCGGAGAAGGAAAAGAAGCCGATGGAAAAGGTACTTGTGGTTCGTGATTTTCCTAATGTCTTTCCTGACGATTTACCTGGTCCACCCCCGACTCGTGATATTGACTTTCGTATCGACCTTATTCCTGGAGCTAACCCTGTCGCTAAAGCCCCTTATCGCCTTGCACCGTCCGAAATGCGTGAACTTTCTAGTCAACTCTAGGAATTACTTAATAAAGGCTACATACGCCCTAGCACATCGCCATGAGGCGCACCTCTCCTTTTCGTGAAAAAGAAGGATGGATCGTTCTGATGTGCGTCGATTTTAGGGAACTCAACAAGCTTACTATCAAGAATCGCTACCCTCTACCCCGAATCGACGACTTAGTTGATCAACTGCAAGGCGCTACGTGTTTCTCTAAAATCGATCTACGTTCTGGTTATCATCAACTGCGAATTCAGGAGCAAGATATCCCTAAAACCTATTTTCGTACCCGTTATGGCCATTACGAATTTGTCGTCATGCCTTTTGGTCTCACAAACGCACCGGCGGTCTTCATGGATTTGATGAACCGTGTGTGTAAACCCTTCCTTGATCGCTTCGTTATCGTGTTTATCGATGATATTATTATCTATTCGAAGCCGAGAGTCGAACATGCGCAACATCTTCGTTTAGTTCTCGAGTGTGAATTTTGGCTTGAGAAGGTTCAATTCCTCAGTCACATCGTCAATAGTCAAGGTATTCACGTCGATCCCGCGAAGATTGAAGCAGGTAAGAGTTGGATTACACCAAAAACCTCGTCTGAAGTTCGTTCTTTTCTCGGATTGGCAGGTTATTACCGTCGATTTATCACTGATTTCAATAAAATCGCCGTTCCTCCCACCTCCTTAACACATAAATACAAGCCTTTTGTTTGGGGAACCGAACAAGAGGATGCCTTTCAAACTCTCAAGTGTATGCTTTGCAACGCTCCCGTACTCGCGCTACCCGATGGAAACGACGACTTTGTTGCTTATTACGATGCCTCTAACCTAGGTCTTGGTTGTGTTCTTATGTAACGAGACAAGGTTATCGCGTATGCGTCTCACCAACTCAAGGTCCATGAGAAGAACTACACAACCCATGATCTCGAACTCGGTGCAGTTGTTTTTACGTTAAAGATTTGGCGACGCTACCTTTATGGTACTAAGTGTACGATTTTCACCGACCATAAGAGCCTACAACACATCTTGAACCAGAAGGAGCTAAACATGCGCCAACGCATATGGGTTGAACTTTTCAACGACTACAATTGTGAGATTCGCTACAACCCAGGCAAAGCAAACGTTGTCGCCGACGCTCTTAGCCGACGAAGCTATCTACATAGTGTTCGTAACGTTCAAGCCCAACACGAACTCGAAGCCCTCATTCGCGACGCTCAACACACTTGTTTTCTCGAGAACACCTTGAAGGAAGAAAGAATACTTGGAACCGAAAATCAACTAGTGAATAAACCGAATGGTATCTTTCAGTATCTCGACCGCATTTGGATTCCTAGTCGCACTAATCTCCGAGAGATTTTGCTGACTGAAGCCCACAAGTCTCGATATTCCATTCATCCAGGTGCCAACAAAATGTACTAGGACCTTCGTGCCAGGTATTGGTGGCCAGGAATGAAGAAGGATATCGCTCTCTATGTTTCAAAATGCCTAACTTGCTCGAAAGTTAAGGTCGAACACTAACGACCCTCTGGCTTACTCGAACAACCCGAGATCCCGATGTGGAAATGGTAGAGTATAGCTATGGATTTCATTACAAAACTCACTCGTACGCCATCAGGTCACGATAGCATTTGGGTTATCGTTGATCGTCTTACGAAATCCGCTCACTTTCTGCAGATATGAGAAGTCTATAAGGTAGAACGATTAGCACGGATCTATACCGACGAAGTCATTTGTTGACATGGGACACTTCGTGACATCATCTCTGACCGCGATGGTCGATTTACTTCGCGTCTCTGGGAGACATTCCAATCCGCTCTCGGTACGACTCTTAACCTCAGTACCGCATTCCACCCCCAAACCGACGGTTAGACTGAGCGCACGATCCGCACCCTTGAGTGTCCTCATTTTTGTATATATTTATTTTGAAAAAAAAACTTTAAAAATACAAAAATGGTCAATTGGGTTCTTTAGAAAGCATCAGATTTGATCAAAACCGACAAGACAAATCGATTTTTGAAAAAGATAACTGAAAGCGTGACAAACAAAAAGAAAGACTAGCATATTTATCTTTACATTTATACCCATTCCTTTCATGAGCATATTTTTTAGCCTTTTATTGCTTTCTTGACATGCTTATTGTTTTTTTCGGAATATGAGTGAGCCGGATGTTTTATGCAATTTAGAACTTGTCACTAGTATACTTTTCGAGATCATGAATATGTGAAAATGGCATGAATATGATAGAGGCAATTAGGATACCCTTCTTGTGTTAGCCTTTTTCTTTGTTTATATCTCGCACCCAACATTATCCATTAGTTCGCCATGTTGAGCCTATTTTCCGTGTTTTTCCAATTATACCCAACTATTTAGCCTACTTAACCAAATTTAGCCTTTTAATTTTTAAACCTTTGTGTTAAAACTCGGCCAAAGTTATTATCCAACTAGCTTGTTTGTAATTATTTCCTTGTAAAAAAACAGAAAATAGAGATCGAAAAATAGAATAAAGACGATCAAATTAGAGCAATTTTAAGCGCTAAATAGTACAAGATATGTTGTATAGCTCGAAAAGGGTAAAATCGTCTTTAAGCGTTATTTATGTATAGTTGTTGATTCATTTACGCTAGTTACAAATAACCGCCGAGTTTTAACCGTTTAGCCACTTTAAAATATCCATTCCATACCCTAAAACCTTAGCCTATCATTACAACCCATCAAAGACCTCTTGATTTATGTTTTTCACATATTAATTGGTGGAGATTAGATCTTTTGACATGCTTATATTATTGCATGATTCATTGACTAGGCATCGAGTGTTTTACATACACATTATATGTATGATTCAGAAATATAACCGAGTGTGTGTGAACATTGTGAGAAATGTAAAGATTTACATGCTAAGTCAATCAAATGTTAAGTCATTGCTTATTTGTTTATCTTTTCACATATTAACATATGCTTGTTCAATTTTAAATCTTTGATGATGACTTTTTGAAAAACCAATTCGACCACCAAACAAATTAAGTAACTTTGTAGATATTCAGATTTGATTCCTTGTTTTTACTTTAAGTTTGCTTGAGGACAAGCAAAGTTCAAGTGTGGGGATGTTTGATATACGTTAAATTATACATGTTTTTATACCCCAAAACACTTCTGTTTTAAGCATTTTTGACCAAAACCGCGATGTTTAGGTACGAAATCTGGTACTTTTATATTTTCAGGTCTTAAACGAAGAACAAAAGACAAATCTGATGAAAATGGGCAAATTCTAATGCGTTTCTGATAAAACGGACAAAATTGTGATGACTGCCAGGTGTGGCACTACCGTGCCATCTGACCGCACTACCGTGCGAGACCTCCGACCTCAGAAGCACTGCCAGTGCGACTCATGGTGCCGCTGATTACTCGAACTGCACGGTCGTGCGAGCCAACCGCACTCCCGTGCGAGCCAACCGCACCCCCGTGCACCACCTGGACCATACTTTCTGATCATGATTCTGATGACCTCGCACTACCGTGCGACCAGTCGCATGACCGTGCCGATCTGGGGACCTAGAGAAGTTGTCCACTAGTCCACTTGGCTAACCCGGGATCGCAGAAAATGACGTCACCCGACAAGGCCTGACCGTACGGCCGTGCCAAACTGAAAATTGCCTATAAATAGCAGCATTCGCTACTGATCAAAATGTTGGGTTTTTCTCCATGTTTCTAGGCGATTTCTGGGTTCCAAAGCAGTCCTGATCAGACCACTTTGAAGCTTCAAGACCGAATGGAAGCATAACCGATCCAACCCATCAATTCCTTGCTTGTTTATGGTTCGATTCCTTGTTCTTGAATATGTATTCTGATCATTTTGCAAGTTATGAGCTGATGTTAGTTTATGTTTAATGTAGTTTATGTAATAATAGTTATAAACTTGTTTCTTGAATATTCGTTACATTGTAATCTTATTTGTATGAAGCTTTAGAACTTTTTCATGTTTGAATCTTCATGATTATATAACGAATGTTTCATTGATGTTGAGTTCCTGATTATGTTTGATTGTCTTGAATAATGAATTTGTGGTTAGTGGGATGGTAACTATTTCTTGATTAATCACTTGTTTGTAGACTTTGTTTACACCATGAAACCAGACCAGGGTATTGGTTTTATACAAGATATATCTTATTTTGATTAGGAATACTTTCTTGCACGTAAGGGTTCTAATGAATTATATGGTGTTGATTGCATGTTCTTAGATGCGGTTTATGATCATTGTTTAGTAGTTTTGGTCTGAAATTGCTGACATGGTAGATTTGTGTTTAAGACATGTAAAGGTGAAATTGTTCGTTATATGCTCTACATAATTGCTTATCCTCGTGGCTGTATTGTGACCACCGGTATTGCTTTCTTTGATAAGTGAGGTTAAGAATCAAGACCCGATAAATAACCTATCTTTAAAGGTTCGCATGAATAAATATCAATAGCTCGCTAATGAATGATTTTAGGTGGTTAATGTGTGACCATCTTAACTTTCCGAAGAATCATAATGCTAGAAATCCAAACCCGGTAACTAGCTGTCTTGAAATTTGAAAATTGATTAAGTGCTTTTGTGACATATCTGATAGATAACATGTTTAGGTTGTTTGTGAAACAAGATAATAGTATATTTATGTTTTAGATGTAATTTAGATAACTTAAGTTAAACAACCATTCACTTTTCCTTATATCTGGTAAAACAATGAAAAAGATTTAGTACATTATAATGCCCGTGTTCCATTTCTGGCTCTTACTAATACTTTGCTGCATATATGACGGGATACACTTGTCCTTTGTTGTATGTGTTTTAATGTTAAGGTATAAACCATTTTTATAAATATAAAACGCATTTTGCTGGGCGCGTGAAGATACTGTAAATAGATGTATATAACCGCCCACGTCAGGGGTGATCCGATTCGGCAAGAAAGGAAAGCTAGCGCCACGATACGTGGGTCCCTTTAAGATTCTGGAAATAATTGGCAAAGTGGCCTATCGACTCGAATTACTGGAAGAACTCAGCAACGTACATCCGACTTTCCACGTCTTGAACCTCAAAAAGTGCCTAGCTGAAGAAAATCTTCACGTACCTCAAGAAGATTTGCAAGTTAACGAAACCATACACTTTATAGAAAAGCCAGTAAAAATCATGGACCGAGAGACCAAGAAACTTCGACACTCTCGCACTCCTATAGTGAAGGTTCACTGGGAAGGCAAACGTGGCGCCGAGTTCACTTGGGAACTCGAAAGTGATATGAAAGCTAAATATCCACAACTCTTTGTTACGCCTGCTTCTTAATTTCGGGACGAAATTCCTAAAGTAGGGGAGGCTGTAACAACCCGAATTTTCGAACCGTTACTTATCGATGTCTTTTCTTCATAAATGCTTGTACTCTGGGATTCGAATTACGCGAAAGGGTTAAACTAATGTTTTTAACGCATATTACAACGCTATTTCAAAACGTAGTTATCGCATTTAATGCTATTTATTACGCTTACTATTTAAACGCATTTTATCGCATGTTACATCGTTTGTTTAGACTAAATGCTATCGCAAAGCAAACTCAACACAAACTCGAAACGCGGATTTACTTTTGTGTATTTTGGTTCTTATGTGTGTTATTTGTGTGATTATTTGTGGAATTGTTATGTGGTATTCAACGCAACGCTTATACGCTCAAACGCTCACTCGTAACTCGATTAAACGCAACACAACGCTTAATAAACGAAACAAAAGTTGGAAAACCAACAAACACAACCAGGCTGTTCGAATGGATATCCAATCGAATGGACCTCCGTCCGGATGACCATCCGCTCGGATGACCATCCGCTCGGATGACCATCCGATCGGATCATCCGAGCTGATGGCCATTCGACCGGACGCCATCCGACACTTCGCATCTCGCACCACCGACTTAACTCTCCACTCTGCCTCTATAAATACCGCTGTACACCCTCCTTTCTCTGATTTGACACCTTCATCCGCTCAGCCGCCCTTAGTCACTCTCAATCGCTATTCAAGGCTACTTCGTAAGCAATTCTTCTCAAATCTTGTACAACCTTCATCTCTAATCACTTCTACATCATCTTCTCCATCAAAATCACACACAAACACTTGCTTTTCTTCTGAAACCACTGATTTGGACCTCTAGAAGGTGGTTTCCACCTATTTTGCTTTGGCAAACGGTTAAGGAACACCATTTGATCGAGATTGGTTCCAGATCTGAAGGATTTCCACACTTTTCAACTAAGTTTTGAAAGATTTCAACACTTTTCCATCTATTTTCTACTTTTCTACTCAAAACCGATGGGATCTGGACTCATTCAGATTCTCTACTCGTTCCTTAGTCGAGAGCCGACTTGAAAATGGATTTCCACCGGAGAGATGACCGATTAACGGGTCAAACATGAAATTTCACCAAGAACAGCCCGTCTGTCCGAAGGGGTGATACCCATTCGACCGAATGAACTGGAACTGGTATATTCCCGTTGTTTGGCAGGTCGTCATGCCGTATCCGTTAAACTTTAAATTTTTATTGGAAAACTTGTAAAAATTTCAAATAACAGAACATCCGATCGGATGACCATCCGACCGGTTGACCATACGACAAAGTGATCTGACCCTTCTACTATTCCTTGTTTTAAACGCTTTTGACTAAACTTCGAACTTTAACGATTTTACAAACAAACACATCTCATTCGAATGGCCATCCATTCGAATGGTCATCCGCTCGGATGACCATCCATCCGGTTGACCATCCGCTCGGATAGGTTATACCCATTCGCTCGGATCACCATTCGAACCCCTCTACCATCCGACATTCTGTTTACGCACCGTTCAAAACTCTGCTCAACGACTTATGCTTCTGTACACAGGCTAACTCAACACGCTCCCTTCAATCCAATACAGACTGTGTTTACTAGCTAAACACGCACTGTGAGTATACTCGAACCCATTTTCTTTTAACGCACTTTTGGGTGTTACATACGTTCTATATCAAAACACAACACACAACGCAAACACTTTATAACGCTACGCTATACGTGATCTATGAATGCTTGTACTATGCTTATATAGTGTTACACTATACCGCCTCTAGCAACGATAGTACTATAGACTCAGCACCTGTTGTTGACAGGGGTTGCTAGGGATCACATCACTTTACTTCACGTGTTCGTTGAACATGTGTCGCGCATACTCTACAACGCAGTCTCGTGGTTAAGTTGTAATCATTGTTTGATAGTTACATGCTTCGCCCGTTACGTGATACATGTTGGTTATGCGTAAACGCCTTTTATACTATATGTTATGCAAACTTGTGTACTCACTTTTACATTTTATGTATTGACTTTATTTTAATGTATGTGACAGGTTGATTTGGATGCTATGCTGAAACAAGTTAGGAAGTCTAGAAACCCACCGAATAAAAATCTGAGTTGTCGAAATAGTATATGTTTTTGAGACTGATATCTGTAATGACTGTTTATGCCTTATCTGTTAGTAGTATGGGATATTAACATTAAAGATATTATCATTTAATAATTGTTGTGGATTCTCTTGAATAATCTGTTTCGCTAAGTGCCACGCCCCGATGATTCCGCCATCGGTTGGGGTGTGACACGGGAGCCATCCAATACTCTAAGCCCAGGTTAATATAACATGCAAATGACAAAGCAAACTAAGTTAGAACATATTATTAAGTCTAAGGAATTGAGAATTATAAACTCTTATATTATTTTAACAGAATGCATCGTTAGCATTTCATGTTTTGTTTGGTTACCATGTAGGAATTGAACGATTCATTACTTTGTGTTATTTGTTAGGTGGCGACGGTGGTGAGTTGTGGTGTTGTTAATAAACTACCTTATTTAGAACTTACTTCAAGGTTGCATGTTATATTGTTGTTACTTGTAAATTGTGCTTCTGTTTTGGTAATTTATATAGCATTTGCAGTCAACAGCCTACACCCCCTGCATTCATTAATTTATTTGCAAGTTGATGTCCTTTTACTTCTAAAATTGTTATTAAATATAGCTGCAGTCAACCAAGTTAGTCAAACTATAAGGGTTACTTAGGATGGAAGGAGTGGTCACCATTTGGGGAGTGGTAAAGTTATTCCCTAGCCAATAACGTCATGCCATGTCAAGTCCCCACTCCACTCCCCATTTGGCATTCAATCACTAGCAATGGTCAAACACATGGGTAATCTATTTCTTTTTTTAATATATATTTTTTATTTCTAGAAATTATGCATTAATAAATAAAACATATTTTAAACAAAATAAAAGTACATTTAATTAAAAAATACATTACATAAAATTAAAATAAATAAAATGACATTAAAATATAAAAAGAAATTTAAAAAAAAAAACTAATTTAACTATTCGTCGTCGGAATCCGCCAAAAGGTGGGGTAAATCTTGTTCTCCACGATGCTCCACAAGATCATATTTTAGTCAATAATGTGTATCTTTATCAATGAGCTCGTTATAAATAGTGTCATCGAAAACGGGCTCGACTAGAGGATCCCGAATATGTACCGGTGCAATCACGTTTCCGTCGTCTTTTAGAATCATGTTATGCATAATAATGCACGCATATAAGACATTCCTAATTTTTTTACACTCATAGCAAGCATCGGTCGATCAAGTACACCGCATTTTGCCTTTAAAACACCCAAAGCTCGTTCCACGTCTTTTCTTGTCGCCTCGTGTTGCCTCTTGAACTTCTTTTCTTTCACAATGTGAGGATACGGAAATGATTTCACAAACATGGACCAAGTAGGGTAGATTCCATCGGTAAGATAGTATCCACGCTTGTACAAGTGGTTGTTTACTTAAAATGGGCCTTTTGGTGCAGTTCCATTTCGTTGAGTAAAAAATAATGAAGATTGTTGGAGCACGTTGATGTCATTTTGTGAACCTGGTGGACCACAAAAAGCATGCCAAATCCACAAATCTTGAGAGGCCACCACTTCAAGCACAACTGTTGGGTACCTTTGATCCCCCTCATATATTGTCCCCGCAAGTCGGTTGGACACATTCTCCAAACAAAATGTGTACAATCAAGACTACCCAACATCCCAGGAAGGTGATGTATATTCTTATGAGCTTGATACAATAGTGCAACGTCGTGGCTAGTAGGTCTACGTAAGAACTCGGAAGCGTATAAATTACATACCATTTTGCAAAAATTATCTAGACAATCATGGGAAGTCCTTTCGGCCATATTTAAATACTCATCGTTCTCGTCTGGAGGGTTACTGGTTGCAAGTTGCTTAATCACTGACGTAACTTTTTGCATCGGTGTAAAACTCTTCTTCATTCTCGCATCCACGGTCTCTTGAAACCACGAGTTATTCGCTTGCACTTCACTAAAAATTAAAAAAAAAAAAAAAAAAAAAAAAAAAAAAAAAAAAACCTTTTTGACATACGAAACCTATGAAGAAAAACCTCTTCGTTGAATTTGGGCTCCTCGACAAAATAATCTCTCATATGGGTTTCGTGCCCTTTTTCTCAATCTCGAGGGACAGATTTCCTTTTTCTAGAAGTACCCGTGTCTTCCAGTGCGACGGCTTCCTTAATAAGATTTTGGAAAAAAAATTAAACTACTATCGCTTGAGGGAGAATCATCGTCTTCACTAATATCAAATGGAATGAATAACGGTGGTATGTCATCCGCCATTATTTAGAAAATAGGGTTAAATATTTTGAATGTAAAAGAAAGGATTTTTAGGTTGAATAGAAGTGAAAAATGGTGTTGGATTGAGAAGAGAATGGTGAAAATGGTGTTGAATGGTGTGGTTTATAAAGAAAAGTTGTAATTTTTTTTATAAATCGGCTAGTGTCAACGGCTAGTTCACTCAAACAATCACTCAAACAATCGGTGAGTAGTCACCGCTGAAGCCTCTCACCGATCACCAAACCAGGGCCGGCACAACATCACCACGCGGTAAACTCCCCTCCCGATTGAGTTACCGAGACCACTCCCTCCACCCGTAGCTAGTTTAGCTAGTTTGGAGGACTAAAAGGGGTTACTTTTGTAGCTTTGCTGCTTAGTTAGTTAAACCATTTCTTTGGTTGTTAAATTAGGAGAGATTAGTATAAAAGAACAGGAGCGTAGTCGATTAAGAAAAAACTGACAGTTCATTTTCTATTTTTCAATTTCTTTTTGTAGTTGTTGAGATCGAATCAATATAAGTTCAATCGTTGGTGTTGGCTTCTTTGTTTTCTTCTTGGTTTCATATTCTTTTGTCTTGATTTTCTACAATAAAAAAATAAATGGTAGGCTTGTAAATATGTAGTTCCTTTTTCTCAACAGTGGAGTGGGTATTCTTTTTGTTAACAAATGTTTATGCAAAGTGCATTAACTTCCACATTATCTATACCCTAATCCATATGAATAAAGGAAATTCCCTTAAGTTATTTTCTTCTATCTGCACATGCACTTATGTTTTTTGGTTAAGCATCTTATCACCTTCCTTGACTTTATTTCAGGATGGTGACGGTCTTATACACCTGTATCAAAAATTCATTATTGACTTTGAGACTAAGATCAATCTTCTCAAGGTTGCTCATTTTGCTATTCTAGTCTCTCGCCAGTATCCAATGAATGAGGCGTCTATCTCCTATCTTGAAGGAGTTATTCAAAGGGTCCGAGCTACAAAAGTGAAGTGTATGGTTGAGCCAATCTTGTATATGAAGATGGAGATAGTCATCTTACATTTGTCCAAAGGAGGGGATTAAAAGAAATGCAAAAAGCTTCTAGAATATGGGAAGAGCACGCTTGATAGAATGGCTAATATAGACCCATCTGTATGTACCCAGTTTTATTGGGCATCAGTGCTTTATCATAAATACCAAAAGGAGTATTTTGAGTGTTATATGAATGTTATGCTTTTCTTAGCATACGCCTCAGAGGAATCCATGTCACACTCATTTAAGTTGGTATGTTCTTAGAGTTTCATCTAATATAAACCTCATTAATTAGGATTCGATTCTTACTTGCCTATTTCACTGTTTTATGCCGTGAATTTTTAGGATCTTGCTTATTGTGTATCTGTATTTGCTTTGTTAGGAGAAAACATTGACAACTTTGGAGAACTGCTTGCGCATCCAATTGTGGGTCACTGTTCTCTCGTTCTGTGTAGTGTGTCCTACAACATTTTATTCATTTCCATTGTAGTAAAATAATACGGAATGTGGTTAGGACACGGACCCTTGTAGAATTTTTAATTTTAGATGTATTGTCATTCAGCCTTTATTCATCGGCTTAGACATGAAGGAGGTATTTTAGAGCTTAACACTCAATAACAGTAGGCAAATAAAGGAGACAGAGTTGATTTCAACAGCTTGTCACTATCCGAGTATCCAGTTAAGACCACACCCAGATTGTTGTTTGCACGCTTGAACCATAGACCAAATTTTAGTGTTCCAGATACCAAATGTAACTTGGATGGATTTTGCATAAATATTGAGACTAGGCTTACAACGTGAGGAATATCGGGTCTAGAATGAGTAAGATATATGAGGCTTCACACACTTCTGCCTTAGATGCATCCAATGGAAACATGTTGTTACTAGAGAGTAACACTTTCATAAGAGTTACACCATTATGTGTGAATTTGTCATCTTCAAAATGAAGTGCATATCCCTTCTTCATAACTTGAACAACAATTAGAAGATTACACTCCAGGTTAGGGGCATAATACACATCATCCTAGAGCTTGTGGCCTCCCTTTACAGTATCTATCTTTACTGTATGTCTGCCTCCAACAGCCAACTTCTTTTTATCACCCAATTGTACATTAATGTGTATGTTTCATCTGACCCATATCCACTCCAAGATCCATCTGAGTTTGAATTACCTTTGACAACTATAATAACAGTGTCTGAACTTCTATAGATAAAAGGTCTGCAAGGGACGGAGCTTGATTGGTTTTACGAATTTCTCAAAGTATTCAACTCATGAAATCTGTTGGAGTATGTAAAAATGCAGCATCGTCACGCCGTTCCTATATTCACCCACCCGGATTGCGGGATTACCGGATAAGCGAAAAGTTCCGGATTATCTGCATGATGGAAGTTATCCACTGGTTTTAATTTCTCTGTCAAAGTATACATCTTTTGACTGCAGAATTTGTTTATAATACATTTTTTGTGCTTATAGTCGACTATTAGAAGACTGAATCTTTCCACTGAGGGTCATGACTAAGTGCACTGGACTTTCACATGAAAATATAGAATGCATTCTGATGAAGTGCTTATCTGTAAGCATAACTGTTGTTAGTTGATGAAATATTAATATATGTATGTTGATTATCGAGGTCAGTTGGTGAAATTGTTGTTGCAGATACATCTTTTCGAGGGGAAAATTGATCAGGTTGATAGAACCATTTACGTGTCGTCGGTGCAACCTAGAGTTCTAGGGATAAATCAGATCCAATCTTTGCGAGATCAGCTCGACAAATAGATTGAGAAGGTACACACTGCTTTGGTATTTGTTGACGCAGAGACACTAGATTTAGTCGCATCCTGTTTTCTTTAAACTCTACAACTCTTGTTTTCTAGCGCTTTCTTGAAAGCCCATATTGTGAGGAGGTTATTTGGGTGAACTTATGTAAAACACGTATGCTTTTATCCTTCAACTATTTGAATTTGGCAAAATCCCAGCCAGAAGCACAAGTATTTAAAAAGCCCAATACTCTAAGCTTCAAAACACAAAAAAAAACAATATGTCAACTTTAATTAAAATGAACATCAAAAAATTCAAGAACTATTAACTGACCAGATCATAGCAGCAGACAGAAGAACGAGTTTTAAACCAACAATAACATAATTAAAACGACTCCATCGTCGAAACCTAGCCATGTTTCCTTAAACTTTTGACTCAAAAGCACATATCTTGCCAGCATAAGTGTTGAGATACAAAACGTAACCGAAACAGCCAAAGGGGAGCCGATGTAACCCAGAGACGTGTGATAGACGAGTACATAATTAAAGGCGAGATGTACAATGAAGGGGACTAACGAACACCATATTAATGGGTTTACGATCGATTGTGTTTGGAGAAATCTCAATATGTTGTGCCTAAACCCGAATGCAAATAGTCTGGGGATAAGATATTTGATGTAGAGAGCAGCCATTTTCGCGATTTCAGGATCTTGGTGAAGTAAAATGAGGATGGGTTCGGTGAAATACCAAACAACTGAGATGAGGATGGAGAAGAAGATGGAAATCCAACAATATGCTTGAAGATATAATTCTAACATTCTGTGAACTTTTGCTCCAAATCCGTATACTATTGGATAAACATTTTATAGTATGAAATAAGTGGTCTTAATTTTAGTTTCACTAGTAACTAATGGTGTATAATCATCATTTGAAAATTTATTTTTTCAAACTATAAGACATCTTCGGCTATGACCAATTGATAATCGATCTCCCATCGACTCTAGATGCCAAAATTCATTTGACGCCTTCGGTTAAGAGGCTATTTTATATATGAAAAAAGAAACCTTAAAATCCGTTGATTTTTAGAGTTTTGCTTCTAGAAGGTTATACTATATATTTATGAGTAGACTTTTAATTTAGAATTATTTATGAAACAAAGAAACAGAAAAAGTTTCAACAAATCATCTTTCAAATAATATTAAACCAATTACTCATTTTAACTAGTTACTAAACACATCCATTTTAATATGGTTTGTAAGTTAGAAAATGGTATATGTTTGAAAGAAAATGAAAAAAAAAAAATTATTTTTTTGATAAGTTATTTGTTTAAAGACCCATTATTATATTTTATTTCTCATTCAGCAGCACCTAAGCCCAAAATCACACCCAATCAACCGACAACAAATCAGCAATTACCGACGTAGTAACCGACCGTCTCCGCCTCCTTCTTCGCCTCTGATACGTACTCCACTGCCTCCTACTCTTCTTCCCGCTTGGACAAATCAAAGCAGCCTGTTTCGATTCCTTCAACCCTACACAAACTCTATCCAGAGTCAGCCGGCTTCAGTACAAACCACATTGTCTCAGGCAGATCTCGTTTGCCCGGCGTGCAAGTCAATAATATTTGCTTGGTAACACAGGGTATTAAGCATAGGTACTGCAACAAATAGCGTATTGGCAGTCCTAGTCTCATGACCTTTTGTAAAAATATGTCCTATACCTGTCGGATATTAGATATACATGTTAGTATGTAAAAACTTTACCCGATTGGATTTCCATTTATATCTCTTACTATTTTTTTACATCTTAATAATTTTATTATACAAGAAAAAATGTGAATATATATAAAAACTAAAATTTATTGAATTAGTATACTACGCTTATTACCCAAAAACTAAAAATGATTATTTAACTCATAACAAAACATGTGTGTGTTATGTAGGCGAACCGGGTATCATCTATTCTATCCCTCGGGTATCATCTATTCTATCCCTCTCATGCCCACAACATTTTTATAAACCAATCTCAAACCCTAATACTTATCCCATTACCCGTCCTGAATATTCCAGGTTTGTATGTACGTTTCGAGTTCATTTGCTATATATAATAATATTGTTTGAACTTACCTTGAAAAGATCAAAACAAGTTTGAATCCAGTTTCACGATTTGGTTTAAAGACGTGACTCGAATTCAAATGTTGGTATTCGAAACGAATGAAATTCTAGAATTTTCGAAACAGCGTTGATGACCTGGTGTCGTAGGGGTTTAGAAGTTGACATCTTAAAAGGGAACGTTGGATGACATGTAAAGTGCTTGCAATTCTTGACCTTCAAGAAGGGCTCCACTTTATCTCCATAAACTTCGCTATTAGACCCAACTCCCAACCCTAGAGGTGTTCGCAGTCTGGATTTAGGTGAATTCTTTAACTAGATTATTTTTTATTATAAAAAAATTAAAACGAAACCGTTGAATCTTAAACCAAACCAACCCAAAGTGTTACTAACGGTTTGATTCTGATTTGATTTCAGGGTTTATCCTTTGGCCTTTATATCAAATGCATTAACATATGAAGTAAAAAGTGTATCCAACAAAATAAATAAGCTAATCATATTCCAATTTACGGCTTTTTTATGTTAGAATGCTAAAAAAATTCTTAAGAAAATAGACAAGGGAAGCACCACACCTACACTACATGTCATCAATCTTTATTTGACTCGTTTACGATATAAATCGCAAACCATACCGTTCACTACGGTTTGAAGTTTCAAAACCGACCCACGAACATAAAAGAAAAAAAACCGATCGTGAAACCATACCGATGATGGTTTGGTCGGCTTCGAACCGAAACAAAGCATGAACACCCCTATCCCATCCTACAAAGTTGAGAGATGGTTAGAAGTCCTAGTTGGTTACAAGGCCTTAAACACCTATTTATACTAGGGAAAGAGTTGGTCTAGAGGTTTTCTTTTCTGACAACTTCACTCTCTCCACTACTATAAGCATGGGTTCAAGAAAAAAACCAGGAAAAAATATTTATTATAACGGTTATAGTAATATGGAATATATTTATATATAGCTATAAAATCCATAAAACTAAAAGATATATAATAAGCAATAGATTAGAAATTTTTAATTAAATCTAGTAATAATACGAGGGTGAAAAAAGAATAGAAGAAAAAATAAATTAAATGATATAAATACATGTACAAACACTTTTATACATTTGATAGGTCAAGTACAGTCAAATTAACCTTCCAAATTTCTGTTGCATGCAGGCAAAGGCAATAACTGTGAAAAGAGACCTCACATGAAATTCCCCGGTGACCCACGATCCGTCGCTTTCAACCTCTTTTCCGTTCGACCACAAAATCGAGACTTAGACCATGGGGTATGGTTTGGATAGTCCCCAAAGGGACCATCCGCCACGTAGGCGCCAACTCAGCAATGGTGAAGGACCATCCCCTTGGGGACTACCGAAGGGTGTAGAAGACTACCCACATAATATAATCTCCCTATTATAATAAATCAAAGGTCTAAAATCCTATGTGTCACTCCCACAGCCCTCCTCCCTTATCTCTTTCCTACTTGTCACTCCCTCCTTCATTTTGTCCACGCGTCTTCTTCTCCTTCTTCAGGTTATTTGTTAATTTTTTTCGAATACTTGCTAAATGTCAAAGCCCATTAATGATGGCAGAGAAATCGTTCTCCCTCTTCTCTCTTCTGCAGGTCAAAGTAACCATCCAAATTCCTAATTCCCAATTCTTTCCCTTTCCTCGCCGTCTTCTTCTTCTCTCCTTCTTTCCTTCTCTGCATCCTACAGATGAATACCCTTTCGAGTTTGGATTCAAAAGTTGACAATCGAACCTACTGTCTACCTGTTGTTCAACGAAGACAGTTTTTTCAGTCCCATCTTAGCATAAAAGTCCAAGTTTATTGAAGAAACACAGATCCTACGGCTATGTTTGAATTTGTAAGTTAATCGGACGGTGTAGATCATCATTCATACGGATTGGGGTTTGAAATTGTGTTCCTCTTCTTTGCCCTCATCCTCCGATGAAGTCTTTAAAGCCAAACCATTTCTCCTTCCCTCTCCGTTGTGCATCTGCGTTGTTCTTCCGGTATTATTTTTTCTTTTGTTAAATTTTGTTTGCTTTTTAATTTTTTGTGGTTTCTGAACTGAATTTTTTGTGGTTTCTGAACTTAATTATTGTACAGGGTGTTAGTGATTGAAGAAAGGTTTGCGGTTGTTTCAAGAGATCAGGTATGTCAAATTCCCCTTTGAACTTAACTTCCGTTTTATGTTAATGTTTAGTAAACCGATTTTGCTATTAGTCCATTTTGTTAATTTTTTTATTATCACATGTGTTTTAGTGACTGATTTAGATATATTATAGTTTTCCATAGTTGTAATTCAGCTTTGAACTGAACTATTACATGTGTTTTATGGTCTGATTTTGATAAAAATGTGTTTTAGTGATAGATTTAGATACTAATTCATGTTGTGACTGCTAAAATGTGTTTTAGGGCATGTTTTAGGCACTGTTTTAGAGATTTTTATGATTTTTCCTGAATTATACACTACTTCTTGCTATATTAATGTTTAAAGATGTCTAAGTTGTAATATTTTGTGAATTATACACTACTTCTTGTTGTTTTAAGGACTGTTTTAGTGACACATTTTATGCTGTTTTATGGACTGTTTTAGATATAAATGTGTTTTAGGGACTGTTTTAAGTTTTTGAACAGATTTTGTGTGAATTATACAATACCTCTTAGGGTCTGTGTTAGTGATTTATGATGTTTTAGGGACAGATTTAGATATCAATGTGTTTTAGGGATTGTTTTAGTGTCTGATTTAGATTTTTCCATGATATACATGTTATTTAGGGACTGTTTTACAAATTTTATTAGAGTTTTGTGAATTATACTTAACTTCTTGTTGTTTTAGTTAAAAGAGTCACAATATTTTTGATGAGGACCAAAACTTGCATAAATTCTTAACTTCTTCTATGTAAATATGTTTAAGTTGTATTTTTTGTGAATTATGTTCTTAATCTGGTGATTAAAGAGATTTAGGATGTTTTAGGGACAGATTTAGATAGTTTTCCATTTTGTGACTGCTAAAATGTGTTTTAGGGCATGTTTTAGGCACTGTTTTAGAGATTTTTATGATTTTTCCTGAATTATATACTACTTCTTGCTGTTTTAGGGACACATTTATGCTGTTTTATGGACTGTTATAGATATAAATGTGTTTTAGGGACTGTTTTATGAGTTTTATGTTGTTTTAGGTCAATTTTTTTTTAAATTAAGTTTACTTATGTATAGCTATGTTGCCACGTTTAACTTTGTTATATTAATGTTTAAAGATGTCTAAGTTGTAATTTTTTGTGAATTATACACTACTTCTTGCTGTTTTAGGGACTGGTTTAGGGACGCATTTTATGCTGTTTTATGGAATGTTTTAGATTTTAGATATAAATGTGTTTTAGGGACTGTTTTAGATTTTTGAACAGATTTTGTGTGAATTATACAATACCTTTTAGGGACTGTTTTAGTGATTTATGATGTTTTAGGGACAGATTTAGATATCAATGTGTTTTAGCTACTGTTTTGGTGTCTGGTTTATATTTTTCCTGATATACATGTTATTTAGGGACTGTTTTACAAATTTTATAAGATTTTTGTGAATTATGTTCTTAATCTGGTCATTAAAGAGATTTATGATGTCTTAGGGGCAGATTTAGATAGTCTTCCACTTTGTGACTGCTAAAATGTGTTTTAGGGCATGTTTTAAGGACTGTTTTAGACTTTTGATGTGTGTAAAATGCAACATATAAAACACATCAATTAAGGCATAAAACTAACCCTTTTTAAGTACTAATGTTGGAAAAAGAGTGTTTTTGTCTTCCTTTTGTATTTTCAGGATGAAATGAGCTCAAAATCACAAAAGAAGCAAAAAGACCACTAATTCTACCATAAATACAAGAAAAGGAACAAAAGTGGACTGCCCGGACCCTCAACGGCACCTCCCAAGGCAAAAAGAAGGAAACAGAGTCTGAACACGCCCCGTGTCCAGCGAACACGGGGGCGTGCCCAGGAAGCAGCAGAAAAGACAAACCAGTAGAAGCTTCCATTGCCCACCACGGGGCCGTGTCCAGCGAGCACGGGGGCATGGTGAAAGTACAGCAGGCGCATTAATTGTAATTCGCAATTACAATTAATGAAGAGAGAGAGTGTCAGGCGGGCACGGGGCCGTGTCCAGCGGACACGGGGCCGTGTCCAGCCTTCTGTTCAGCCTATAAATAGAGGAGCTTGGATTCATTCTCTCTCATCCCTTGGCACACCACCTCTCTCACACCTCATCCACCACCCACCACCACCATAACACCATCATCCACCACCATCATCCATTGTCCATCGTAGAGTGTGTGAGTCGTCTCGGGATCCAAGATTGATCGTAAGAGTTCTTGACAATCAAGGCCATGTTTGCCTAAGTATCTTACATCACTTGGTGAAGACAAGTGTTTAGTATAATACTTTTTATTTTTAATCTTTTGCACTTTTTATTTGGTTTTGTATTAATGACTTTAATAACTAGTTACTTATGTTGAAGGTGATCTTTCCTTATCGTTTGTCCGTGGTGTCTTGGCGTTATTTTACTGTCTATATAAAATAAAAGATTTTCACCATTCATATCTCCACGGTCTATATGGAGGTATGTTGGCTACCTGGTCGGGGGTTAAGGGAACGGTTTGGTAAGGGTCTTGCCCTTGTTCAGCGTTTAGAGGTCCTGCTTGGGACCTGGGTCAAATTTAGTAGGATCTCCTTCAATGCCCATAGGTATTGGATGGCAGGGATCCAAACTCTTTGACCCCCTCATAAGTTAACTACTATTAATACTATAACCCGGCTATTTAGGACTGTATCCCTGCTGACTCAGACTACTTAGCCGAGGGTAACGTCACCGCTAGAAGCGGGGCCTACCACAATTTGCATTAATAACTTAATTCATTATCTTTCAATAATCCGACCCTTTAGGATTGTATCCTTGCTGACTCAAACTACTGGGTTGAGGGTAACGTCGCCTTCAAAAGAGGGGCCTACTACAATAACTAAGATAATCTCTTAAACAAGTGCAAAAGTGCGAAAATAATCAAAGGTTATACTAATACACGTGTCGGATCCAAGTGATTCATCTTGTCTATCTGTTTTTATTTTATTTTTATTTTCAGCATTTAGTTAGTTTTTATTTTTCTTAGTTTAAAACATTTTTCTAACCTTTTTGATTTGATTAGACGTTGAGGATAAACCCGTATTAAAAGCTCTTGTGTCCTTGGACGACCTTGGTATCTTACCAACACTATACTACGTCCACGATGGGTGCACTTGCCCATATGTGTGTTTAGTGTTAGTAAATATCGTGTTTTATAAATTTAAAACTTGGCTAAAAGTGTAAAAAGGGCTTAAATATATATCTAAAAACATATATACACTAACACGCATCAAGTTTTTGGCGCCGCTGCCGGGGACACAAGGATTTTAAGAAAGTTAGGAATCAACGGCCTAATCATATTTTTTATTTTTTTATTTTTTAGGATTTTTTTTAGATTTTTAGCTTCTGCAGAGCTCAGCACGGGGCTGTGCCTGGTCGGACACGGGCCGTGCTCAGCAAAGTTACTGGCAGTTTTTGTTTTTCAAGTTACAGAAGGCTGACCACGGGGCCGTGCCGGTGCAACACGGGGCCGTGTCCAACTTCCAGTAACTGGGATCTGGAAAACAATCACTGTATTTCCGACCACGGGGCCGTGTTCGCTCAACACGGGGCCGTGGTGAACCTTCTGACCGACATTCTTTTTTGTTTTTATTGCAGGACTTGGAACCCGACACCATCCTCACGTAGTGTATGAGCTCCAGTTCCAATAAAGACATAAAAGAACCGCTAGAAGAACCCGAACGCTTTCTCAGAAAAAGGTTAAAAGCCAAAAACCAAGAGAAGGTTTCGGGTGATCCACCCCCAATGGCGGACCAACGTACCCTTATGGATTATCTACGGCCCACCGTAGGTAATCTAGGCGCCGCTATCAATGCTCCAAATGTCGAAGCCAATAACTTCGAGCTCCGACCGCATTTGATACAAATGCTCCAAAACTCCGCAACCTTCCACGGGCTTGCGGACGAGGATCCTCATCTACATATAACTAATTTCTTAGAAATATGTGATACCTTTCGGATCAATGGAGCATCAAACGACGCCATACGCCTCCGTATGTTTCCGTTCTCACTAAAAGACCGAGCGAAAGCTTGGCTCAACACCCTCCCAGCTGGATCGGTAAACACCTGGGATGAACTAGCCCAAAAGTTTCTATATAAGTATTTCCCTCCTTCTAAAACTGCTAAATTAATGGCTGAAATTAATACATACTCACAAGAGGACGGGGAATCCTTGTATGAAACATGGGAAAGGTTCAAGGAGCTATTACGCAAGTGTCCCCATCATGGCCTCGCAATATGGCAACAAGTATCCACTTTCTACAATGGATTGTTGCCACACACTAGGCAGACACTTGATTCTAGCTCCGGGGGACTTTTAGGTAATCGACGCCCACACGAAATATATAATCAAATTGAGGAAATTGCTCAAACCAATTTTCAATGGCACACTCCCCGGGGAAATAAGTCTATCGCCCCGGGCGCCCATAAGGTCGACGAAAGCACCTCTTTACAAGCCCAAATCGAGGCCCTTTCTTCAAAAATAAAAAAACTAGAAATGACAAAAACAGTCTCGGTTATGGCTTGTGAAGGGTGTGGTGGGTCACATGAAAATTGGAGTTGCATGAAAGAAACGGACGATCAACAAGAAATGGTAAACTACATTGATAATAGACCTAGGCCGTCGGGTCCTCCAACGGGAACTTACAACCAAGGATGGCGAAACCACCCAAACCTTGGTTGGAGGGAAACCGGCAATAGTAGTAACCAACAAACCCAACGAACAAACTTTCAGCAATCAAGAAATGAGTCACAAAATTTCACTCAACAACAAGGTGGACGAGAAAGGCTCGAAGATACTATATCTCGCCTCGTCTCCGACACTGATAAGAAAAACTCGGAAAGATTTCTACAATTAGAATCTAATTTTAGGAATCAACAAGCTAGCATTCAAAACATAGAAAAACAAATAAATCAACTAGCACAAAATTTTTCCGAGAGACTGCAAGGCGCATTACCTAGCAATACCGAAACAAACCCAAAGGCGCAAGTTCACCTCATCACACTACGAAACCGCACCGTAGGGCCTGCAGAAGTAACTCAACCAACGGAAGAAACAATGCCAACACATCTGCAGGAAAAGAACTCTCCTCCATCACCAGAACCTACCAAGGCTCCTCGAGTTCCATACCCCGGTAGGTTAATTCGTCAAAAAACCAATGAGCAATTCGCAAAATTCGAAAGTTTGTTAAAACAATTGCATGTCAATATTCCTTTTATCGAAGTCCTAACCCAAATGCCCAAATACTCTAAATTTATGAGGGACTTCCTTACACATAAAAAGAAAATTGAAAATTTGCAATTAGTTAATTTAGGCGAAGAATGCTCTGCCCTCGTACTCAATAAACTACCCCAAAAGAAAATCGATCCCGGAAGTTTCACGATTCCATGTTCAATAGGGGAATCACCCGTTCGCAATGCCTTGGCCGACTTAGGGGCTAGCATTAACCTCATGCCCTCATCAATGTTCAAAAGGCTTGGCTTGGGAACCACGAGCCCTACAAAAATAAGCATACAACTCGCTGATCGATCAGTCAAATTCCCACAAGGTGTCATCGAGAATGTCTTGGTAAGGTTAAGCAAATTCGTCTATCCCGTTGACTTTGTCATACTCGACATGGAGGAAGACACCGAGGTCCCCCTTATCCTAGGGAGACCCTTCCTTGCCACAGCACAAGCAGTGGTAGACATGAATGAAGGGACACTGACTTTGAGGTATGGGGACGATGAGGTGAAGTTCGGAGTTGGGAAGAAAATAGAGGACGACGACCCAGTCAATTACATGAAGGTTATTGATTCAAGCTTGGATGCCGCTCTCCGACGGTGTAACTTGGGAAGCAAGGCACTCCACTCAGAAGAGATATAACCAGGAATCGGGTCTAGCCAAGGACCCTTATAAACGTGGCGCACCACGGAGGCATTCCGCGGATCTATCCTTAGTTTAGTTTAGTTTAATCTTTTAATTTTTGCAGAATAAAACACACTCCTGGTGGTAATGGATGAAAAAGGGAACGAGAAAAATGGAACCATGCACGAAGAACAGAGCAACCCGACAAAAATCTCCGTCACAGAAGGCTCAACACGGGCCGTGCTCAACCAACACGGCCCCGTGCTGAACCCCTGCAGAAAAATCACCCAGTTCAGGTAACTGGACACGGGCCGTGTTCAGCGGACACGCCCCCGTGTCCAGGCTTCTGTTTCAATTCTGAAATTTTTGTTACTGGCACTTGACCACGGGGCCGTGCCCGGTGAACACGGGGCCGTGTCCAGACTGCCAGTAACATAAATCTTTGCTTTTTAACACACTTTTATACATTCTAATCAACCAAAAATATTATTTTTGGACACATTGAGGACAATGTGTAATTTAAGTGTGGGGAGATGCTAAAACCTTGAAATTTTGCAAAATCCTAAACACAAGCCTTACACAAAACTCTATTGGAACCGCTAAACACCCCAAATTTTTTCAAAAAACTTTTTCTTTTTTTTATTTACTTGTCTTGGTTTAAGTTAGGAATAACAAGTTCTAAAAAGGTTATATTTTTACAAGTTTACAACCGATAGCGTCGTGATAAAAAAAAAAAAAAAGGAACCAACATAAGAAAATTATGAAACGGCATAACAAGTCTAGTTTAAAATTCGATTATATATGCTTGGTCACATTAAAAACCCATTCCCACAAAAGTGAGTTTTGAGCCTTTATTGAGCATAAAAATACACATATTTAGATTAAATGCTCATTTTTCGTTTCTTGTGTGAATAGCCGCTCGGTCCTTACAAATCTAGAACTTGCCACAACAATACATTCCCGGTCCTTACCAACTTAAACCCAAGTAAGTAAATGATGGAGGCATTAGGACTAACTATTTTTTTTTCAAAACCATTATTTTTCATTTTTTTTACCTACCCAAAAATCCCCCTAGAAAACCCCTTTGAGCCTAAACCTTTCATTTCATTACCCCAAAACAATTTTTTTTACCCACCAAGAACCTTTTTCATTTTTTTTCTTTTATTTTAGTAACAAGCTCGGTTTTTCGTCAACTTGCCCTTTCATGTGACATCAAAAAAAAAAAAAAAAAAAAAATCTTATATGAAGTCAAAAACAAACAAAAGCTACAAAAGCTTGTTTGGAGAAATACTTCAAAAATAATAAGTCACTAAAAACAAGGTATTTTACGAAAACCGACACTTGTTACGATTTTCGCCCTTTTTTTTTACTAACCACTAACCAACCACCCACCTTTAAACCCAAGCCTTCACCCAAAAAGTCCTCTTGATATTTACAAAGGTAAAAAGTTAAAAAGGAGGAGGATTGATTGCTTGGCAAGCCTATGGAAAGACGTAAGTTCCGTGCCGCTCTCGAGTGATTCACTAAAATATACACCTTCGGCCGAGTGTTGAGTGATCTCCCGTGAGGTATGTGAACTTGTATATAAATGGAATTTTAATAAAACATGTTATGCCCGAATAAGTAATTTATCTTGTGAAAAGTTCAAAATAAATCATAACGAATAGGATTGTAAATAACTAAAAATAAAACCTATAAAAACCTTGGATTCCCGACACTCTAGGACAAGCTAAAAAACTTATCTTCTACCTATTCCATTTGGGAGTGTAAGCCACATTTAAAGAGTTTTGCTTGAGGACAAGCAAAAGTTCAAGTGTGGGGGTATTTGATGTGTGTAAAATGCAACATATAAAACACATCAATTAAGGCATAAAACTAACCCTTTTTAAGTACTAATGTTGGAAAAAGAGTGTTTTTGTCTTCCTTTTGTATTTTCAGGATGAAATGAGCTCAAAATCACAAAAGAAGCAAAAAGACCACTAATTCTACCATAAATACAAGAAAAGGAACAAAAGTGGACTGCCCGGACCCTCAACGGCACCTCCCAAGGCAAAAAGAAGGAAACAGAGTCTGAACACGCCCCGTGTCCAGCGAACACGGGGGCGTGCCCAGGAAGCAGCAGAAAAGACAAACCAGTAGAAGCTTCCATTGCCCACCACGGGGCCGTGTCCAGCGAGCACGGGGGCATGGTGAAAGTACAGCAGGCGCATTAATTGTAATTCGCAATTACAATTAATGAAGAGAGAGAGTGTCAGGCGGGCACGGGGCCGTGTCCAGCGGACACGGGGCCGTGTCCAGCCTTCTGTTCAGCCTATAAATAGAGGAGCTTGGATTCATTCTCTCTCATCCCTTGGCACACCACCTCTCTCACACCTCATCCACCACCCACCACCACCATAACACCATCATCCACCACCATCATCCATTGTCCATCGTAGAGTGTGTGAGTCGTCTCGGGATCCAAGATTGATCGTAAGAGTTCTTGACAATCAAGGCCATGTTTGCCTAAGTCTCTTACATCACTTGGTGAAGACAAGTGTTTAGTATAATACTTTTTATTTTTAATCTTTTGCACTTTTTATTTGGTTTTGTATTAATGACTTTAATAACTAGTTACTTATGTTGAAGGTGATCTTTCCTTATCGTTTGTCCGTGGTGTCTTGGCGTTATTTTACTGTCTATATAAAATAAAAGATTTTCACCATTCATATCTCCACGGTCTATATGGAGGTATGTTGGCTACCTGGTCGGGGGTTAAGGGAACGGTTTGGTAAGGGTCTTGCCCTTGTTCAGCGTTTAGAGGTCCTGCTTGGGACCTGGGTCAAATTTAGTAGGATCTCCTTCAATGCCCATAGGTATTGGATGGCGGGGATCCAAACTCTTTGACCCCCTCATAAGTTAACTACTATTAATACTATAACCCGGCTATTTAGGACTGTATCCCTGCTGACTCAGACTACTTAGCCGAGGGTAACGTCACCGCCAGAAGCGGGGCCTACCACAATTTGCATTAATAACTTAATTCATTATCTTTCAATAATCCGACCCTTTAGGATTGTATCCTTGCTGACTCAAACTACTGGGTTGAGGGTAACGTCGCCTTCAAAAGAGGGGCCTACTACAATAACTAAGATAATCTCTTAAACAAGTGCAAAAGTGCGAAAATAATCAAAGGTTATACTAATACACGTGTCGGATCCAAGTGATTCATCTTGTCTATCTGTTTTTATTTTATTTTTATTTTCAGCATTTAGTTAGTTTTTATTTTTCTTAGTTTAAAACATTTTTCTAACCTTTTTGATTTGATTAGACGTTGAGGATAAACCGGTATTAAAAGCTCTTGTGTCCTTGGACGACCTCGGTATCTTACCAACACTATACTACGTCCACGATGGGTGCACTTGCCCATATGTGTGTTTAGTGTTAGTAAATATCGTGTTTTATAAATTTAAAACTTGGCTAAAAGTGTAAAAAGGACTTAAATATATATCTAAAAACATATATACACTAACACGCATCAACTTTCTTATGATTTTTCGTGAATTATACACTACTTCTTGCTGTTTTATGGTGTTTTATGGATTGTTTTAGATATAAATATGTTTTATGGACTGTTTTAGATATAAATGTGTTTTATGGACTGTTTTAGATATAAATGTGTTTTATAGACTGTTTTAAGTTTACTTAATTTAAGATGTCTAAGTTCTAATTTTTTGTGAATTATGTTCTGAATCTGCTGATTAAAAACATTTATGATGTATTTGTGACTCCTAAAATGTGTTTTAGGGACTGGCATAAAGATTTTTATGTTTTTTCGTGAAATTTAGCTTTTAACTTAATTTTTCTTGATATACATGTTTTTTTAACTTTATTGGACCTAATATACATGTATTTGAATATTGCAAATTCTTATTATTTAATTATTTTTAATAGTAATAATAATCAATACCCCATTTTTGTATTTCAAATGATGATGTCTAACTAACATGATCTATGCATCCGTAAATATTCCCCCTCACACAATTGATACAGTGTTTTATAATAGAGAGATATTTCAAATATTCCAAAAACTCCTTGAATGTTTCACTAACACTTGTTCATTTAAAGACCCTCAGACAATTGATATAGTCTTTTAAAAACTAAAATTTGTTTATGAATCAGAGATTTTGTTTTCTAAAATAAATTTTTAACTATAAAGGTCAATGGAGAACCCTCCCATCACTTCTCTTAATGAATTGGATGTAACCAAGACAGACGTGACTATTAAAGTTTGCATACTTAAGCTTTGGAAGCTACTATCATTTAAAGTTAAGAATGCTATTCATGCGGTCGAACTGATCCTCATGGATGAGGAGGTAGTTTATCAGATTATAACAAATTTTTTTTTATATCCTATGTTTCATCTTAAAAGGTTATATTTGTTTCATAGGGTACCAAAATTCAAGCAAGTGTTGGTGGTAATTATCTTGTAAAGTATGGAAGATTGCTGGTAGAAAAGAGTTGTGTCATGGTTACTAAGTTTGATGTTGGTGACAACGTGTCTCCGTACCGCCCAACCAACCACAAACATGAACTGTTTTTCAATTTCTCTACCGACATCAGAAAACATTGATGACTTTGGTGGTTCAATTCATGGATTCTCTTTTACATCATTCGATGTTCTTCGTAATCGTGCTATTCCGCAAGACTCTCCTGTTGGTAAGTCCACCATATTTTAAAATGTGTTCTTTTGATCTTTATTTACTTATATTACGCCATTGTTATTGTTCTAATTTATTCTTTTGTTTGTTTATAGATATCATTGGTTATGTTGATGGTTGGTTTCCTATGGTTGATCATACCAGCAGTAATGGGAGATTGAACAAAAAAATGAGCTTACAACTTCGTGACTTAGAGTTAAGAATTTATTTATTTCTTTGATCTCCTTTATATATTTATCAATTAGTTCATGTTTTATTAAATTTTTATTCATAGGTTCCTTAATGTTTATCTGACTTTGTGGGGAGAATATGCGGTGCAAATGTCAAAGTTTTTGGAACAGAAACCGAGTGATGTGTTTGTGATATTGCAGTTTGGAAGATATAGCTTTCATGAAGGTTTTATACTTATTTAATTACTTTTATCTTTGTCATTAAAATTCTATATATTTTACATTCTATTGTTGTACTTATCAATGCTTAATTTTTTTGAATAGAATTTTTTTGTCTAATATGTAGGTAAGGCATACGTGTCCAGTTCTTTTCAACACAGCAATATTTATCTGAACGAAAGCATTGATGAGCTAATTGATTTCCAAAAGAGGTAAGACGTACATATTTTTT